>NC_060145.1:427482853-427806711 GCF_021461385.2 Schistocerca piceifrons
GGACGAACTGGGAGGCAACACGATGCGTTCCAAGATGCTGCGTCAGAATTTCATCACATGATCCAACTGAAATGTTACATTCTTCTGCATCTCTCGGACAGTCAGTCTTCAATTGGCGCGCACAATTTCGTTGACGTTCCTGAAATATCGTCGTCAGTAGACGTTGAATGGCTTCCTGGAAGAGGGTCAGCTTTAACATCCGTCTGGCAATTTTTAAACTACCGAGTACGGCTTAAGCACTCGTCGCGGTAGGCTTCCTGCATGACTGGGCGTGTCTCTGTAAAGGTTTTCTTCAGTTTCACGCAAAATTTAATGCAGACGCTACGGCAAGTTGAGGAAGAGAATGAGAGAGAGAGAGGGTGTGGAATATAAACGTGCGTATGATAAACCCCTTCCCTCAAAAATACACTGCTGGCCACCGTAAATGCAACACCAAGAAAGACAAGAGGAAGCACAACAAAATTTATTTTGTAGATAACATGCTGACCAAGTATCAAATGATTACGTTTACAGACGTCTGTGACATGTGGTTGCTGCCAGAATCAGTAGCCAGAGTAGCCGCCATTGTTGGAGATCACCGCTGCCACACGTCTCGGCATTGAGTCAAAGAGACGTTGGATGTGTTCCTGGGGTACAGCAGCCCAAGCAGCTTCCACACGTTGCTAAAGATCATGTGGTGTGGCAGCTGGGGATGTAATCTGGGTCACTCGTTGAGCAACCATGGACCACATGTTTTCTATCGGCGAAAGATCCGGAGAGCGAGCCGGCCAGGGAAGCACTTCAATCTGGTTATTGACGAAGAACCTTTGGACAATGCGTGCCACGTGTGGTCGCGCATTATCCTGTTGAAATATGGCTGTGGCCAAGCCCTGAAGGTAAGGAAGGACAACTGGCTCCAGCACCTCGGATATGTAGCGCCGGCTATTTAAAGTACGGGCAATGCGTACTAGAGGCGTGCGAGAGTAACATCCAATACCGCCCCATACCATAACACCCGGTGCAAGACCAGCGTGGCGGTGCATAATGCAGCTGTCCAGCATCCTCTCTCCACGGTGTCTCCACACTCGAATCCGACCATCGTGGTGCTGCAGACAGAAGCGTGCCTCGTCAGTAAAGACAACGTCATTCCATTCTGCCGTCCACATCCGTCTGTCATGACACCATTGGCGACGGAGACGTCTGTGGTTCTGCGTCAATGGTAGACGAAGTAATGGACGTCTTGCGGACAGACCACTCTGCTGTAAACGGCGTCGAATGGTACGCGCAGACACTGGATGATGCGTTACAGACGCAATGTGCTGTGCTATGGTTCGGGATGTCACTGAGCGATCCGTCACTGCCATGCGCACAATTTGCCTATCAGAACGTGCAGTGGTGCACCGAGGTGAATGCGATCGACCACGTCGGTCCGTCGTACCCTCCTGCATCCAAAGGTCACATATCCGCATTACAGTTGTTTGGTTTCGTCCAACACGACTAGCGATTTCTCTGTATGATAATCCACAATCTCGGAAAGCCACTATCCTTCCTCTGTCGAACTCGGATACTTGATCAAACGATGTTCGCTGTTGTCTACGAGGCATAACTGATCGTCTTGTGAAACAACCACAAGGTAAACACACGTGCCGAACGTACACTCGTCGAAACCGCCAAGCCTTAAATGGCGCTATGAGGTGGCGTCACAGGCGCGCGTGATGTGCGTCTGCGCTGAAATTCTAATCAGTTGCATATCTCATCGCTGCAAACCCATGGTGTAAATTTCACTTGATTCGGATGCTTCCTTCAGGGTGTTGCATTTACGGTGGCCAGCAGTGTATTTCTCTCTTTCATACCTCCTCTTTGCTATCACAGACGACGTGTCACTGATGTCATTTCTACCAAGACTGCAGTACACGCGAGGTGCCTATTTTCTTCCACTGCCCTGAATGGAATGCATAAACTCTAATTAATGTTCACTAACCTGCAGTCATCGACAGTTGTTGTCCCCTGCGCAGAAATCAGCACGTAAGTTGTAAATAAATTATCTTGAGGGTGTAAGAAACTCTTAGCGAGGAACTGTTATTTAAGAAAAAATTAAATTTCCGATCAGTTTGCTTATACGGGATGCCACTTTTTTATTTTATTTTATTTTTTTTTTTTTTGCAGAACACAAGAAACTACACATTTATATTCCACTTTAGAGTCACAAATAATTTCTGTTCTTCAACAAGTTAATGAACTGCGTATTTCCGTAATTACAGTCTCACATTTACAATCTAGACATTGCAAGTTAAGTCTTAACTGATACCGACTGCTGCAGGCAACATGTCTGTCCTCTAACACTACCGAACGAACCACTTCGCCTCCCATCCAAGTTAGACACGATCCGGAAGATCGCCGAAGTGCTTCGTTTGCCTTACCGTTTAGCAGTTGTTTATTATTCTGCTGGTTATTAATACTTGTGAAATAATGGAATGATAACACGCTATTGAGAGACGCTTTAATTTGAAATGCAAGTAAATACGCTGTTTAGTTTGTCTAGTATTAATAATAGATTGGCGCGCAACTTCCGAACGCAGCAGCCAATCGCGGAGAAGGACCACAATTTAGGCGGTCTTTCTCACGATACCCGTACCGAACAAACCATCTGTCATCGATACCTCACACAACTTCTGCCTTCTCAACTACTCTAGGAGGAACTTCCTGCAGCCGTATATGATGGCTGTAAAGCCAGAACTACACTAGTGCCCATTAAAATTGCTACACCATGAAGAAATGCAGACGATAAACGAGTATTCATTGTGTGGTGTCACCGCCAGACACTACACTTGCTAGGTGGTAGCCATTAAATCGGCCGCGGTCCATTAGTGTACGTCGGACCCGCGTGTCGCCACTGTCAGTGATTGCAGACCGAGTGCCGCCACACGGCAGGTCTAGAGAGACGTTCTAGCACTCGCCCCAGTTGTACAGCCGACTTTGCCAGAGATGGATCACTGACAACTACGCTCTCATTTGCCGAGACGATAGTTAGCATAGCCTTCAGCTATGTCATTTGCTACGACCTAGCAAGGTGCCATAGCATTTGATTTTTTTTTATGAACCATGTACAGTCAAGAGAGATGTTCTACAATTATGGATTAAAGTTAAGTATCCAAGAAGCTTCGTGCTTTATTTAGTAGACTCAACTCCTTTAACTGTTCCAGACCTCACTCCAGTCTGCGTGAGCTTAAAAGCGTGCATTTCTAGCAACACAATGTTGGCTCTTCTGCCAACACTTCATATTGGACAAATATATTATACTAGAACTGACATGTGATTACATTTTCACGCAGTTTGGTTGCATAGATCCTGAGAAATCAATACCCAGAACAACCACCTCTGGCCGTAATAACGGCCTTGATACGCCTGGACATTGAGTCAAACAGAGCGTGGGTGGCGTGTACAGGTACAGTTGCCCATGCAGCATCAACATGATACCACAGTTCATCAAGAGTAGTGACTGGCGTATTGTGAAGAGCCAACTGCTCGACCACCATTTACCAGACGTTTTCAATTGATGAGAGATCTGGAGAATGTGCTGGCCAGGGCAGCAGTCGAACATTTTCTGTATCCAGAAAGGCCCGTACGGGACCTGCAACATGCGGTCGTGCATTATCCTGCTGAAATGTAGGGTTTCGCAGGGATCGAATGAAGGGTAGAGCCACGGGTCGTAACACAACTGAAATGTAACGTCCACTTTTCACTTTTCAAAGTGCCTTCATTGCGAACAAGAGCTGACCGAGACGTGTAACCAATGGCACACCATACCATCACGCCGTGTGATACGCCAGTATGGCGATGACGAATACACGCTTCCAATGTGCGTTCACCGCGATGTCGCCAAACACGATGCGACCATCATGGTGCTGTAAACAGAACTTGGATTCATCCGAAAAAATGACGTTTTGCCATTCGTGCACCGAGGTTCGTCGTCGAGTACACAATTGCAGGCGGAGCCTGTCCGTGATGCGGCGTCAAGGGTAACCGCAGCCATGGTCACCGAGCTGATAGTCCATGCTGCTGCAAACGTCGTCGAACTGTTCGTGCAGATGGTTGTCGTCTTGCAAACGTCCCCATCTGTTGACTCAGGGATCGAGACGTGGCTGCACGATCCGTTACAGCCATGCGGATAAGATGCCTGTCATCTCGTCTGCTAGCGATACGAGGCTGTTGGGATCCATCACGGCGTTCCGTATTACCCTCCTGAACCCACCGATTCCATATTCTGCTAACAGTCATTGGATCTCGACCAACGCGAACAGCAATGTCGCGATACGGTAAACCGTAATTGAGACAGGCTGCTATCCGATCTTTATCAAAGTCGTAAACGTGATGGTACGCATTTCTCCTCCTTACACGAGGCATCACAACATCGTTTCACCGGGCAACGCCCGCCAACTGCTGTTTATGAGAAATCGGTTGGAAACTTTACTGATGTCAGCACGTTGTAGGTGTCGCCACCGGCGCCAACCTTGTGTAAATGCTCTGAAAAGCTAATCATTTGCATATCACAGCATCTTCTTCCTGTCGGTTAAAATTCGCGTCTGTAGCTCGTCATCTTCGTGGTGTAGCAATGTTAAGGCCAGTAGTGTATTACAACGCGTTCCTCCTCTAACTCTGCCATCTCGAAATTTGAGGACTTTGCGACATAACGTTCTACCCAACACAGCACTGAACATTAACTAACAGATACACAACAATGAAACTTCCTGCAGTTACACACTATACACAGGCCTGTGTTCGGATGCTAACCGCATGTTGCTCTACCACACCACTGGCGCGAAATGTTCCACTATTTTTTGAACAGACATCGCACTTCAGCCGGGCCCACGCAGCCCGCGGGCCGCAGTTTGACGATCACTGCTCTAGGTGCTCTCCCACTCACACAGTGCACTCGCCACCCTGGCGCCGCTGAGCAGAAACGGAGTCGGCTGCAGCGTCCAGCGCCGGTGGCGGCCGGGGCAGAGTGGCGAGGGGAAAGTAGCGAGGCCAAAGTGCCGAGGAGATGGAGCGCCCGATTAAAGCCGACGTTTCGGCGAGCGCGCGTGCTCGGTAAACGGCCGCCTGCGATCTGCGGCGGTTCCTGGAAGCGGCGGGCGGAAGGAGCGGCCGCAGCGTGGGGCAGAACCGAGCCGGCTGCGGCGGCTACACCTAGCCCAGTGTCGCCGCGCTCCGTGAGACTGCGCGTTCATTAGCGGCGGCTCGTAAAGCGGCCGTAACGGAGCCGAATGAGGAACGAAGCGGCCACAGGAGCGATCAACAGCGCGCCAGCCCGCGCCATCGCGACGCGGCGGCGTCGTCGTCTCGCTGCTATTTCGAGGGCAACGCCTCCGTGGCCATCAAACAGAGGGACAAATACTCCCACCCATAGTTACAGTCATTACGTGTCCCTCGCCACTCTGCTTCTTCCTGTCTCACGATCTCACTCATTATCTGCGTGCAGGGCCGTTATAATGCCCGTGACACAAGACTCCGCGTGGGGCGCCTAGCTGACAAAGGAGGACACGGAAAATGCCCCAACCCGAATTCCCAGAAATTTCCCCTGGTGTAAGAAGGGCCAAACGAGAGAACACGTGTCTCGGCTCATCCGTAGATACTCGAGCGTTTCTGAGAAAACGAGCAGGCCGGAGTGGCCTAGCGGTTCTAGGCGCTACAGTCTGGAACCGCGCGACTGCTACGGTCGCAGGTTCGAATCCTGACTCGGGCATGGATGTGTGTGATGTCCTTAAGTTAGTTAGGTTTAAGTAGATCTAAGTTCTAGGGGACTGATGACCTCAGCAGTTAAGTCTCATAGTGCTCAGAGCCATTTGAACCATTTTTGAGAAAACGAAGGCCATTTACATGAAATTTATATGCCATTTAGCGTGCCAAGTGGCGGCACATTGGCTAGCGCCCAGTCTTCGGATTCCGATCAGTTTTTTTTTTCGTTAATCCACCCTTGTCCGTAGAAGATTACCACACGAATGTGAAAAACGGTAAATGAATCTGCCAAACCTTCCAGAAGAATAAACGTGCTATTCAGAGAGCTTCCTTTAGTCAAAACATAATAAAAGATTTTTTTCCGACGGAAAACGGATGCATCGGATTGCCTCCACAATGCAGGTGTCTGTCATGTGACATGTGGCTGAGGCAAAGTGTATATAGGCGAAACGGGAAGAACTGTTTAAGAACACATTAAGGAACACGAACGGCACATGCGCCTAAAACAAAGTGCAAAATCGGCAGTAGCGGAACATCAAGACAACTGTGGCTCTGACATCGATTTTAATAACGTACGTGTACTGGCTAAGGAAACAAACATTCAGAGAAGAAAGGTCCGAAAAGCGGTTGAAATTTATAACAATGCATCTAATTAAAAAAAAATGTTCAAATGTGTGTGAAATATTATGGGACTTAACTGGTAAGGTTATCAGTCCCTAAGCCTACACACCACTTAACCTAAATTATCCTAAGGACAAACACAGACACCCATGCCCAAGGGAGGACTCGAACTCCGCCGGGACCAACCGCACAGTCCATGACTGCAGAGCCTTAGACCGCTCGGCTAATCCCGAGTGGCCATCTAATTTCAATAGAGAGGACGGCTATAGGCTTCCGGCATCGCGGCTCCCCGCCATGAAGGAAGGAAATACGCGGCCTCGGTGTGTGAGCGGCATAGACAACGCGCTGTGAGTCACCTCAGCGGACAATAATATTTTGGGTAAATATTCCCTTTCTCTTGTTCTGTCCGTTTCGAATGTAGCCAATGATGACGACCAACCAATAGTGGTAGCAGGAATTTCAACCAATAACCCTTCTCTAGCGTAAGTGTGGAATAGTGCCTTTCTATCCAATGACGATGGGCCGCCAATGGTATCCACAGGAGATTAGCTAACAACGCCCCTTCTTCTGTATCAGAGCGGGAATATTAGCCTATGACTGTGACCCACCGATGGTAGCCACATGAATTTTAACCAATACTATCACTTCTCCAGCACGAACGCGTGAAAGCTCACCCTTTATAAGAGGACGAGACACTCGTCTCTGACAGTGTACCAACAGTAATGGACACCAGAAGATCCTGAGGAAGATCCCAGTAGAGGGGTCGAAACGTCGATCATTTTAGAAGAAACATGACGCGGCCTAATAACCCAGAAAATTTTAACGTCACAAACATAAGATTGTCCGCCCCCGGTAGCTAAGTGGTCAGCGCCATAGAAAGACAATCCTCAGGGCCCGAATTCGATTCCCGGCTGGGTCGGAGACTTTCTCCGCTCAGGGACTGGGTGTTGTGTTGTCCTAAACATCATAATTTCATCCCCATCGACGCGCAAGTCACCGATGTGGCGTCAAATGGAAAGACTTGCACCCGGCGAACGGTCTTCGCGACAGGGAGGCCCTAGTCACACGGAATTTACATTTAACATAACAATAAAATATAAGAATTAACATACGGATTGCTATATGAATAAAATTTAACAATATCAAAATTACAAAATATTGTAATCTCTGAAAATAGCATAGACATTGAAGAGCCAAAGAAATTGGAACACCTGACTAATATCGTGTAGGGCCCCCGCGAGCACGCAGAAGTGCCGCAACACGACGTGGCATGGACTGGGTAATGTCTGAAGTAGTCCTGGAGGGAAATGACACCATGAATCCTGCAGGGCTGACCATAAAACCGTAAGAGTTCGAGGGGGTGAGATCTCTTCTGAACAGCACATTGCCAGGCATCCCAGATATGCCCAGTAATGTTCACGTGTGGGGAGTTTGGTGGCCAGCGTAAGCGTTTGAACAGAAGAGTGCTCCTGGAGCCTCTCTGTAGCAATTCTGAACGTGTGGCGTGCCGCATTGTCCTGCTGGAATTGCCCAAGTCCGTCGGAATGCACAATGGACAAGAATGGATGCAGATGATCAGACAGGATGCTTACGTACTGTATCACCTGTCAGAGTCGTATCTAGACGTATTAGGGATCCCATATCACTCCAACTGTACACGCCCCACTCCATTACAGAGCCTCCACCAGCTCGAACAGTGCCCTGCTGACACGCAGGGTCCATAGATTTTTGAGGTTCTCTTCATACCCGTACATGTCCATCCGCTCGTTACAATTTGAAACGAGACTCGTCGAACAATGCAAGATGTTTCGAGTTCTCAACAGTTCAATGCCGGTGTTGCCGGCCCCAGGCGATGTGTAAAGCTTTATGTCGTGTTGTCATCAAGGTTACACGAGTGGGCTTTCGGATCCGAAACCCCATATCGATGATTATTCACTGAATGGTTCATACGCTTACACTTGTTGATGGCCCAGCATTGATTTCTGCAGCATTTTGCTGAAAGGTTGCACTTCTGTCAAGCTGAACGATTCTCTGCAATCGTCGTTGGTTCCGTTCTTGCAGGATCTTTTTTCGGCCGCAGCGGAGATTTGATGTTTTACCTAATGTTCACGGCACACTCGTGAAATGGTAGTACGGGAAAATCTCCACTTCATCGCTACCTCGGAGGTGCTGTGTCCCGCCGCTCGTGCGCTGACAACAGCACCACGTTCAGACTTACTTAAATCTTGATATCCTGCCATTGTAGTAGCAGTAACCAATGTAACAACTGCGCCAGACACTTCCTGTCTTATACAGGGTGTTACAAAAAGGTACGGCCAAACTTTCAGGAAGCATTCCTCACACACAAAGAAAGAAAATATGTTATGTGGACATGTGTCCGGAAACGGTTACTTTCCATGTTAGAGCTCATTTTATTACTTCTCTTCAAATCACATTAATCATGGAATGGAAACACACAGCAACAGAACGTACAAGCGTGACTTCAAACACTTTGTTACAGGAAATGTTCAAAATGTCCTCCGTTAGCGAGGATCCTGCATCCACCCTCCATCGCATGGAATCCCTGATGCGCTGATGCAGCCCTGGAGAATGGCGTATTGTATCACAGTCGTCCACAATACGAGCACGAAGATTCTCTACATTTGGTACCGGGGTTGCGTAGACATGAGCTTTCAAATGCCCCCATAAATGAAAGTCAAGAGAGTTGAGGTCAGGAGAGCGTGGAGGTCATGGAATTGGTCCGCCTCTACCAATCCATCGGTCACCGAATCTGTTGTTGAGAAGCGTACGAACACTTCGACTGAAATGTGCAGGAGCTCCATCGTGCATAAACCACATGTTGTGTCGTACTTGTAAAGGCACATGTTCTAGCAGCACAGGTAGAGTATCCCGTATGAAATCATGATAACGTGCTCCATTGAGCGTAGGTGGAAGAACATGGGGCCCAATCAAGACATCACCAACAATGCCTGCCCAAACGTTCACAGAAAATCTGTGTTGATGACGTGACTGCACAATTGCGTGCCGATTTTCGTCAGCCCACAAATGTTGATTGTGAAAATTTACAATTTGATCACGTTGGAATGAAGCTTCATCCGTAAAGAGAACATTTGCACTGAAATGAGGATTGACACACTGCTGGATGAACCCTTCGCAGAAGTGTACCCGTGGTGGCCAATCAGCTGCTGATAGTGCCTGCACACGCTGTATATGGTACGGA
Organism: Schistocerca piceifrons; assembly: GCF_021461385.2. NCBI lineage: Eukaryota > Metazoa > Arthropoda > Insecta > Orthoptera > Acrididae > Schistocerca > Schistocerca piceifrons. The sequence goes on from NC_060145.1 coordinate 427,492,413, forward strand.
AACAACTGGTTCTCCCGTAGCACTCTCCATACAGTGACGTGGTCAACGCTACCTTGTACAGCAGCAACTTCTCTGACGCTGACATTAGGGTTATCGTCAACTGCACGAAGAATTGCCTCGTCCATTGCAGGTGTCCTCGTCGTTCCAGGTCTTCCCCAGTCACGAGTCATAGGCTGGAATGTTCCGTGCTCCCTAAGACGCCGATCAATTGCTTCGAACGTCTTCCTGTCGGGACACCTTCGTTCTGGAAATCTGATACAAACGTACCGCGCCACGGCTATTGCCCCGTGCTAATCCATACATCAAATGGGCATCTGCCAACTCCGCATTTGTAAACATTGCACTGACTGCAAAAACACGTTCGTGATGAACACTAACCTGTTGATGTTACGTACTGATGTGCTTGATGCTAGTACTGTAGAGCAATGAGTCGCATGTCAACATAAGCACCGAAGTCAACATTACCTTCCTTCAATTGGGCCAACTGGCGGGGAATCGAGGAAGTACAGTACATACTGACGAAACTAAAATGAGCTCTAACATGGAAATTAAGCGTTTCCGGACACATGTCCACATAACATCTTTTCTTTATTTGTGTGTGAGGAATGTTTCCTGAAAGTTTGACCGTACCTTTTTGTAACACCCTGTATAGGCGTTGCCGACCGCACCGCCGTGTTTTGCTTGTTTACATATCTCTGTATTTGAATACGTATACCTATACCAATTTCTTTGGCGCTTCAGTGTAGCATAGTGATATATATAATAAATGCATGACACTTATTGAGAAACCAAGTTGTATTTTTACAATTAATGTAATTTCCTTGTATCCTCCAACTTAATAAGAAATATTCGTGCACTACATTCTACGGACATGTGTAGATAAGTGAAAAACAAAAATAATAGAAAAAGCAATAATCGGCTTTCGAACACCGGTCGCAAGTGTGTGAAGCCACGAAGGTAGTCACTGTGCCACCACCTCGTTGAAACTTATGGCGCACTAAATCTACGGATGAGACACGTGTTCATTTATTTTGAACCGTCCTGCACTGGTTGAAGTCTCTGGGAAGTCAGGCCTTGATACTCACCGTGTTCTCTTCGTGAGAGAGGCGCCATGGGCGCTACATCTGTAAGATTTCTGTACAGGACGCATCACAATTAGTAGCGGCTGATACTAAAGATTTGTATACCGTGAATGTCACCGTTAGAGCTGAAAACTGACACGAGTGAAAGTGTACGAGAGAAAAAGAGGTGTGGGGGATCGGGGTGGGAGGCAAATTATAATTTGCTTGTGTGGAAAAATATTCTCGAACCGACCTCCTCAGAGTGTGTGTGTGTGTGTGTGTGTGTGTGTGTGTGTGTGTGTGTGTGTGTATCTGTCTTTCTGCTGGTGCGTATTTCACACTTCTCTCTCTTTTCTAGTTATTCACTTTGCTCGAGTTCTCTCGTTTACTCCCTTTCAATCGCTCTGTTTGTCCACACACTCTTTCAATATATATCTCTGCCTCTGTACCCCTCCCACTCTCTTCCAATGTCTGTCTCATTCATTCTGCACTTTATTTCACTCAAATTTTCTCGATTCGGCTCCAATGTTTTTCAATCTTTCATTCTCTTTTTCAATCTCTCTCCTCGTTCTCTCTTTGTCCTCAATTCTTCCCAAAGTCTCTCCCTTTCAGTCCCTCTCAACTCCATCTCCCTCGACGCCCCGCAACCCCCCCCCCCCCCCCCCCCCCTCACTACACACGAACACCGCGCGCGCGCGCCCGCGGGCACACTCACACACACACACACACACACACACACACAAACAAACACGCACACGCACACTCGGGGTTGCCATATGTCCGGATATTGCCAGGTAAGCATCTGTTTACCTACGGATTTTACTAAGAAATGCTCAGTATTTGCCGATACTATTTTCAGACTAGCCGGCGTGAATTCTAATAATTGATTGTTCCGGTGTAGTGTGTTCGATCTCTTTCGATTCGCTCTGCGGTGCGCGCGTTGGTGCGCCATCTGGGATTCCGTGCGGGAAGTCGAGAGGGAGACGACAATTGCAGAGAATCGTTCAGCTTGACAGAAGTGCAACCTTTCAGCAAAATGCTGCAGAAATCAATGCTGGGCCATCAACAAGTGTCAGCGTACGAACCATTCAGTGAAACATCATCGATATGGGGTTTCGGATCCGAAGGCCCACTCGTGTAACCTTGATGACTACACGACATAAAGCTTTACACATCGCCTGGGGCCGGCAAAAGACGAGCGGGCCTGGGCGGAGCGACGCCGGAAGACCGCGCAAGTCGCGTCGGCAAGTGGTGTGTGAGTGTGGCAGTTGCATTGGGGCCGGCGGAGCAGCCGAACTGGAAGTGCTGCAGTGACTCCCTGTCGTTCGTTCTGTTTACGAGTTCAACCGTCCTCACGCTGTGGCTACGGGCTGGTGTTATTCTGGCCATTACCTTATTAGCGGCATTTGGATTAATATTGTTAAAGATGAGCTGTTAGTTTGGTGCATCTTCATCTGGTGGAGTTACAGCGAGACTTCTTTCCGTCGTATTCTGGCTTGCGCTGCTGAGCAGTGAGTGTTCCCACGTCGCGTGTCGAAATACTGACTTGTGCCCTGGTTGATTTACGTATGAATTGGAGTGCCTATGTGGGCGTGTTTGCTTAAATTGTTGATGAAGTGTTTCACAATACCCTTACTTGAGTGTTTTTAAATTGCATTTCAGTTCGTTACTGATGTCAGTTAAGGGACGCCCACATTGTCACGCTAGTCAAGTAAAGTTTAAGTCTACTGTGACACCACTGTTTACCTGTTGGCCTGCGACTTTGATGGATTTCTGTGGTAAAATTGAAATGGAGGCACTGTCTTGTTGTCTGAAATGAATGTGCTTGCCTCGTAAAACAGTTTATTACTGATTCTGAGTAGTTTAAGCAGTGGTAGGACACTCGTCATTCTGGACCAGACTGTACTTGGCATTAATTGCATTGTCTTGGTAAATCGGTGTGCTACGTAAGAGTGTAACGCAAGCGCCATTGTGGGTAATATTTACCATTTAACTATATGAGTTGGTTCTGTGAATCATTGTGGGACACAAGGTCACGTAAGACAGTGCTGTAGTGGGCAGATGTTGCCATACGTCTGTGATATTATTTCCTGTAAGCCATTGTGCCCATTAGTTTATGTAGGGCTTAAATACAGTGACCAGTTTGGTAATTTTCTGTGTTTGGTAATAACATTTTACAACCATTACAATTTTGGGAAAGGTTTAAGTCTCATGTTTGCAGATTGTTTCATGTTAGATAACTTGGTTATGATTCCTGCCAAATCAGCTGATGTACATTTAAATTGAACACGTTATATGTCAATATGTTGATACCAGTACCTTGCATGAATTTTCTTGCACAATAAATTAAAATTTATCCTCAATTTGTTGCTCAGCCTTCCACTCGAGCAGCCCCTGTATCCTGCTCCCAAGAATATCAAACACCCTATTAGATCTTCAAATTTCTACAGCTAAGTATCGTAGCGATAGCTGTTTTTCTTCTTCTTATTTTTGCTGGTCTTCAGCCGTGTGTTCGGCATGTGATACTGAATTTGGCAATGTTAACGGTATAGGATGGCCGGATACACATTTTATCGGTCCCACTCCCCTCCCCCCCCCCCCCCCCCCTCGGGCCCGAATATGTATATTCGATCTACCTGCGTCTAGTGTAATCTACGTGGAAATGTGAGAACGTTTCTAGAAATGTTTCCGAGTTTCGTAACTGAGGCGGGACGTAGGTAGTAGCCCGGTGTTAAGCTAATAGGCTGTGAGAAAACGCCCGGAAACCACATCGAGGCTGGCCGGCTCTCCGAACCTTGTCGGTAGTCCGCCGGGCGGATTCGGTCCGGGATCAGCGCCCCTACCCGAGTAACGGCGCTGCTCACCGTCGAAGCAATACTTATGTACCGATAATGAATACTTTCGGTTAGGGTATTCGTGAAAGTAGAACTTCTGTTTTGATAATCGATTCTTCCCAGTACCCTTACGGTATGACAACGGGAAAAGACCTTCGTCTTAGTAACTTTGATTAAACACGAAAGCAGGTCGGTTTGTGTATGCAGTGGTACAAAGACTTTGTTTTCTCAACTTGAGTATTGGTCTACTGACATCCATGCAACCGATAGAGAACGCACTGTAGATGTTCTGATAAATTACAATAGAATGAACATAACGGGTCTGAAAGTAAAATGCGTAAATTGTGATACTTACATCAGTGTAGCCTATAGTGCTGTCAATAATTTAGAAAAACACAATGGTAGATCTGTCTTGGCAGCCAGTTACTGCACTTTTTTTTATAGTGAACGTATAATATAATAAAGTAACGATCTTCTGCGGGTAACACGCGTCTCCGGCGCTTACTACGTACAGACATATGGCAGTAGTTTACCTCGGTGCCTAAGGTCTTACGGGTTGTTGGAAAGCTGCCAGTTTTGTCGAGTAAAGCGGTTTATAATCCTGTTGCACGCGAGTGGCGGCAGTAACTGCGACGGCAACACGCAGTTACTGCCGCAGCCCGACCACCGGCGCCTCTACGCCGCCGTCTTCGACGTTCTACTGCCGTGCACTAAAGGCAATCTCCCTGGCTTTTTTAAATTTAATTTCCATAGTCGCATTGTTCCAAGATATCTTACGCGGACTTTTTCTTACTGACCGGGGATGTCTTCCGGTCCCTAAACCGTTGGGAAATAGGAAAACTCCGACCAGTGAAATTCGCACCTGCGCAAAAATCTGTGAAATTTACGCCCAGTATTCCCGGGAGCTATTTGCTCAGTGAGTCACTTCCCAACTGCACCCTGAGGGTGTCGTGTACTTTCTGACATTGGCCTTGGCGGCCCGTAACAAATTAAAACATCACGCCAGATGCTTAAGTTTTCATGAAGGAACAGCGAAAATGTATTAAGCGATGAACTTTTCTCATTTCACCGCTTTCTGTGTGGGGAGCGTACGGGAGCCGCAAGGGAATTTTTTTGTTAAGGTATGAAATTATGTGTAAAGATTGTCGGATGTTGCTAAGTACTCCCACTATCAAACACTGGACGAATACAGTCCGGCTATTTGCGTGTCGTCAGCTACACTGCCTCAAAAAACCGTACAGTATCTAAGTGTAGAACTTATTATGTTGAAATTTTAACGTAACATTGTACTTCTTAATGAGTGGATCATGACAGCAGTATAAATTCAGTCAATAGCTACGCGAAACTTTGCAAATGAAATTTTTGTTGCTGCTGGATACCGGTAGATAGGCAACCTGCAACTCGTACTGGATTCCGAGATAGTTGCCAGTGTAATACATGTGCTGCTGGTCCACGGGTATGGGGACGGTCGGAGTGGCCGAGCGGTTCTAGGCGCTACAGTCTGGAACCGCGTGACCGCTACGGTCGCAGGTTCGAATCCTGCCTCGGGCATGCATGTGTGTCATCACAGGTTAGTTAGGTTTAAGTAGTTCTAAGTTCTAGGGGACTGAGGACCTCAGAAGTTAAGTCCCATAGTGCTCAGAGCCATTTGAACCATTTTTGAACGGGTATGGACTACATGTTATTTTACAGGTACTTTAAAGCACGCTTTGTAAAGTAGAGGAGACAGTACTTTCAAATTCCGTGTTTGTGATCCGATTTGTATATTTCCCATTGTACACTATGTTATCAAAAGTATCCGTACACTTCTCTAAAAAGGCTAACAAGTTCTTGGCGCCCTCCACCGGTAATGCTGGAATTCAATATGGTGTGGGCCCACACTTAGACTTGGTGACAGCTTCCACTCTCGCAAGCATACGTTCAACCAGTGCTGGAAGGTTTCTTGGGGAATGGCAGCCCATTCTTCACGGAGTGCTGCACTGAGCAGAGGTATAGATGTCGTAGGTGAGGACTGGCACGAAGGCAGCGTTCCAAAACATCCCAAAGGTGTTCTATAGGATTCAGATCACGACTCTGTGCAGGCCAGTCCTCTACAGGGATGTAACTGTCGTGTGACTACTCCGCCACAGTCCGTGCATTAAGAATACGTGCTCGATTGTGTTGAAAGATGCAATTGCCATCCCCGGATTATTCTTCAACAGTGGGAAGCAAGAAGGTGCTTAAAACATTAATATAGGCCTATGCTGTGATAGTGCCACGCAAAACAACAAGGCGTGCAAGCTCCCTCCACGAAAAACACGATCACACCATAACACCACCGCCTCCGAATTTTACTGTTGGCACTACACACACTGGCAGATGTTCACCGGGCATTCGCCATACCCACACCCTGCCATCGGATCACCACATTGTGTGCCGTGATTCGTCACTCCACAGAATGTTCCTCCACTGTTCAATCGTCCAATGTTTACGCTCCTTAGACCAAGCTAGGCGTCGTTTGGCATTAACCGGTGTGATGTGTGGCTTATGAGCCGCGGCTCGACCATGAATTCCACGTTTTCTCACCTCCTGCCTAACCGTCATAGTACTTGCAGTGGATCCTGATGCAGTTTGGAATTCCTGTGTGATGGTTTGGATAGATGTCTGTTTATTACACATTACGATCCTCTTCAACTGTCGGCGGTTTCTGTCAGTCAACAGACTAGGTCGGCCTGTACACTTTCGTGCTGTACGTGTCCCTTCACGTTTCCACTTCACTATCACATGGGAAACAGTGGACCTAGGGATGTTTAAGAGTGTGAAAGTACAGGCGTATGACACAAGTGACACTCAATCACCTGACCACGTATGAAGCCCGTGAGTTCAGCAGACCACCCCAATCTGCTCTCTCACGATGTCTAATGATTACTGAGGTCGCTGATATGGTGTACCTGGCAGTAGGTTGCAGCACAACGCACCTAATATGAAAAAAGTATTTTTTTTGGGGGTGTCCGGATACTTTTGATCACATAGTGTAGTTTCTGAAGATTAGGGCATTTCCGACAGAGAATGAAATAAATTGTATTCACCTCCGAATGTAAAAATTTTGACGTTACAGTCCTTGTTCGAGCATCTCGAGTGCTCTTCACTAGTGCAACACGTAAGAGGACTCGGCTGTACGAGTACATGCGAGATAAGTTGCGGAGATCCTATAACTTTTTTGGGCACAATTTCATCGCAGCCAACAGGACACAAACCGCTGAATAACTACACTAGCAGAACTTCTGCATTCTTGCCAGCGCGTCTTAATTAATTAAACGTGTGAGCTTTCTTGGAAATGTACTTACGGGTGACTGTGAAACAATTTTTATTCGTACGCGTTTGGACTACTGGGGCCAGCCGTCTAACAAGCACTCCACTCAGTCCACTTGGTCGGGGCCATGAAACAACATAACTGCTTTTCACTCAGACGGTAGTTTACTTCTGTCTCAGCAGAGTTTTGCCCTCCCCTCCTACTCATAGTTTTAATCACGCTTGTCCACCTTCACTATGCACAAACGTCAAACCAAGATTGTGTTTATCGCGAATCTCTCGCCCAGCACGAAGTCACACAGCGACTGGAAAAAGGCGCATGCTACTCCTGTATATAAGAAAGGTGAAAAAGCGGACCCGCAAAATTAGAAAAAAGTTCAAATGTGTGTGAAATCTTATGGGACTTAACTGCTAAGGTCATCAGTCCCTAAGCTTACACACTACTTAACCCAAATTATCCTAAGGACAAACACACACACCCATGCCCGAGGGAGGACTCGTACCTCCGCCGGGACTAGCCGCACAGTCCATGACTGCAGAGCCTTAGACCGCTCGGCTAATCCCGCGCGGCGGAAAATTAGAGAGCAATATCCTTGGCATCGGTTTGCTGCAGAAGTCTATTAAATGTCCCACGTGCAGAAAGGCTTTTGTCTACAGATCAGCATGGATTTAGAAGGCATCGCTCGTCGAAACTCAGTTTGCCCTCGTTTTCTCGCACGATACCGTACGAACCATGGATGATCCGCAACTGGCAGATTGTACAGGGTTATTACAAATGATTGAAGCGATTTCACAGCTCTACAATAGTTTTATTATTTGAGATATTTTCAAAATGCTTTGCACACACATACAAAAACTCAAAAAGTTTTTTAGGCATTCACAAATGTTCGATATGTGCCCCTTTAGTGATTCGGCAGACATCAAGCCGATAATCAAGTTCCTCCCACACTCGGCGCAGCATGTCCCCATCAATGAGTTCGAAAGCATCAAAAAATGGTTCAAATGGCTCTGAGCACTATGGGACTCAACTGCTGTGGTCATTAGTCCCCTAGAACTTAGAACTACTTAAACCTAACTAACCTAAGGACATCACACACATCATTGCCCGAGGCAGGATTCGAACCTGCGACCGTAGCAGTCGCACGGTTCCGGACTGCGCGCCTAGAACCGCGAGACCACCGCGGTCGGCCGAAAGCATCGTTGATGCGAGCTCGCAGTTCTGGCACGTTTCTTGGTAGAGGAGGTTTAAACACTGAATCTTTCGCATAACCCCACAGAAAGAAATCGCATGGGGTTAAGTTGGGAGAGCGTGGAGGCCATGACATGAATTGCTGATCATGATCTCCACCACGACCGATCCATCGGTTTTCCAATCTCCTGTTTAAGAAATGCCGAACATCATGATGGAAGTGAGGTGGAGCACCATCCTGTTGAAAGATGAAGTCGGCGCTGTCGGTCTCCAGTTGTGGCATGAGCCAATTTTCCGCGGGCTACGCGTGAAACTTGCCCGCACGCGTTCAACCGTTTCTTCGCTCACTCCAGGCCGACCCGTTGATTTCCCCTTACGGAGGCATCCAGAAGCTTTAAACTGCGCATACCATCGCCGAATGGAGTTAGCAGTTGGTGGATCTTTGTTGAACTTCGTCCTGAAGTGTCGTTGCACTGTTAGGACTGACTGATGTGAGTGCATTTCAAGCACGACATACGCTTTCTCGGCTCCTGTCGCCATCTTGACTCACTGCGCTCTCGAGCGCTCTGACGGCAGAAACCTGAAGTGCGGCTTCAGCCGAACAAAACTTTATGAGTTTTTCTACGTATCTGTAGTGTGTCGTGACCATATGTCAATGAATGGAGCTACAGTGAATTTATGAAATCGCTTCAATCATTTGTAATAGCCCTGTATATTCCTAGTATGCTGAAAAGCGTTCGACATGGCGCCCCATTGGAGTCTGTTAACGAAGTCCCGAGCGTACAGAGTACGTTACCAGAAATATGAGAGGCTCAAGGACTTCTTAGATAACAGAACCCTTGCTGACGAGTGTTCATGAGAGACAAGGGTATCGTCAGGGGTGCCCTAGGGAAGAGTAATATCACCGCATTTATTCTTTATACAGAGTGTAACAGGGAAAAGTGAAAATATTTCTAATGTGATACGTTAATACATAAACACAGCTGTGTGTTCATTGTTTTTTACTGCGTTGAACAGTCTTTCCACAGACACGTCACTAATTTTATGAACAAATATTTTCCGCACGGTAATCCTGCACTATTAAGTGGACTACTCCTGTTAGTATAGACTAACCGTTTTGCGTCCACACGTCCACACTTTAACACCCGACCTGTTGCCCTGGGAAAAATAAGAGTTAACGGCTTGCTTTCGCCACATGTATTCGCCACATGTAACCTAAAAACATACGATTTGTAATGGCTATAATTATTAGTCTCAAATGAAGAAAATACTGCTGTAAGGTTGTTCAGTACACCGTCCTCTGTCATAAAGAGAAATGTCTGCATTTATACCCTGAGCCGTGTTAAAAATTGCTGTTCTGAAGACCGTGCCGCAGCGCGTTGTGTGAAGCAGTTGCCCTCCGTTTCTGGCGGTGGCGCCGCTGTGGCAATCGCAGCTTTGGCGTCTCCCTGTGGTGGGAAAGGGAGAAGGTAGCCTGTTCACGTGCATTTAAGGGGTGCTATAAGCTAGCCAGGTCAGTCTGCCAGTCTCGGCGAGTCTAGTCAGTTGGGGCAGTCAGTGTCTGTCTGTTGTCCGGAGTGCTACTATGTGTTAGGCCGCCAGTCTGTTCGAGTTGCTCGGGCAACGGTCATTGGCGGTTGGATCGATCGGTTGATCGGTCGCGCACTGAGACACAAGATGACTTGTTCGCGTTGAGCGTCGGCGCATGTGAGGTCGCCACGTGAGTCCAGAGGACCGCGCTGTATAGCGAGGGGTAGTGGCTTTGCGGCCGACACGAGAGCAACAGGAGTCAACCCACGACATCCGTCTGGCCGGCGCGAGCTGCGACGCCGTGAGACGGACGATTGGCGCGCCTTCCTGCGTCCGTTGAAGTGGCTGGCAGCGGACGGTTAGGGAGAGCGTTTTGGGCGTGCTGCGCCAGGTTTTCGCGAGACATCGCAGTTTATTAAAAGTTAAGTGATTGGTGATACGTTGTTTCATTGTTAAATTCTACTTTTATTCTTGGTCAGTCTCTCATCCCCAGCTTTCTCGTCTGTCTCTCGTCGGCATGTGTTAAGCACTTAGTGTCTGTCTGTCTGTCGGTCTACCGTACGTTCTCTATGTTTGTCGGATTCGGTGTCAACGAATTTATTGCTTAAGGTGTAAAGGCCGAATTCCTGAAATATGTTTTTTCCTTGCCTATCATCTTGCGAGGTGGTACATGTGTAAAGTAGAGCATGTTGGCACATTTTATGTAAAACTGCATTTCATGGATTTTATTTAATTGGTCATTTTAGTATATAAAGTTGCCACCCTTCCACCGTAAGAGTTCTTTTAAAAACAAGTTGCACTTTCGGTGACAAGTTTTAATGTGTTTTGTACCATTTCCATCCCTCTTACGTGGTGCGTTTATGTGTTTGTATGAGTTGTTAAAATTTTTAGTTTAAAGTAATCTGGTGTGTTGCAGATTTGCACACCAGTGTAGTCTTTCAGAGGTTGTTGAGAGCGGTCGTGACTACGGCCGTATTGAAAGGGAGAGGCAAGGTTCTCAGCCCGAAAGGTTACTAAAAAAGAAAAAAAAAAGAAAAACCTTTTAGGAACAAAATTTTCATTTATTGAAAACTTTTTTAATTTGTTTCTTCAGTTACCATTGACAACTACTTCCACGCTCACATAGTGTGATTAAATGTGTTAATGTTCTTGATGATTCGCTAGTAAATAAAGTAAATTCTTAAGAAAAGGTTTTGAAGGAAAATTCACGATTCATACCCGTTACACTCTGTATACGTAAATGTGTGATGGACGGCGTGAGCAGCAGTGTACAGCTGTTTGCTGATGACGCTGTGATCGGTGGAAGATATCGCCATTGAATGACTGTAGTTGATACAGGTGAGTAGGAAACACATTCCTTTAATATTGGAATACAGTAATAGTGCTCTACTGCTTGTCATTGTAGCGTAGATTAAATATGTAGGCGTAACGTTGCAAAGCGATATGAAATGGAACAAGCTGCCGCGCGGGATTAGCCGAGCGGTCTCAGGCGCTGCAGTCATGGACTGTGCTGCTGGTCCCGGCGGAGGTTCCCTCGGGCATGGGTGTGTGTGTGTTTGTCGTTAGGATAATTTAGGTTAAGTAGTGTGTAAGATTAGGGACTGATGACATTAGCAGTTAACTCCCATAGGATTTCAGACACATTTGAACGTTTTTTTGGAACAAGCTGCCGGGGAACATCACCGCTGGCTTATTATTTACAGCCCCGCAGCGTAAAGGCGAAAGTGGCGAGTAACGGGCGAGCTGAGGCGACGGTATGGGGTGAGGGAGGGTCCGCAGGGCGAGCGGCGGCGTGCGGGACGGACAGCCGGCCAGTAGAGCGCTACCTGGCCGCGAGGCTGGCTGGGTCCTCGCCTAGGCGTTCCCAGAACTTACCCGGCCGCCGCTGCCGGGAACAGGTTTGTCCACAGCAGAGAGCAGCTATTTAATTCGCTCGCGGAGCGCGGCCGCGGGCCGTTTAACTGTACTCCCAGCTGCTGTTGTAAATACAGGTGGCCTCTGCTTCTGTGATATGGCGCGACCCTCGACTGCCCAACTACGAGCCATCTGCTGGCACGTCGCCCGAGCGCGGGGGGGAAAAACGTTATATCGGTGTCGGGACGAAAGACGACGCTTCAGGCTCAGTCCACACTGAGACCGTGCGATATGCGATACGACACGTTGCAGTAAAGGGAGTGCAACTCGATGCCTATCGGTGTAACGTTCGTGTTCGCTCCCACTGCGACGATGTGCGCAGTACGACAGACCACAAGACAGCACGAATCGCACTCTGTTACAGTTTCTGACGCAATCACCAGCTGTTCTGAGGGCACGACATTGTGCTTTTTCTTTTTTTTTTTTTTTTTTTTTTGTCACCAGTCTACTGACTGGTTTGATGCGGCCCGCCACGAATTCCTTTCCTGTGCTAACCTCTTCATCTCAGAGTAGCACTTGCAACCTACGTCCTCAATTATTTGCTTGACGTATTCCAATCTCTGTCTTCCTCTACAGTTTTTGCCCTCTACAGCTCCCTCTAGTACCATGGAAGTCATTCCCTCATGTCTTATCAGATGTCCCATCATCCTGTCCCTTCTCTTTATCAGTGTTTTCCACATATTCCTTTCCTCTCCGATTATGCGTAGAACCTTCTCATTCCTTACCTTATCAGTCCACCTAATTTTCAACATTCTGTAGCACCACATCTCAAATGCTTCGATCCTCTTCTGTTCCGGTTTTCCCACAGTCCATGTTTCACTACCACACAATGCTGTACTCCAGACGTACATCCTCAGAAATTTCTTCCTCAAATTAAGGCCGGTATTTGATATTAGTAGACTTCTCTTGGCCAGAAATGCCTTTCTTGCCATAGCGAGTCTGTTTTTGATGTCCTCCTTGCTCCGTCCGTCATTGGTTATTTTACTGCCTAGGTAGCAGAATTCCTTAACTTCACTGACTTCGTGACCATCAATCCTGATGTTAAGTTTCTCGCTGTTCTCATTTCTACTGCTTCTCATTACCTTCGTCTTTCTCCCATTTACTCTCAAACCATACTGTGTACTCATTAGACTGTTCATTCCGTTCAGCAGATCATTTAATTCTTCTTCACTTTCACTCAGGATAGCAAAGTCATCAGCGAATCGTATCATTGATATCCTTTCACCTTGTATTTTAATTCCACTCCTGAACCTTTCTTGTGGCTTATCATTATTTAAACCTCAAGGAACTGCTATAAATATCAAACGTTGTTCAGCTGTAGTGGCCGGCCGGGGTGGCCAAGCGGTTAAAGGCGCTACAGTCTGGACCCGCGCGACCGCTACGGTCGCTGGTTCGAATCCTGTCTCGGGCATGGATGTGTGTGATGTCCTTAGGTTAGTTAGGTTTAAGTAGTTCTAAGTTCTAGGGGACTGATGACCTTAGAAGTTAAGTCCCATAGTGCTCAGAGCCATTTGAACCATTTTTTTTCAGCTGTGGTTTTTCGTGAGCTCTCCCAACATGAACACAAATTTCATGAATTCTACTAATGATTCCAGACAATTTCTGCTCTTTTGGAGCAACTGAGATCAGCAACCCTGTCAAAGGAGGGCACAAACTTTCGACTGCTACTTAGACGCTACTCGTTGCAACGAGATAGTAACGTTAAAAATGTCACCATGAATACTATTTTTTGTGACACCATCTAGTGCGTTACTCTATTCAAATGGTTCAAATGGCTCTGAGCACTATGGGACGTAACATCTGAGGTCATCAGTCCCCTAGAACTTAGAACTACTTAAACGTAACTACCCTAAGGACATCACAAACATCCATGCCCGAGGCAGGATTCGAACCTGCGACCGTAGCGGTCTTGCGGTTCCAGACTGCAGCGCCTTTAACCGCACGGCCACTTCGGCCGGCGTTACTCTATTCAGTACGTATACAATGTTATTACAGTACAGACAGAGTACCTTAAGAGCTATGAGCACATTTTTACCTTTGGTACTGTGAAAGACATGTCTTTTACTGCAAAGGTGCTCGCAGCTACTTAAGGTATATGTTTTAGAGCCCTTATTTACTAGACTTTTTTATTTTTTTGACCCATACTATCCCCTCGAAAAATATGGAAAGCAAAGAGCTTGCAGTAGAAGAGGTCCACTGTCAGAGGCATCAGAACGACTTTCATTTATAACTTTCGACTAGTTCGTTCCTGGACCAAGCTTCCTTACTTCAAATTAATACATTTACCTTCCTCCATCATCACCGGAAGTTTGTAACATCATCACTTAATCACTCTGTACAAATGTTACAGACCGATGAAGCTAGGGTAGTATTTCTACAACTGTTCAGTTTTGCAAAGCAGTGTGTGATTCAGCTTGAGGAGTATTCAGAATAAACGTTGCTGGACTGGACGCGAGACCAGTCACCATCGATGGAAGAGCTTTGGGCGATGAACTGCGTGGGGGAAGACAAAAGTGTTCGAAGAAATGGAAGAAGTCTACGATGCCTCAGCTTTGACCAGCTGCTCATTAAGAAGTTACAGGAATCTAGCTTCCAGACACCTTTCTGTCTGTCATGAAGCCTCCTCACATCACCGAGCATAGACTGAAGAAACATCCAGTCAGCATCATCAGCTAGCTGCGAACCTCCCAGATATTGTGTCTCTTGTATTTTCTCGACAATGGAAAGTCGTATACATCTCCTTCCACCGTTGGAAACAATTTCGATATGTTAGCTATATTTCGTAAACAGCAGTGTATGCTACAGAATGCACCCAACGTAAACAAGGTGGCGGTGACATTTTTCACTGCAAAATTACTAAACTGTGCGGTGTTGTACTTTACTGCATTGTATCATAATAGGTACGCGCAGTGATGAAATAAAAAAAGAAAAAAAAAACCTGATCATTATCAGGCTGTGATGTCAGACTATACGATGTACAAAGATAATCTTTACTAATCGAATGATTTCCTCCAAATCGAATGAGAAAGATTGTACAGCGGAGGACACGCGCAAAACCGAAAACAGTGGTTTTTAATTTTTTACGAGAAAAGTTAAAATTTTGCCGAGATACTAGGTACAAAACGGATGCAGCTTTGCTTCATCTACATAAAACAATTTTTTAAGCACACCGGATGAAATTTCCTTCCGCGTACGCACAGGTCGCATGGAGAGACCAACATTCCGTGTCGTTGTCGTATCACTGTGGTCACACTGTGAACCATTCAAGTCGCTTCTGCTTCGCTTCTGTGTGCTCCGCCGATATCGGTTCGCCAGATACTGCGTTATTGAGTTACCATGCGATATGTGAAAAAATGCCTCCGAAAACCACTCGCAGCCGGGAAAAATTGTCGCCATCGTGGCCCATTGTGGCAGCATGTAATTTTGACGATGACCTAACAGAAATTATGGAAGTGTTCGAATTTGAGATCGGACCAGCCTGTTACAATCTCTGTACAAAAGCGAATGAACAGCGTACGAGTGAGCAGAACAGAGGATGACAGAAACTGCCAGAGAGGCTCTCAGGTCCACCATGAAGATGGAGGAGCACCTTCTGGATCTGGGAGTGTTGCTGTATGGTCCAGAGATCGCTGATTAGAGGTATGTTTAATTCTTTTTTTTTTTTAAAGTAACACGAAACCTCTTTCTCGAAACCGTATTTTTTAAACTTGCAGGAAACATTTTTTTTTATCGGAGTTTCATGCTGGCATTCTAAGCTGAATTCTCTATCAGCGCACAGCGCAAGTAACCGTTTGGCGATATCTTCAAAAGTATATTTTCGGTGCACGTTTTCGTCTCGATTTTATGGGCGAAGAAAATGACAGTGTTGTTTCAACACGTCTCCATTTTGTTAGAACTTCATTTGTCAATTGTGCTATGTACACTGACAGAAAATAGATTGGAAATGACAAACAAAATTACTTTGTTACAGGTCCGAGCGAAGTGTTTCGAGAATTCCCACCAATGACCAATATTCCAGCTGCAAGCGGTCCTTCCGCCTGATCGAGTGCTGGCAGAGAGCGTCCAACGCGGACACAAAAACGAGTTCTTACAGGAAGAAGTGTAAGTTATAAATCTGTATAGTCATATCGAGCGTTAATTTTTATTTTAACTAAGAAAAACATGAAAAAATTTTCGTGCGTCCAAAGAACGCTACTCCCAACATTAAAAAAAATGCGGAGGCGAAAAATGCGGACGAGCTTTCTAGATCAGCGCGCTCAAATGGCTGGTTTTCCAAACGTAGGATTTCGTCTCAGAAGTACAATTTAGGGGCGTTTGGTAAATACCCTTGTTAACAGGTGTGTGCTGATGCGGATGCCCTACAGTAATGATAACGTTGTGGATGAAAGCCTGAGCAGACGGGGGTATTAGCGGGTGTTTCTCCAGATATTCTGAACAATAATTATTTTGCGGTTAAACGTTTAAGGACAGAGTCAGCGTAATTATTTCTGCATTGCATTTTTAGCGTTCGATGATGGTAATTGTTGTGCAGGTTCATTATTATTCGTAGTATTATTACTATGGACAAGCGAGGATATTATTATGGACAATCGAGGAACCACCATGCATCTTATGTGGGTAATAATCAGAAGCATATATGAAGACACTAAAACACTTATAGACAGTGGCACTTCAGAAACAGACAAGATAATACGAGTATTAAGTAAAGAAGTCAGAAAGGGATGTAGCATATCAGCGGCTCTTTTTAACATCGTTATTGAAGACATGAAAAGACACTGGAGGAAGTAGGTCCATAGTGGTATACACTAAAAAACTTCATCTAAATGCTATGTTGTATGCAGATGATGTAGTTGAATCACGAAATACAGCGGTGGACTTACAGTGCTCTGCTTATAAATTGTAAGAGTCGGGAAGGAAATATTAAAATGTGAAATTATCTGCTGCTAATACAAAATTTATGGTCCACTAAGGAAAATTCCGTTAGAATTGTTATCAGAAACGAGGTACTTCAGCAAGTTTCCAGTTTCGTTATTTAGGCAATGTCATAAGTCTGGACATAGGCAAAGAAATAGAAAAGAAAACCAACAAATTGCAACATTTATCTGGAACTATAAACAAAACTTTGAAAAAAAAAACTTAGCAAAGCCTCAAAACTGAAACTATATAAAACAATTGCAGTTCCTGTTCTACTTTATGGCAATGAATCCTGTATTGAGGCAAAGAGTGATATAAACAACATACATTCAGTAGAAATGAGATTTTTAGTAAGAGTCAAAAGTTGCTCAAGGAGGGATCACACTGAAAATGATGAAATTCGAGTAGGATTGTGAATTTATAATTTAAATGAGAAGATTCAAGAATAACGGAAAGAATGGAGACGATATCTGGAGCGGATAGTTGAAGACAACGAAGACAGAATTTCGGTCTGGCAGAAGAGATGCAGGACGGTCGAGAAACAGATGGAGTCAAGTCAGAGTAGGCGTATTTCCTAAGCCTTCAAATGCAGAAGCAAAAGAGCATTATTATTATTCATTCGGGGAGAGTTCCGCTACACTGCACACGACGTCATTCATATACGACGTGATAATGTTGCGTGTAATATTACTGAACGTAACCATATTTCTGTTAAGTGTATGCAGTGAGATGACAAAAGTTATGCGATGGCAATATGCACATACGCAGATGGCGGGAGCATCGCCTATACAGGGCATAAAAGGGCAGTGCATTGGCAGAGCTGCCATTAGTACTCAGGTGGTTCACGTGTAAGAGATTGCGATGTGGTTATGGCCGCATGAGGGGAATTAACAGACTTTGAACGCAGAGCTAGACGCATGGCACATTCCATTTCGGAAATTGTTAGGGAAGTCAATATTCCGACATCGACAGTGTCAAGAGTGTGCCGAGAATAGCTAATTTTAGTCAATATCTCTCACCACGCAAAGACCGACGGCCTTCATTTCATGACCGAGAGCAGAGGCATTGGCATAGAGCTGTAAGTGCTAACAAACAAGCAACACTGCGTGAAAGAACCGCAGAAATCAATGTGGGACGTGTCCGTTTAGACAGTGCGGCGAAATTCGGCTTTAATGGGCAATGGCAGCAGACGACTGACGGAGTGCCTTTGCTAACAGCACGACATCGCCAGCAGCGCCTGCCCTGTGCTTGTGACCATGTCGGTTCGACCACAGACGTCTGGAAAACCGTGGCTTGGTCTGATGAACCTCGTTTTCAGTTGGTAAGATGTGACGGTAGGGTTCTAACCAAGTTGTCAGCAAGGATGGAAGCTGGTGGCGACTCCATAATGGGGTAGCCTGTGCTGGTTGGGTCATCTGGTCCAACTCAATAGCTCATTGACTGGAAATCGTTGTTCGGCTACTTGGAGGCCAGTTGTAGCCGTTCATGGTCTTCATGTCCCCAAACAACGATGGACATTCTGGACAGTTCGAGAGAATGATTTGGCCACGCAGATCGCCCGGCTTGAATCCCATCGCACATTTATGGGACACAATCGAGAGGTCAGTTCGTGCACAAAATCGTGCGCTGGTAACACTTTCGCAGTGTTTATGAAGGGGACTCCCAACGACTTGTTCAGTCCATGCCACATCCATCTGCTGCAAAAGGAGGTCCGACACGATGTTAGGAGGTATCCCATGACTTTCGCCGCTTCACTGTATGTACGAGTACATCACGGTGGACTTCTTACACGAAGAAGAGTAGTACTTTAACAGGATGCGACATAATGGCGAATTAACGTGCTTGTCATAAACGAACATTGTTGCTAAGGTGGTACTTGATTTTCTTCCGGCGTATGAAATGTTCGGACAACTTACGGGAATGGTGCGCGATGACGTCTTCCGCAGCCACAGGCATTTCGACAGGTAAACATCCAATTGTTTTTAAGCTACAAACGCAAGCAGAGGTAAATTGAACAAGGAAATTTAAAACCTTGGAATGGAAACTACTAGCTGCATCACGCAAAAGAAGATGACAACGCCAAAAGTCATTAATAGCGAATATTAAATCCAAAAAATTAAAATTTGGGCTGAACCAGGATTCTAAACCTCATTTTTTGCTTTACTCGAGCTGTCACCTCACCCTTCGGCTGACCGGGCTCGCTTCACGGACAAATTCCCATACGGTGCGGCGACAGCTGTCGATGCAAACTGCCAGCCCTGGAGTACCCAGTAGCGACAGGTGGGCTGAACATGCGCAGACAGAGCCAAGATCCGTGTCCTTGCCCTGCCAAGTGGACGCCCACCACGCAGTCCCGGAAGTCGCGGAGTGCTCCGTCAGTGTACACAGCCGCAAAGCTGCTCTCAGAAAAAGTAGTGCGTTCTGGCCGCTCCATTAGCGAGCAGAAGTGGGAGCCGCATGGAGGAAGGCGGGTGTCTCGTGTTGGTCAGGGCCGCACACCGGCTGAGGATCTCATCTTCCGACAGACCGCCTGCTTCTGAAGACCGCGCCGCCAGTTGTACATCCTGACTTACTGCGTGATGGCATTCATAATACATGCCCTGGTTACTAAACGAATTGATTTGGCTGTTACTTTCTTTGGAAACTAAAATTCCTTAAAGCATCCTATGTTAATGACGAATGAGTGTAGGCCAGACCTGATTTTGCCTCATCATTCGCAAATCTTTCAAATTGCAGTACTTCCCATTAAAACTGCGACACTTTAAAGACGGCACGCAACTAACGTGAAACTGGCGTGACGTGTACTACGTGCCTGAATTTGACAATACTAAGCATTTCAGCGCAATCGCACAAACTACACTGGTGCGCGAAACTTAAACACAAAAGTATCTTTCGCAAGACGTGTCACTGCCAAGTAACACAGCTCGATGAAACGAGAACGAACTGCTACAGTATACTACAGAAGGTAACTGAAATAAATACTAAATGAGAAGACGAAATATGACACTTTTATTCCAAAATAATAATTGCTCCAAAGTCACCGCAACCTACGATTGTCCCGTAGACATTACAAAAGGTGGGATGTGACTCGTAATACGGTGTGTGATGACCACAGGCGGCAATACACGCTCTGCAAGGTTGGTCAGGAGCTCTTCTGGAAGGGCGTTGTACGTCTTCAGTGAGCATGGCTGACGACTCATGGATGGTAGTTGGTGCATGTGGCATGCTGTAATACGTTTCCCCAACGCATCCCATAAGTGCTCGATGAGATTTAAGTCGGGGAAACGAGCAGACCAGTCCAATCGCCGAATAACGTCTCGTTCCAAGAACTCCTCCAACTGCATTGTTCGATGCGGTCGCCCATCGTTGTCCAGAAAAATGAATTTACGGTCCAATGAGGGGAAGAAGTACAGTTGGTTCAAATGGCTCTGAGCACTATGGGACTTAACTTCTGAGGTCATCAGCCCCTTGAACTTAGAACTACTTAAACCTAACTAACCTAAGGACATCACACACATCCATGCCCGAGACAGGATTCAAACCTGCGACCGCAGTGGTCGCGCAGTTCCAGACTGTAGGGCCTAGAACTGCTCGGCCACCCCAGCTGGCGAAGAAGTACAGTGCCTCAATAACGTTAACCAGCGAGTGTTGAAATATTTTGAGATCAGTACGCCCACGCAACACTATGCCCACCCCACACCACAACACGTGGCCCATGAAAATGCTCATTTTCTACAGTGTCTGACGTACTCTCAATGGAGAGAGGTGGGACAACGTAATCCTCACAGAAACATTTTCTCTGGCGCAGGATCAGTTCTTGCAGATTGCCAAGGCCTACCAAAAGTCAGCAAGAGGGTGACGTCGTCGAAAGCGCCTGTTTTATCTTCCCCAGTTTGCTTCGAAAACAAATTCGCACACACAACGTTAATATTCATCTTCTTAGGTACATATTGGCAAATAGAGGTATCTATTTCAGTTACTTTCAGTTTCTGAACACAATATTATCCACTGGAGTATTTTACCCATTCAGTTCTTACACACTTCCATTCCTCCTTTTAACAGAAAAACGCATTCATTTACGTCCAGAGGAATTAACAGAGATCAGAGACTACCTCCAAAAATCGTATGGAGAAACGGTTTACGTTTAGGACAAACCTGTGGCGTTCTTACAGTTGCTTTATTTCCTGTGTTAATCCTTAGCATTCCCGCTCCGCCGTACCATCGGGACGACTGCAAGTTCACATTCTTACCTGCAAAACAAAGAAAAACATGGATCAGAAAATTATTCGACACATATCATTACAAATTTTTGAGAACATGTCCCTCTGGAATACAGTGGTTTATTTATTACTTAAAAATGAATGTGAACAGTCATAACGAAAACAAAGAAAAAATTATTGTTGTAAGAATGTTTATATGTATACTACTGGCCATTAAAATTGCTACACAACGAAGATGACGCGCTAAGGACTCGAAATTTAGCCGACAGGAAGAAGATGCTGTGATATGCAAATGATTAGCTTTTCAGAGCATTCACACAAGGTTGGCGCCGGTGGCGACACCTACAACGTGCTCACATGAGGAAAGTTTCCAACCGATTTCTCATACACAAACAGCAGTTAACCGGCGTTGCCTGGTGGTACGTTGTTGTGATGTCTCGTGTAAGAAGGAGAAATGCGTACCATCACGTTTCCGACTTTGATAAAGATCGGATTGCAGCCTATCGCGATTGCGGTTTATCGTATCGCGACATTGCTGCTCTCGTTGGTCGAGAACCAATGACTGTTAGCAGAATATGAAATCGGTGGGTTCAGAAGGGTAATACGGAGAGCCGTGCTGGATCCCAACGGCCTCGTATCACTAGCAGTCGAGATGACAGGCATCTTGTCCGCATGGCTGTAACGGATCGTGCAGCCACGTCTCGATCCCTGAGACAACAGATGGGGACGTTTGCAAGACAACAACCATCTGCACGAACAGTTCAAATGGTTCAAATGGCTCTGAGCACTATGGGACTTAACATCTGAGGTCATCAGTCCCCTAGAACTTAGAACTACTTAAACCTAACTAACCTAAAGACATCACACACATCCATGCCTGAGGCAGGATTCGAACCTGCGACCGTAGCGGTCGCTCGGTTCCAGACCGCAGCGCCTAGAACCGCACGGCCACCACGGCCGGCACGAACAGTTCGACGACGTTTGCAGCAGCATGGACTGTCAGCTCGGAGACCATGGCTGCGGTTACCCTTAACGCTGCATCACAGACGGGAGCGCCTCCGGTGGTGTACTCAAACCTGGGTGCACGAATGGCAAAACGTCATCTTTTCGGATGAATCCAGGTTCTGCTTACAGCATCATGTTGGTCGCATCCGTGTTTGGCGACATCGCGGTGAACGCACATTGGAAGCGTGTATTCGTCATCACCATACTGGCGTATCATCCGGCGTGATGGTATGGGGTGCCATTGGATACACATCTGGGTCACCTCTTGTTCGCATTGACGGCACTTTGAACAGTGGACGTTACATTTCAGATGTGTTACGACCCGTGGGTCTACCCTTCATTCGATCCCTGCGAAACCCTACATTTCAGCAGGATAATGCACGTCCGCATGTTGCACGTCCTGTACGGGCCTTACAAGATACAGAAAATGTTCGACTGCTGCCCTGGCCAGTACATTCTCCAGATCTCTCACCAACTGAAAACGTGTGGTCAATGGTGGCCGAGCAACTGGCTCGTCGCAATACACCAGTCAGTAATCTTGATGAACTGTGGTATCGTGTTGAAGCTGCATGGGCAGCTGTACCTGTACACGCCATCCAAGTTCTGTCTGACTCAATGCACAGGCATATCAAGGCCGTTATTACGGCCAGAGGTGGTTGTTCTGGGTACTGATATCTTAGGATCTATGCACCCAAATTGCGTGAAAATGTAATCACATGTCAGTTCTGGTATAATATATTTGTCCAATGAATACCCGTTTATCATCTGCATTTCTTCTTGATGTAGCAATTTGAATGACCAGTAGTGTATATATATAAGACAGGGTGTTTCACTAAATGTGTTTGCCTCTGTGAGTTACGAAGTTATAGGCGACGGAAATATTTATTTCGGTAGGTCACCATAAGAAATGTTACACTGACTACGGAGCTATGAACGTAGTTTATTGTGTTATTACCCAAAGAGTTTCTGCAGAAAGATACAGTTTTTGAAATGGAATATTAGTTGTTTCTATCATGCACTGGAATCAGTAACACCAGCTCAGTGTACATTAATTTAAATTACATTCCTATCACTTTTAGTTTGGAAGCTACAACCCTTGAAAGTTTCAGGGCCAGATACCACACACGCTGCGCATAACGCAATGCGCCTTCTAAATGTGGTACGGCCGAGTTGTAACGTCGCCGGTGTCACGGAGCGAGAAGCTTCCTCGATGTGCTGTTAGTCTGCCAACTGTCGCCGCACAAGGCCGTATACCCGACAGTTCGAGGCACACAAACAAACGGGACTCAATATACCACAGCTGCTAACATCAAATGAAGATGGCATACACGAACAACGTGTTCCTTGACATGTTGCTCATGCTCGGCGAGTGCCGACGCGATGCCACTGAAGCAGCCATGGCGTAAACCGTGAGATATCCTAGGCGAAGAGCTCCGGCCGCCATTACGTTCTTACGTGCCGAACGACTTCGGGAAACAGACAACTTGGTAATGCGCCGCTGTAACAGACGAAGAACTGCAAAAAGTGAGGAGACGGAGATGTTTGTTTTAGCATGATAGAAACAACTGTTATTCCATTTAAAAAATTGTATCTTTCTGCAGCAACTCTTTGGGTAATAACACAATCAACTATGTTCATAGCTCCGCAGACAGTGCCAAATTTCTTATGGTGACCTACCGCAATAAATATTTCCGTCGCCTGTTACTTCGTAACTTACAGAGGCAAACACATTTAGTGGAACAACCTGTATATATGTAAAGCACATATTCCCCGTTATATAAAGCACAGAGCATTTTTTTTGTGTATGCCTGTAACCTCCGCCCAAAACCCCTGGATCGATTTCATCCAAATCTGGCACAGAAACAGCAAGTCTTATGAGTATAAGCACCGTGAAGTTTATAACCTCCTACCTCCAATAAGAGCAGAAGTACAGCAAACACTTGTTTGCCATATAGGCTGTCCTGAATGACAGGCATGTAGCATGGGAGTAGTATTAGCCTCTCTTCTCGATCTGCTTTGCACGGCAGTGTACGTATCAGGAGCATGAAACTGTTTTCCCAGCCTGAGACAGCTAGGCCGCCTGGAATGTTGTGTTTGAGTAGTATCAGTCTGCTTTATCTATCTGTTCTGCAGGGCAGCGTGTCGATGGTGACAGCTGGGTGAAGTTTGATACAGATAATGGCTGGGTTGGAGGGAGAGAGGGTGCAGGAGAAGATGGACAGAGAGAGGGGAGGAGGAAGGGTGGGGCAGAGAGGAGGAGGAGAGGGGAGTGGAGAAGTATATAGAGAGGGGAAAGGAAGGAGGAAGGGGAGGAAGAGATGGATAGGGAGAAGCTGGCAGTAGGATATGAATAGGGTGATGTTCAGAGAAGAGAGGGGGAATTGACAGACAAGGCAAGGGGGTAGGAGGAGACAGAGAAAGGGGAAGGAAAAGACGTGCAGAGAGAGGGAAGTATGGACAGAGGGAGGGGAGAGGAAGATATGATTGGCGAAATGGGGGCAGAGAGATGGACAAGAAGAGGTGGTGGAGGAGATTGACAGATACAGGTAGGAGGATGAAGGGACGCACAGACATAGGAGACAGAGATTAACCCTGGGAGGGATGAGGAAGGCATACATTAGCTAAGCTTGCGGGGAGAGAGTTAGTGTTGCAATATCATTCCTACGAAAAACTATGCTGTTGGAATTAATCATAATTTACTTAGTAGGATGGCGTGTAATAATAGGTCGTAACAATGTTTTATAGACTGCCACTTCCGTGGGTACATTTTAGTTGCTTCCGATTCTTCCAACGAATCCCAGTTTCTTTTTCTACAACTATTTTATAAATAGCTCTATGTTGTCTTCCCATTTAAGCTCGCAACAGGTACGTGTTACTCTGTACTTCAGAGCTATCACTGCTCCTGGTAATTTATCGCAAAGAATGTGGATTGTAGCCTAACGCAAATGGGTTTTCCGATCTTTTTATGAGTAATACGTTACGTTTATTAATAATGACGATACTGTGAGATATACCTGTATTTCACTGTTTCCTGAGGAACCATCGACCAACAGACTCGTCGGAGATTCGAGTTATCAGGTAGGTCATTTATACATAATATTAATAGTGACGGCCTTACAACACCTCAAAAATTGCTTTTGTCTCCTACGATTTCGTCCCGGTAATAATGAAATCTTGTGTCCTGTTTGTTCGGAAGTGCTGTATTCAGTCACAAAGTTGTTTCCATTCTGGGTAAGGTCGTATTCCGTTCCCTAGACAACAATGCCGGAGCTGCATCGAATGCTTTCCGGAACACGGCATCAAGCTGGCGCCGGTATGTGGTGTCTTTTGAGTTTCACAAAATCGCTTTTTGCAAAATCTATGCTGATTTTCGCAGAGAGAATTTTTTTGCCCTGAATAGCGTCATATTATGCTAACAAAAAACGTTTCATTTATTCATAATTCTATAACAAAATGATAAAACTGATATAGTTCTACAGTTGCAAACATCCTTGAAAGCGGGAAGCACCTGCACCTTCTTCATTCTACTGGAACATTTTAATGATCCAATCGCTTTGATAATTTGCAGGTAGATGAGAAACACAATAAAATTCTTCTATAATAGGAAGATGATTTTCGTTTAGTCTATGCAGGATCGTGCATACACCGCAAGAGATCTAGGAACTTTTCATACGTTGAGAAATTTCCACAAGTGTTGCTCTTAAAAAAAAAACATTTTTCTATACAAAATTTTGTACAGAAATTCAGGATTTACGTTTTTCAGCATCGCTAAATGTAATTCACTCAATATTTAGTCGCAGAAACTTTCCACAAGTCCATAATTGCTGCAGTAGTGTTGCGCTATAGCTGCATTTCAGCATAAGGGAAGGATTTGGAATTTTCTATTGCCTTGGATTGGAGGTTTTATTCCATCTAGAATTATTCAATATTTTATCGTAATTTTATCTGCACTGGATGTTGTTGAAGCCGAGAATGATTTAAATTCGTTTAATACAAAGGAGCCGCGTGGGATTAGCCGAGCGGTCTATGGCGCTGCAGTCATGGAATGTGCGGCTGGTCCTGGCGGAGTTTCGAGTCCTCCCTCGGGCATGGGTGTGTGTGTTTGTCCTTCGAATAATTTAGGTTAAGTAGTGTGTAAGCTTAGGGATTGATGACCTTATCAGTTAAGTCCCATAGGATTTCACACACACTTGAACAATAATACAAAGGAAAGAATATCTGCCTTCGGTCACAAGAAGTCGCTTTTATTAAAAAGGAAAACACACACACGCGATCCAGTTCGAAACGTGAAGGCTCGTGTTTAGATGCTCAATAAATTATTCCCTCAGACCGCTTTCGAGTGCTTCTACACGGTCCAGTCACGTTAATGTGACCACAAGCTAAGTTCGACGACAACGTGCAATAACCACTCACAGACGGCAGGTGGGAGCACTAGCAGTGGAGGGTATGTAAAACGAGTCTGGGGGACGCGGAAACGCTGTATTCGTCGTGATGCGGAAACGAAACAGTTTATCTGACGTCCAAAAGGGGATGACCTTCCGGAACGGCCGAGTCTGTAAACTGTTCGCGTGGTTAATGTATGCCACGCATGGAAAAATGACGCTATCCAAAATTGGCACAGAGACAACTGTGGTGCCTTAGATGACAGGGGTTAACGACGGCTGCCGGCTGCTGTGGCCGCGCGGTTCTAGGAGCTTCAGTAAAGAACCGCGCGACTGCTACGGTCGCAGGTTCGAATCTTGCCTCGGGCATGGATGTGTGTGATGTCCTTAGGTTAGTTAGGTTTAAGTAGTTCTAATCTAGGGGATTGATGACCTCAGATGTTAAGTCTCATAGTGCTCAGAGCCATTTGAACCATTTTTTTTAAGACGGCTGCGAAGAAGTGTACGGACGAATAGACGTGCAGCTGTTGAGCAAAAGATGAGCTGAGGGGCTACCAGCAGTGTTTCCTCAACGGCCGTTCAACATTCAACAGTCGTTCTATGCAACCCTCAATTTTAGATCTGGCCTTCGAAAAGCACGCGCAAGATTTTCATATTCCCTCGCTCGCTACGCGTAAACTATTAGTCCTGTAGAAAAAATGAACAGGATCGTTTTTAAGAAGTATAATGTAGTTTGTAATCGGATACGTTTTCGCCAGAGGTCATAGTCTTTGAGTAATTCAAAAAGAATTTACAAAAATGACCATCAAATGCATCGCCACTGCCACACTCTTCCCCCACCGGTCGGGGTTTCTAGTATGTTCACTGCATTTCCTCCCAAAAAATTTGCAAGTACACGAATTATTTCCCACATGCGAGAATTTTTCGTCTCCTTGGACGGCCTGACCATGAATTTCAACAGCGTAAGATAAACAATTGTTAGTGCAACAAGAAATCAGCCAAAATTGCAAAATTTACTTTTTTCATTCACTCGATGACAAATCTCGGGCCGGGACCGATTTTGAAATTTCGTAACAGAGAGTCAAAATTGTATTTCCGAAAACGCAAAACCCATGTCAAAAATGTGCTAGCGAACAGTTACAGCGCATACAGACAACTGTTCGTTTGCATATTTTTGGCACGGTTTTTTCAGTTTCGGAAAAACCACTTTGACTCTCTTTTACGATGATTTGAAAATGGGTCCCGAACTGAAACTAGTCATCGAGTGAGTAAAAGAAATGAAATTTATAACTAGCTGGGTTTTCATTGTACTGATTAACAGAAGCTGCTGAGCTACAATTATTCCAGCACGCTGCAAGTTCATAAACTCTTACATTGTTGTCTTCGACAGGCCTTCCGACTACGAATCGACTTGATTACGGATCGATTGTCAACGTAATTAGTTTTAGCGTAACGTTTACAAAAGTGGCTTTCCTTTCATTACCCTCACTGGTGCGTTTAAATTAATAACAGAACGAAATAGACGACTATGCTGGTGCTGCAATAACCGAATCAATAGAGACCAAAAAAGGTCGAATATCGGAAATAGTCTCCTCCGAGCAGTCGGACGTTTTAGTGCAGTTTTATGAGGGAGTGCCGCGAACAACATACTAGAAATCCTGACTGGTCACGGATGAGTGTGCGGGTAGAGGAGAAGTTGCGTTTCAAGGTCACTTTTGTATGTTTTTCTTGACTGATTCGAAAACCCAGGACTGCAGTGAACACAATTCCCGCCGGAACAAAATTTAGCTACCTAAAATAAGGTCCTGTTCGTTTTTTTTCTGTAGGAATAATACACTACTGGCCATTATTATTGCTACACCAAGAAGAAATGCAGATGATAAACGGGTATTCATTGGACAAATATATTATACTAGAACTGATATGTCATTACATTTCCGCGCAATTTAGGTGCATAACTCCTGACAAAACACTACCCAGAACAACCACCTCTGGCCGTATTAACGGTCTTAATACGCCTGGGCATTGAGTCAAACTGAGCTTGGATGACGCGTACAGGTACAGCTGCCCATGCAACTTCAACACGATACCACAGTTCATCAAGACTAGTGACTGGCGTATTGTGACGAGCCAGTTGCTCGGCCACCATTGACCAGACCTTTTCAATTGGTGAGAGATCTGGAGAATGTGCTGGCCAGTGCAGCAGTCGAACATTTTCTGTATCCAGAAAGGCCCGTACAGGACCTGCAACATGCGGTAGTGCATTATCCTGCTGAAATGTAGGGTTTCGCAGGGATCGAAAGAAGGGTAGAGCCACGGGACGTAACACATCTGAAATGTATCGTCCACTGTTCAAAGTGCCGTCAATGCGAACAAGAGGTGACCGAGACGTGTAATCAATGGCACCCCATACCATCACACCGGGTGATACGCCAGTATGGCGATGACGAATACACGCTTCCAATGTGCGTTCACCACGATGTCGCCAAACACGGATGCGACCATCATGGTGCTGTAAACAAAACCTGGATTCATCCGAAAACATGACGTTTTGCCTTTCGTGCACCCAGGTTCGTCGTTGAGTACACCATCGCAGGCGCTCCTGTCTGTGATGCAGCGTCAAGGGTAACCACAGCCATGGTCTCCGAGCTGATAGTCCATGCTGCTGCAAACGTCGTCGAACTGTTCGTGCAGATGGTTGTTGTCTTGCAAACGTCCCCATCTGTTGACTCAGGGATCGAGACGTGGCTGCACGATCCGTTACAGCCATGCGGGTAAGATGCCTGTCATCTCGACTGCTAGTGATACGAGGCCGTTGGGATCCAGCACGGCGTTCCGTATTATCCTCCTGAACCCACCGATTCCATATTCTGCTAACAGTCATTGGATCTCGACCAAAGCGAGCAGCAGTGTCGCGATACGATAAACCGCAATCGCGATAGGCTATAATCCGACCTTTATCAAAGTCGGAAACGTGATGGTACGCATTTCTCCTCCTTACACGAGGCATCACCACAACGTTTCACCAGGCAACTGCTGTTTGTGTCTGAGAAATCGGTTGGAAAGTTTCCTCATGTCAGCGCGTTGTAGGTGTCGCCACCGGCGCCAACCTTGTGTGAATGCTCTGAAAAGCTAATCACTTGCATATCACAGCATCTTCTTCCTGCCGGTTAAAATTCGGCACGATATCTTCGTGGTGTAGCAATTTTAATGGCCAGTAGTGTAGTTTGCGCATAGCGAGAGAGAGAATATCAAAATGTTGCGCGTATAACATTGCCAGTTGCATAAAACGACATTGGCAGGGGCAGCTGAATCTCCTTGTATTTCGCAAACCGTCAGTATTGATCTCAGATGGTAATTATTTTTGAAGAATACTGAGTACTGCAACCAACACAGAGTACGTGAAGGGCCTTTAAGCAGGTTCGCGTTCGCAGCTATGCAGGTGGTACACAACTTTTTTTTTTGGACTTCAGTTATTTATCTAAGTCGGCAAGAGAATTGATACGCAGTTGGTGGATCAGATACACCGTTATTTGGTTTCAGTATCGGGAGTATGTATCACACACACACCAGTGATCCACGTGTTCGACCGAGCTCTGTGCGGCTGGTAGCACAGGAATGAAGTACGCGAGAGGGGAAAAAGCAATTGGGGAGCTGTCTTCTTCGTTTCTTTTTTGTAAACAGAGGCAGGGAGCAAGCAGCTCCTCCAGAACGGAGGCGGCTGCTGGTGCAGAAAAAGGCAGCGGCGAGTGTCTGGCTGAGGTGCGTGTTGAGCCGTGGGCCGGCAGCGCCTTGTCCGATGCTATCAGCGGGCCAGCGCTACGGCAGACGCCGCCCAAAGTGTAAAGCGCGGGTAATCTCTCGCGTCTGCAGCGCCACGCGCCCGGCTCTGTTACCGCGCTGTCCGAGCAACATTCGCAGCCAGCACTGTTCCCTGGTCACGTGTGGCTGCCGTATGTTCAACCAACAGCACCAACAAGAACTTTCAACCTTCTCGGACGATGATGTAGGACGTGGGGGCGTAATGGGAGGCTGCGGGGGTGGGGTGTCAAGTAGCATGACCCTCTCCCCTCCACTACAAAAAATATTGTATTGTATTGTATGTTAACCGGGGACCTAGAAACCGAAGAGGCTCCGTCCTCGCCGCAGCCGCAGTGGTCCACAACCCCACGACGACTACCGCAGTCCACTTCACCCCTCCGCCACCCCACTCCGAACGCAGGATTATTGTGCGGTTCGGCCCCAGGTGGACCCCCCAGGGAACGTCTCACACCAGGCGAGTGTAACCCCTATGTTTGTGTGGTAGAGTAATGGTGGTGTACGCGTACGTGGAGAACCTGTTTGCGCAGGAATCGCCGACATAGTGTAACTGAGGCGGAATAAGGGGAACCAGCCCGCATTCGCCGAGGCAGATAGAAAACCGCCTAAAAACCATCCACAGACTGGCCGGTTCACCGGACCTCGACACAAATCCGTCGGGCGGATTCGTGCCGGGGACCATGCGCACCTTCCCGCCCGGAAACAAACAATATTACTGTGACATTTTTTGCATATCACAATTCCGAAATTTCTCAGCTCATGATAGGAGAAACATACAAACTAAGTATCGAAATCGACGAGAGAATCTGCATAACTTCCAGCTATTTTTAACAAACAATTTTTTTAAAGTTGTTTGTCTGAGGCCTCGCCCAAATTGGTGCGCTTGCCGCCAGAGCACCTGCAGAAGATATCCAACCCTCCTCTGGGTGCTTCAGCCTTTTCCGTCAGCAGTGTACGTGATTTCCTTTACACATACACCGCAGTTTCCCGGAACTCTTCCAACATGCCTTACTCTTCCATTCGCCATTCCTTACGTGAAAGTCCCATTTCATACCGCCTCTTACAAGGAATCCCTCGAGTGCGAGGTGCCATTTATTGTCTGCCATGCAATCACACTATTGGCTATTAATGTCAGCAAGGAGCGTGACTGGAGCTATCCAGTGGTCAGCGCAGCATGAGGTTACGGAGCGTAGTTGAACTGCTCACTAGACGAGTAACTCACAACAGTGCTACAGTGCTAGTGGTGTTGATACAAAGCACAGAAATGGCAACAATAAACAAAGCAAACACTGCATCGTATTTACAACAACAGTTCCCGAAGTTGACATTCTGCCAGAAGTTTCACTGTGTGGGAAAGAAGAGGTAGATGAAATACTAGCGTTCCTGCAACGTGAGTCAGTAGAATGCGTGGTATCGTATACGCTCGACTGTGCGGACAACTTACACGAGGAGTACAATGGCGACGATATGCGTGCGTAACAAGTGAAAGTGATACTGAAACAAGTGTAGAGCCAAGTAGTTCATCATACTTTTCGGACTGTGGTCATAAATCACTTCTCCAGTGAAATTTAGTAAAGACAATAGTTCTCCAAAAATACTTCTCAAAAAATAGTTCTCTAAAACATTACGTACGTAAAAGATCATCCGCTGCATAGTTAAAAAAAGTTATGAACATTTTGCTAATAAGTCCGCAGCAACATGACCATGCGGTGTGTAAGAAAAACTAAGGATATTCCAGGGAGGACAAGGCGCACTTGTTACAAAAACTCGTGTTTGTGCGTTTCAAGGATGCTAGGTACAATTTACAGGAAGTGCACGATAATCACCTACTACTTGATGCATATCAAATTGCGCGCAACATAGATTACAGCGATTTCAAGGGAAGCAGCGGCTGGCTGCATGACTTCACACAGTGATATAGAATTGGGTGACGTAAGATAACGAAATTTCAAACAAAGCGTCAACTTGACGATGCATAGCAAACTGCGGAATCGGCTGGAAAATTTGCAGATGAGGTAAACAAACTTATCCCATCGTTCAGTAAAGAATTTGTTTTCAACTTCGACCAATCGGGATTTGAAAAGGAAATGAATATGAAAGGAACACTGGAACTTAGAGGTATCAAAGGAGTTGTATGAAAATCAACTAACATCAATGTCTTACCGTATTCGTATACAATTATTCCGACTGCTAATCTGGAAGGTAAATTGGCTGGACAGCACTACGAAAGAAAATATATCAACCTGTTAGTTTAATTTAATTACTCCCATTCCTTCAACAGTGGAACTGCTGTATCATTTATTGCTTGTATCTGACAGTCGCTTTAAAAGTGCAACGGATAGCTTCCTTTTCATTTAATACATTAGTAACGAGACAGAATACTACATCTAATTTCATTAAAGGGGGTTTCATTTTATTCCTCCAAAACTGCATTAAGGATGGGTATGAAGTTTCAATTTAAAAGTCGCGACTCATTTTTGAACATATGGTACAAATAATTTATTGAACGATTCGGTTGGACATGGACCAATACCATCATCAAGCGCAATGTATACTCAGCAGAGAGAATGTGCAGTATAGAGGTAAAATACATCGCACTTTGAACAACATGTGGTTGCAGATCCTGCTATGCATACAAAGAAATACGTCCCACAAACCGCGAAAATCCACTAAGTACACAGAATCTTAAAAATAATTTGGCCATGTAACTATTCATTCCATTCCGCAGACTGACATCTGTCCACTGATTAATACTACACGCTCAACCCGGAACACACGTGTTTAAGAACACCCTGGCTCACACAATAAAAATCGTTTATTTACACAACAAAAATTTACAATCAGTTTGGAACATATTAGGATAACAATCATGCACTGATGACTCATACATTTACTTAAATTAATAAGGAATAGATTTATATCTACCATTCGTCACGTGGCCGCGTGGTTGCTCAAAGCCACCGACCCTGAAGCTCCCAAAACGCATGAACAATCTAAAATTTAACCTAGCACTTCTCGCAATCACGCTTAATAAATGTATCCTACATATTGAGAACAATTTGGGCGTACTACCCATCTGGGAAAATAGACTCTCTTTGCTCTATTCCACACTCACACACTACGAATTTCCTACCAAAAACTCACGAAAAACAGCATGAACACCCCTGACTACCAAAGAAGCTGAAATAAAAATAATTAAAAATTCAAACAATACATATTATTCAAACATCACCATCTGTGGACTGTCCTCAGACACATCCATACTCACCAAGTCGCAACAGAGGTTTTAACTTCTTCCTCTAACCCTGTGATGGAGGTATCCACCATATGTGCATACAGTAGTTACCCGCCAAACAGACTCTATGTACCTGACCCAGATAGACTTGTCTGCCTTCCAGCTTACAGGGCAACTATTGGTAAAACTGCAGTATCAAACAACTACTGTCTGCTCTTATAAAAACTCATATTCACTCATATCAATCACTCACAGATGGTAAGCAACAGAGCAAAGGTATGACCACTCTGTTATATATGTATACGTCCAGGATCTGATTCCAAAGCTGTGGATCCATTCCAACGAAATTTGACACATTCCTCACAAGTACCAGCAGCTTCCAAGCTCCAACAGGAGTGGAGATACATGCAAAAATATAGTTTTTCCAGCTCCTGGCACATAGGCTGCCCTGCACAGCAAGTATGTTCTGTGGGTCTGCCAAATCAACCTGCATGACAGAACTACTTTATCGATTTGCAGTGCAAAACCCCTGCTGTGTAGCTTGCCCTACACGACAGGTTTGTTGTTGAAGTGGTAGTAGTTGTAGTCGCCTGCTTTATTGGATTATATTTCAGGGTCTATACATGTGGACAGTATTGGCTGGGGATGGACATAGGGAGGGGGAGGAGAAAATGGACAGACAGAGTGGAGCAAGGGAGATTCATGAGGCAGGTGGAAGTTGCAGAGGGGTAGTGGGCGGGAGGAAAGAGTAGAGATGGAGGTGGAGATGTAAAGAGAGAGAGGGTGGAGGTATGGTCAGAGGGAGGCAGATATAGCGAGAGAGAGGAAGTAGGACAAAGAGAGGGAGAGGGGAAGAGACAGCGAACAGGAGGAGACAGACAGACAGAGGTGGCAGGATGAAGTGGACACAGAGAGAGTGTCGAACGCATTTGCGGACAAAGCCGCGGGGAGAAGCAACACACTTCCTTTCGAGAGATGTGGTACAGAAAAACGACAGAGACAACAAAATTAGCAGAAAGATTTATGAGATGGACCTGATTGTTCCTTCTGAACTACACCGTTAGTCAACACAACAAATTAGTCCTCTGTAGTTATCAAGATTAAGCATATTTTCCACGGATTTCCTGGCTATACCGTATGTTCAGCAAAGTTATTGAATGTACCCAACTGTGATTTCTCAACAGGTCTCGTAATGTCGTTGTCTTAGGGGCAAAGAATAAAGTCTTCCGTCTTGTTAGTCCCGTAGAGGCGCTGCTTTCAACGCTACGAGAAAATTTTCAACACTGTACGCAAGGGGTACGAATACGGTACGAGACAGCTTGTTAACGCCTACAGGTCCGGGGCACCGTCATCTCCGCCGAGTGCTGTGGTCAGCTCGCGGCCAATTGAGTGCGACACTCAATTCCTGCAGCCAGCGACAGTCAAAATACGCCTCACGTCTCGCCTTTACGACTCCACCCAACACAGGCGCAATCCCCCCGGGATGTTCACCGCAACCGCGTCGTAACTCAGCTGGACAAAAGAAAGTGTATTGTCGCGACCACTGACCCGCGGCCGAGGTGACGGCTTTATTGACAAATCTCTCTCTCTCTCTCTCTCTCTCTCTCCCTCCCTCTCTCTCTTGCAGTTTCGTGCTCTCGCTTCTTGTCCTTCCTCGACTTGGCTTCCACAAATAAATTGGTCAGTGAGCTGTCACATGTGGTGGACAGTAAATTCTCATTCCGGGCGCTACGAGGCGCAAACATTTGCATTGGCAACTTGTTAGCAGAAGAAACACATACATCACAAAATGAGCGGAGAAAAGAGTGGCTCGTAGAGGGGAGTGGGGGAAGGGAGTCAGCACGGCCCAGGGGGACAGAGGCGGCGGTACTCATAATAGTAACAAAAGTACAGCTGCGCGAGCACGTGCTAGCACTGAATGAAATACAGTGGCGACCGTCTCATACGGCAGCAAGAGCGGACAACAAGCACGACGGGGGCAGAAAAAGCGAAACACCAGGAGTGCAGTGGGAAAATACAGGCTGGCAGACAAATACTGACACGGACGTCAGGAGTGTGTCACTGAGACCAAGAGAGATACGGTCCAGAAACCTACCTCCTAATGGGCAATGGCCCTCCATATGGCTGATAGATGCTCATTCAACTATCTCTCATCCTCAGAAATGAAAAATACAGGATCGGCAAAACAAAACTTGTCCTGAAAATACAAGGTGTTCAGAAAATTGCTGTGCGGTTACAGCATGTTGGAAATTACCTCCATGGGTGGCTATACAAGACAACTCCATTAATTTTATTGGCAAACACTTTCCGCAGATCTGATTGCGATATGATTCCGCCTATGCAGTTATTTCAGTTTTTAAGCCACAAAGCGTGCCCAGGCGATTGCGGTACAGTACAGATTTTGCTGTTCCCAAAAGAAAAATGCCTGCTGGAGTGAGCCCGTTGAGCGAGGAGCCTACAAGATTTCTAAGATGACGCGTTCCCCAACAAACTCTTCCAGAACGCGCGTAGTGTTGTTAACTGTGGGCGCGATTGTTAAAACCTCGGTAATGCGCCGACTGATTATTACTACCCACAAGTCAGTTTTCCAGTCGTGCATTGGCGTTTCAAACTCAGCACGGCATCTAATACTGAGTCCCTCTCTCAAAATTTATCAGTAAGTCGACGAACCGCACTATGTCGTTTCTGGGAATTCTTCAGTAAATGCCTCCTGCACTCGGTCTACGTATTTTCAACAAGAAAAATACGTTATTCACTTGAAAGAACCGTAATTTAAAATATAAACACTACACATCGCATTCACTAGGTTTCATGAAGAGAAACAAACAGTTAAATGTTACGGAATGATGTTGTTGTTGTGGTCTTCAGTCCTGAGACTGGTTTGAAGCAGTTCTCCATGCTACTCTATCCTGTGCAACCTTCTTCATCTCCCAGTACCTACTGCAGCCTACATCCTTCTGTATTCATCTATTGGTCTCCCTCTACGATTTTTACCCTCCACGCTGCCCTCCAATACTAAATTGATGATCCCTCGATGTCTCAGAACATGTCCTACCAACCGATCCCTTCTTCTAGTCAAGTTGTGCCACAAGCTCCTTTTCTCCCCAATTCTATTCAATACCTCCTCATTAGTTATGTGATCAACCCATCTAATCTTCAGCATTCTTCGGTAGCACCACATTTCGAAAGCTTCTATTCTCTTCTTGTCTAAGCTATTTATCGTCCACGTTTCACTTCCATACAAATACTTTGAGAAACGACTTCCTGACACTTAAATCAATACTCGATGTTAACAAATTTCTCTTCATCAGAAACGGAATGATAGAACGAATTAAAAAAAAAAAAAACAATCCCTTGTCTTGTATGTAGATTCTAGCCTAATCTACATACATATGCAGCCCAACGCACAGAAACTTTCCGAATGCAATTTGTTTCATGTACCGTAAGACAGGTAACTCAACTTAAATGGGCGCAGATGATGTAAATTGGGTTGCCTGCCTTAAGTTACATTAAATATTTTTCGGGCCATTTCTATTGTCATAAATAGCTCAGATTTCAGTCAAGCTTGTTGAATTCAAGAAAGTCTTCGATGTAGTCAACCATTGCCGCGTAAAACAAGAATTACGAACGTGTGGAGTATGACAACAAGTATGCCATTACATGGAAGACTTAGCCGGCCGCGGTGGTCTAGCGGTTCTAGGCGCTCAGTCCGGAACCGCGCGACTGCTACGGTCGCAGGTTCGAATCCTTCCTCGGGCATGGATGTGTGTGATGTCCTTAGGTTAGTTAGGTTTAAGTAGTTCTAAGTTCTAGGGGACTGATGACCACAGATGTTGGGTCCCATAGTGCTCAGAGCCATTTGAACATGGAAGACTTCCTAGCAAATAGACCTCTGTGTGCCATTGTTGATGAGGAGTTTGTTCACGATGTACATAAATGAGACGTCTGCAGAGGTTTCTGTGCCTATGATGCTGTTCGCATGCGAAACTTGTGTACAGGACGACTATGTCGCTAGAAACTTAAGGTGGAATGAAGAAAAACTTGCAGATGGTCAGCGCCAGGTACAAAGGTTGGCTGCTCACTCCAAATATAAATAAATATTATGTAATATGCGCAGATAGACGAAATGGTGCGCTTTCATTTGACATTGCACGTTTTGTTGGTTTGGAAAAAGCCTCTGGAAGAAATCGGTGGTATAAACTTTAACATGGCTGGAAGAAGCCTGGAGTTAACGGAAAGTCAGACGAATAATAAGCAATCTGTATGTCCAAAACCGAGTAAAAGCGAGAGCAGGAGATGAGGTGACAGAAGAAATTAAAAATTGTACGGCTTAGATAAGGCTGCTAGCTTTCTCTTACACTGTTTAATAATATCTATTTAGACGCCTCCAACATAATAGTAGTATGACAATAGGAGAAAGAATAATAAAATGTCTAAGTATTGCTGAAGATGTGTTATAATACGTGGAAATGAGGAGGCAATTAACAACATGTTTAAGGAACTA
Organism: Schistocerca piceifrons; assembly: GCF_021461385.2. Lineage (NCBI taxonomy): Eukaryota > Metazoa > Arthropoda > Insecta > Orthoptera > Acrididae > Schistocerca > Schistocerca piceifrons. Next base: position 427,530,311 of record NC_060145.1, read on the forward strand.
GACATCCCTGTGACGAATATTGAATGAAAAGGAATGTGAGGACAGAAAAACAACGCTTTTACAAGACAAGCAAGGAAAATAAAAATAAAAATTTGTGATGAGTTAGTGTAATAACTTGATATCTTTAGGCATCTAAGACGCAAAATGAACAGTAACATAACTGGCATTGAAGAAATAAGCAGAAGTATCACTGTTTCAAAGATAGAGTTTTATAAAAAGAGGAGTATTTTTTGCGGTCAGTTAAATATAGAATAAAGAAAAGGACTGGTGAAGTGTTTTGTGTGAGGTGCTGTCCTCTACGGCGCCGAAACATAGACATTGCTGTGGGGAGAGGAGAACTGCTTAGAGTGTTTTGAAATGTCGATCAGGAGGCGAATGGAAGGTGTGAAATGGACCGATAAACTATGTAATGAGTTTGTGTTGCACTGGAATGAGGAAATACAGAAACTGGAAACAATTACGAGGTGGAAAAGAAATTGATTAGGACAGAGAACGAAAAGATAGAACCTGCAATTAAAGAAAAACAACCATTGGCAACAAGACCAAAGAAATAGGAGGATACCAGCTAATTGACGAACAAGACATCGTCCTCCTCATCATCATCATACCATCATTTTTCCTGTAAACGATATGAACCTTCGGTGATGATGATGATGTTTGGTTTGTAGGGCGCTCAACTGTGCGGTCATCAGCGCTCCTACAATGTTCCAGTTTGTACACAGTCCAATTTTTACACAATCCAATCTAGCAACTGTCACGAATGATGATGATGATGAAATGAGGAGGGCAACACAAACACCCAGTCCCCGGACAGAGAAAAACCTTCGATACGATGCGTCTTGAAACAACAAACACTGTGGCTGCCCTGATTACGAAAGCATTTACCATATCAGCACTAATACTATGCACCCAGTCGAATTCCCTTAGCTCCTACATGATGCACTCACAACTCTACAAAACAATGATCTGACCACGATTGACACTTGCGGCGAGCTGAGGACATTGCTTAGGACTGTTCCCGGTGAAATAAAATAAAACAAATGGCGTGTGACGAGGGCCTCTCGTCGGGTAGACCGCTCGCTTGGTGCAAGTCTTTCGATTTGACGCCACTTCGGCGACTGGCGCGTCGATTGGGATGAAATGATGATGATTAGGACAACACAAGACCCAGTCCCTGAGCGGAGAAAATTCTCCTACCCAGCCGGGAATCGAACCCGGGCCCTTAGGAATGACAGTCGGTCGCGCTGACCACTTTTTTTTAAATCCCACTTTGTTCGCTTTTGTTCGTTGCATCTGCTCGGGGCGGACGTCGTAAGACATCCGTTTAAGTTCGTTATTGATCGATTAACTCAGTTTTTTTTTTTTTTATTACAAAGGGCAGCTAACCCTCTGACCGAACACGCTGAGCTACCGTGCCGGTTGTGAAATACAACAGCGCGACGGGCAAGCTTGTCTAGCATCTGCGTCTATGTTCCACCATGCATTTCTAATGATGTTTGCATATTTTTGTAAACTCCACTATAAACAACTGTCGCCCTTCTCTCTGATAAGGTTTGAAACTAATATGAGAGTCACCTGACGGAAAGGAAACAGCCGAGTTTCCGCACTATCCGAAATGGATCTGCCAGATACTGTTTTCGCCATTTATAACTGAAATCAATGACCGATTTTAACAAATGAACGACCTCTCGTATTTCTGCTACACATGTACAGTTAATCTAATTTCTCCAAAATTCCCAGTATCAACTGTTACACTTTAGGCTGGCAACATTGAAACAATGGAAGGGCGTCGTTGTTGTTCACCGATAGAGTTAGTATTCAAAATGGGAGAATTCGCTATAGAAAAGGCGTACTGTGTCACAGAATACACCAAAACATCATTGCTAAAAGACATCCGAAGCTTAATGTTTTCCGCGCCATAACCAACCGCGCAGTCCTTTTAGTTTCGCAGAATCGTTAGAGGCATAAATTATCTCGGTGTACCGTCTCTTCGGTTATTGCCTCTGTTGGCAGAAGAGGCACGCGACTACTTTGCAGCAGGACGAAGCCTGGCTGCATTTGCATAACCTCGTCGAGCGTCTTCCACAGTGCTGGATTAGCCGTGTTGGGTCAAATGGTGTGACACCCACGTTGTGACCCCCCCCCCCTCTTTCCCCAGGTAGCTTGATCTTACACCAGTGGATTTTTCTTCTGTGAAGTACGTGGTTCATGCACCCCCATATTCTCAGGACTTATCGGCAACTAAGACAAAGGATGGTCGTGGCGGTTAACTCAATTGACTGGGTACACTGGAACGTGTCCGGTAGGAATGCAGCATCGGATAGACATCTGCCGTGTCACAAATGGTGCCCACTTTGAACACCTGTGAATGCGCACAGGAACTGTGAGTTTGTATGTGTATTTCTGAAATGAAGTCGTTACTGTACTCACAGGAATAATTTATTTTTGTCCCACTCATTTTCAATCAAGCTGTAAATACTCTCAAACAGAAGATCATTCGAATCTGCTTGATAAGGATATTGTTTCTTAGATGCAGATTGTAAATTCACTACCTTAATCTCGAAAGATGTATTTGATATTTTTTTGTATTTTCAATGGAACATTATCCGTGGAACAAAATATTACTTCATTTGACATATCAATTGGTGGTTAATTAGTTAGTTATTTAGTTTCATGTTCCATGGATCATTTTGTACGATGAATCTTAATGATAAGGAACGAGTGTTTTACCTTCACATAGCAAATTAGTACATATGGTCACGTTCGGAACATTTCTAATCTTTTACATATATACATATGTGAGTTACAAATTCCCACCCACCACCTTCTACACTTTACAATAATGGAACTTCTTCTAATGAATAGAAGGGGTCGTCAAGGAGAAACATTCTCAGTTTGTTTTCAAATTTTACTTTGCTACCGAGCGAGATGGTGCAAAAGTTAGCACATTGGACTCGTTTTCGGGAGGACGACGGTTCAAACCCGCCTCCGTCCAACGTGATTTAGGTTTTCCTTGATTTCCTTAAATCGCGCCAGGAAAATGCCGGAACGGTTGCTTTGAAAGTACACGGCCAATTATCTTCCCCGTCCTTCCTTAATTTTAATCCCCTCTACTTTGCTGTCTGTCAGACATTTCATACCACTGGGGATAAGTGAACAAATATCTTAGTCGCAGCATTGTTTAGCCCTTTCTCTGCTCTTCATGTGCAGTAATGTAACGTTTTTCCTTTTGGCATTGTAATTATGTACATCATTGTTCCTTTTGAACTGTTGTGGGTTATTTACAACAAACTTCAGGAGGGGATTATTATACTGTGAGAAAGTAGTCAGATGTCCAACTCTAACCAGGTTTCCAGAATGAGATTTTCACTCTGCAGCGGAGTGTGCACTGATATGAAACTGTCTGACAGATTAAAATCCTGACAGATTAAAACTGTGTAAATCTGTCCGCTGCAGAGTGAAAATCTCGATCTGGAAACATCCCCTAGGCTGTGGCTAAGCCATGACTCTGCAATATCTTTTCTTCCAGGAGTGCTAGTTCTGCAAGGTTCGCAGAAGAGCTTCTGTGAAGTTTGGAGACGACGTACTGGCAGAATTGAAGCTGTGAGGACGGGTCGTGAGTCATGATTGGGTAGCCCAGTTGGTAGAGCACTTGCCCGTGAAAGGCAAAGGTCCCGAGTTCGGGTCTCGGTCCGGCACACAGTTTTAATCTGTCAGAAAGTTTATTTAAACAGGTGTCTGCAAGATGACCATGGGTGAGTACCACGTATTATACCTACTGCACGTTTGTCAGGTAGCTTTCTTTCTTAAAGATGATTTACCCTTGAAAATTATTCCATATGACATTATTGAATGAAACTATGCAAAATATGTCAATAATCAGCGCTGATTCTAAGTGTAAATTTGGCTGAAATAAGTTGTTTTAGGAGTTCCAAAATGTACTTTTTCGAGGTTAAATTCTCTTCAATATGGACACCTAAAAATTTGGAAGTTTCCACCCTATTTCTTTTCTCCCCACCCTGTGTTACAGTCATCGGTGTCGTATTCCCTCATGTACAGAATTGAATATGTTATGTCTTTTTTAAAATGGAGTGTGAGAGCATTCGTAGCAAACCCCGCGAATGACACTTTTAAGAATATTGTTTACCGTTTCTTCAATTTCTTTGTGTATGCTTGAACTGATTACAATACTAGCGTCATCTAATATGAGATGGAAGTTCGTTTACAAATATGAGGAAAAAGAGTGGACCTAAGATTGAGCCTTGGGGAACCCCATACGTGATTTATCCCCAGTCAGATAAATGTCTCGAGACTACACTGCTTGAATTACTAAATATAGGTTCCTTCATTCTTTTGGTCAGATATGACATTATCCATTGGTTGGCTCTACAATGAGTCCCACAAAACTTCAATTTAACTAAGGGGATACGGTTATTCACACAGTCAAATGCCTTAGATAGGTCGCAGCAAATTTCAACCCGCACTATTTTATTATTTAATGCTTTTAAAATTTGTTGAATGAATATGTGAAAGGCCTTCTCAGTAGAGCAACTCTTCCGAAACACAGACAGTGATTTGTTGAGGGTATTATTGTTGCTGAGATGGAGGTACTATTCTAGAATACATCATCTTCATAAAGATTTTGAAGATGACGTCAGTATGCAACCAAATGCTGCTGAAGATTTGAGCATCGTAATAAATAGTATTTTAGAATTTGTCTGAAGTTGGTTGTCGCCACCAGTCAGTTGACATATGTTGATTTCAATACAATAAAGCTATGCGTGGTATACACTACATGATGAAAAGTATCCGGATACCTGGCTGAAAATGACTCGTAAGTTCGTGGCGCCCTCCATCGGTAATGTTGGAATTCAATATGGTGTATCGATGTCGGTCGGTGAGGCCTGGCACGAAGTCGGCGTTCCAAAACATCCCAAAGGTGTTCCATAGGATTCAGGTCAGGTCTCTGTGCAGGCCAGTCCATTACAGGGATGTAATTGTCGTGTAACCACTCCACCACAGGTCGTGCATTATGAACAGGTGCTCGATCGTGTTGAAAGATGCAATCGCCATCCCTGAATTGCTCTTCAACAGTGGGAAGCAACAAGGTGCTTACAACATCAATGTAGGCATATGCTGCGATAATGCCACGCAAAAGAAAAGGGGTGCAAGCCCCCTCCATGAAAAACACGCCATTACACCACCGCCTGCGAATTTTACTGCTGGCACTACACACGCTGGCAGATGACGTCCACGGACCATTCGCCATACCCACATTCTGCCATCGGATCGCCACATTGTAGACCGTGATTCGTCACTGCACACAACGTTTTTCCATTGTTCAATCGTCCAATGTTTACGTTCCATACAGCAAGCGAGGCGTCGTTTGGCATTTAGCGGCGTGATGTGTGGCTTATGAGTAGCCGCTCGAGCATGAATTCCAAGTTTTCTCACCTCCCGTCTAACTGACATAGTAGTTGCAGTGGATCCTGATGCAGTTTGGAATTCCTGTGTGATGGTTTGGATAGAAGTCTGTTTATTACACATTACGACCCTCTTCAAATGTCGGCGGTTTATGTCAGTCAACAGACGAGGTCGGCCTATACACTTTTGTGCAGTACGTTTCCCTTCACGTTTCCACCTTACTATTACATCGGAAACAATGGACCTGGGGATGTTTAGGAGATTGAAAATCTCGCGTACAGACGTATGACACAAATGTCACCCAATCACTCGACCCCGTTCGAAGTCCGTGAGTTGCGCGGAGCACCCCATTCTGCTCTCTCACGATGTACGAGGGTGAGTCAAATGAAAACCTTAAATTTGTAATAACAAATCGAAATTTCGCGCCCTTATCCTGTAAGTTGGTATGTTTGCTACAAAGAGCGTGCAGAATAGCCTGTAGGTGTCAGCATAGTGCAGATGCAAGTGGTGTGACTTCAGTAGAAGATGCTCGTCGTCCAGGTCTGGCACAACGAATTGTGACTCCACAGAACATTGCAGCAGTTGAAGCCATAGTGAAGGAAAACCACCGAGTGACACTGAATGACATTGTAGCATGTCTACAGATTAGTCATGGGTTAGCACACCACACTGTGCATGATGTGCTCCAGTTTCACAAGGTGTCTGCAAGATGGGTACCACGGCAGCTGACTTCTGAAATGAGAGAACTACGTGTTGGTGCTTGTGAAGAACTTCTTCGGCGCTTTGAACGAGAAGGTGATGGCTGCCTTGCAAGAATCGTTACTGGGGACGAAACCTGGGTTCACTTCCACCAACCGGAAACGAAGAGAACGAGCAAGGAATGGCGTCATTCCTCATCACCAAAACCAAAGAAGTTTCGAACAGAAGCATCAGCAGGGAAGGTTATGCTGACTCTCGTTTGGGACAAAAAAGGCGTCATTTTAGAGCATCACATGCCTAGGGGAACCACTGTTACCAGTGCATCATACACAGATCTCCTAAAAAATCATCTGCGGCCTGCAATCAAATCAAAGCGACGTGGATTGCTGTCAGCAGGTGTCCTTTTGCAACATAATGCAAGGTCCCACACTGCCCGTACAACAGTTGCAACAACCAGAGATCTGCATTTTGAGCGTCTTTCTCATCCACCATACTCACCAGAGCTTGCCCCAAGTGATTTCCATATGTTTGGAGCACTCAAAGACGCAATGGGAGGAAAGAAGTTCCCTTCTGATGAAGAGGTACGCCACGCGGTGCATGAGTGGTTGCGTGGACTACCAAAAGAATCTTTTCCTAAAGGAATTTATACACTTTGTATGCGCTGAAGGACTTGCATTGAGCGTGGGGGAGATAATGTTGAAAAGTGGTACAGCTTTGTAGCACTTCTGTACGATAAATAATCTCTAAAAAAATATTTGAGGTTTTCATTTGACTCACTCTTGTATAAAGACTACTGGGGTCGCTGATATGGAGTACCTGTCAGTAGGTGGCAGCACAGTGCACCTAATATGAATAACGTATGTTTTTGGTGATGTCCGGGTACTTTTGATCACATAGTGTATATCGTTTGTGGTTTAAGTACTGAACACTGCTTTTATGGCTGTTTGACTTCGTTAGGAACATTCACTTCGTGTGTCCGGTGGAATGAGAGGAGGAGAAGAGAGAGAGTGCATCACGCGCAGTCGACGCGTGCTGCGAAGTGCTGCACGCCGAGTGTGCTTGGCTTGGCGCCAGCAAACAAAGGGTCGTGTGAACTGGGACTCGCGGCTTTCCTTCTTCCCTGCACGCGCAGCCGGGCGAGACGACCACGACCAGCCAATACTCACTCCTCCCCCCGCCCCCCCTTCCCTCATACCCACGGTGTCGTAGCGCGTCCACGCGGCCCCATCCGAGCGGGCCACATATTAATTTACCTTTCTAATTTGCCCAAATAAAAAGTACCGAGATTAACGGAAGAAAACGACCGAAAAAGCTGTCAGCCGGGCTGCAGCGGCTGCCGGTGGGAGGGAGGGAGGTGGCTAGCAATGTGGCCACATATGGCAGCTGCGGTCGGGCCCATTCTCCCACCGGCGTCCTTTTTATTTTTCCCCCCATTCTCCTCCCACCCCACCACTCCAGCCGCCGCCTTTGTCCTCTTTTTTTCCGCGTATGTTTATAGACATTTATCAATACGTTTGACAAGTTGATTATTAATTGCTGATAGGTTTTGTTCTACAGATATTTTCCAGTTATTAACTTTATCACGACTGGGAATCTTATTATACAATGACGAGGCGCTTTATCACGTCCCAATAATAGCAGCGGCGCCGCAGCCAGCTAAGCATGGCACGGCACCGCATCGCGGCGTCTGCTTTCTCTCCGGCGGGCAGCGTCTATCCTTCATGAACCCTACCTACCTCCCCCCCCCCCCCCTCCTCTCACCCGAGAACCTCTTCAAATTCCTTGCGCAGGGCGACCAACCTCGGCAAACGCGAGGCGGAAATGTTTAAACACTCAATGCTCAATGGCGGGTAAATATTTGCGCGTCTTGAGTGGCGACCGAGAAGGGACGGCGACAAAAAAAACTCGGCCTTCTATGCTCCAGTATCCACGCAGTCTTTCAGGAATAGAGAAATGGTTTGCAGATGTACGCTATCGTAGATCAGACTGCCGTTTTCTACATTTCATGGATTAGGTATTGAGCCTGTTCCGTCTTCACAAATTAACGTCTCATCCTCATGCCGATTTGTAAACTAAGGCTAGTGTGGGAAGCGTTTACTGTCCTTTTCTTTAGAACAGAAAAGAAAAAATCATACAATTTCCATATCTATTTCTCGTTTAGGGATATGAAGCGTTGCAGCACTGGTAGATTATGCACTGGGAAAGTAAATGACAGACTATATCGGCTGTCATGCTTCTGCGCCAGTGCGTTTTTCGACATACAGCTTGCCCCTTTCTATTTCGTGATAGCTTCGAGATATCGAACCGAGTCTTTCGGCAGGTAGAAGGGCACGCAGTTTTATTATACCAGCCGAGATATTCAAGCAAGCACGTTTGTTTCTATAATAGAAAGATACACTTCCCAGCGGCACTGGAAAGCTGTTGAAAAGACTAGTACAGTGATGTAACGTTTGTTAATGTTGGCTGGCTTGTGTGGCCGAGCGGTTCTAGACGCTTCAATCTGGAACCGCGCAACCACTACGGTCTCAGGTTCAAATCCCGCCTCGGGCATGGATGTGTGTGTTGTCCTTAGGTTAGTTAGGTTTAAGTAGTTCTAAGTTCTAGGAGACTGATGATCTCAGAGCCACTTGAACCGTTTGTTAATGTTGGCACTGCAAATTTCCACAAAAATACAGGGCGTACACTATTAAAACCGACAAACTGTAGGGACGGCCTCCTGACGGGAAATGGAGGAAAAAAGGTCCCATGAACAAGCATCCGGAAATATGCGGTTGCCACTATAGATGGCGCTGACGAACGAAACTTTCTCTGATCATGTACCGTGTGTTCCTTGGGTGTTGGAGGCTGTGTGGCTGATGCAGCGTACTGGAAGCGACAGACTGGTCCGGTATTCATGTGTTTGTGTACGGCTAAGCAAATGGAAACTGACGAGAGACAGTACAGGTGTACCAAAACAAGTACCATCACAGGCACTAACGACATCACATAATGTTCGTCTGTCTGATCACACAAGCGCGACAAAAGAACTTGAAATGTGTGATGTGGTTGGTGTCCGTCAGGGTACTTATTTTTTATAGTCGTGCTGCCTCTCGAACGTTTCCATCTGCTTCGCCGTACACAACGCTGATGACCTCGATGTTGAGCGCCCATAACCCCCCCCCCCCGGTACACAAACACCATCTCAGCTATTTCTATTTCTCGACATGAGTACCAGACCAGTTTGCTGTTTACAGTACGCTACGTCAATGACATAGCCTGCAAGCACACAAGACACATAGCCACGAGGTCAGTGGAACTGTCATTCATTATCACCATCTACCGTGTCACTGATGCGTCGCCGGAAACGTGTTCATATGGTATTTTTGGACATCCTTTTCTTCCATTGCCAGTCAGGAATCTGTCCATGCAGCTTGTTGTGGTGTGAGCGCTGCAGAATGCGGCTCTCATGCGAGACTCCGTCGTTGTGTGCAGCAAGGAGACAGGCCCATGTCTGTTCACCATCAACAACTTCGTCCAAATGTATGGTATACGCGGCACTTGCCCAGAAATGAAAGCGACAGAAGTGGGAACTCGAAACGGCCAAGCATTCAGAAAAAGTAGCACTTTTGGTGCGGGTCGGGCATGCTATGAGACATATATGTTAACGAAGTTTCTAGGCAGCGGTTACGAAGCGCAAGGAGTGCAGAAAGGCATTCCAAGAGCCCTGGGGTCGAGTCCCTTGCTGAAACTTACACTGCAAATAAAATCGAGATACGCTGAGTATACTGTATCTGACGTGATGAAACACTGAACAGGGGACGAAATTCCTTCTGTTAATTGAGTCCCGGTAAGAATAAAGAAATCCACAATTATACAACGAGATTTTTCCAAGATGAATGATTGCCATTGTCAATTATTAACGTTCTTGCCCCCAAATGTACTCCACAAGTGGAACCTTGCGATGTATGTTTTATCGTCGGCGAAAGAATTTAATCAAAAAGTTCAAAATTGCTGTTTTCTCGTCGACAGAGAAAAAGAAATCACATCTCGAAAAGACCGCATCAGTATACATAACATCATACATCACCAACTATATCCTCGCCGGTATTTTGCTAAATGATGCGTTACGCGTGGTTTGCTGCCAAACTGTGTGATTAGAGAAAACCTTTTACGAACGTAAACCAAGTTCGTTTTTGTGTAGAAACTTTAAATCATTTAATTCTACAAAAGCAGCGTTTATGACGTGTGCAAGATGCCGAGAAAATTACTACCTCTCCTGCTTTTACGATGAATACTATCCCAGCACCTGGAAAACATCAATCGTAAAACAATAAATGCATCTAATTTTATGTGCTAACTTCACGTGTACGTCTTGCAATCCCTACCCGGAAATTTATTTGCTGTCTCACATTTTCCTTTACCTTTCGTTTTCGTGCCTTTTATGAAAACGTTAATAGAAACAATACACTGAGCATTATTTCAACTTATTTACAGCGTAAATAAAATGTAAATTTAAGGTGAAAAGGAAGTTTCTACATAGGTTTGCAAAAACAGACATAATGTCTGATGGGACATCCGCAATCAGTGGTTTTACAATGTTACTTATAATCCGTCTTGATTGTATAAAATGTTTATTCACATGACCGGTTTCGGTTCCTCTAGAACCATCTTCAGCCCGCATCTCGTGGTCGTGCGGTAGCGTTCTCGCTTCCCACGCCCGGGTTCCCGGGTTCGATTCCCGGCGGGGTCAGGGATTTTCTCTGCCTCGTGATGGCTGGGTGTTGTGTGCTGTCCTTAGGTTAGTTAGGTTTAAGTAGTTCTAAGTTCTAGGGGACTTATGACCACAGCAGTTGAGTCCCATAGTGCTCAGAGCCATTTGAACCATTTTTTGAACCATCTTCAGATTTGCAATTTTGGTTGCAGGAGTAACCCATCCACGTCCGCAGCTCGTGGTCGTGCGGTAGCGTTCTCGCTTCCCACGCCCGGGTTCCCGGGTTCGATTCCTGGCGGGGTCAGGGATTTTCTCTGCCTCGTGATGACTGGGTGTTGTGTGATGTCCTTAGGTTAGTTGGGTTTAAGTAGTTCTAAGTTCCAATCCCAAAGAAAGCAGGTGTTGACAGATGTGAAAATTACCGAACTATCAGCTTAATAAGTCACAGCTGCAAAATACTAACACGAATTCTTTACAGACGAATGGAAAAACTAGTAGAAGCCAACCTCGGGGAAGATCAGTTTGGATTCCGTAGAAACACTGGAACACGTGAGGCAATACTGACCTTACGACTTATCTTAGAAGAAAGATTAAGGAAAGGCAAACCTACGTTTCTAGCATTTGTAGACTTAGAGAAAGCTTTTGACAATGTTGACTGGAATACTCTCTTTCAAATTCTAAAGGTGGCAGGGGTAAAATACAGGGAGCGAAAGGCTATTTACAATTTGTACAGAAACCAGATGGCAGTTCTAAGAGTCGAAGGGTATGAAAGGGAAGCAGTGGTTGGGAAGGGAGTAAGACAGTGTTGTAGCCTCTCCCCGAAGTTATTCAATCTGTATATTGAGCAAGCAGTAAAGGAAACAAAAGAAAAATTCGGAGTAGGTATTAAAATTCATGGAGAAGAAATAAAAACTTTGAGGTTCGCCGATGACATTGTAATTCTGTCAGAGACAGCAAAGGACTTGGAAGAGCAGTTGAATGGAATGGACAGTGTCTTGAAAGGAGGATATAAGATGAACATCAACAAAAGCAAAACAAGGATAATGGAATGTAGTCTAATTAAGTCGGGTGATGCTGAGGGAATTAGATTAGGAAATGAGGCACTTAAAGTAGTAAAGGAGTTTTGCTATTTGGGGAGCAAAATAACTGATGATGGTCGAAGTAGGGAGGATATAAAATGTAGGCTGGCAATGGCAAGGAAAGCGTTTCTGAAGAAGAGAAATTTGTTAACATCCAGTATAGATTTAAGTGTCAGGAAGTCATTTCTGAAAGTATTCGTATGGAGTGTAGCCATGTATGGAAGTGAAACATGGACGATAAATAGTTTGGACAAGAAGAGAATAGAAGCTTTCGAAATGTGGTGCTACAGAAGAATGCTGAAGATTAGATGGGTAGATCACATAACTAATGAGGAAGTATTGAATAGGACTGGGGAGAAGAGAAGTTTGTGGCACAACTTGACCAGATGAAGGGATCGGTTGGCAGGACATGTTCTGAGGCATCAAGGGATCACCAATTTAGTATTGGAGGGCAGCGTGGAGGGTAAAAATCGTAGAGGGAGACCAAGAGATGAATACACTGAGCAGATTCAGAAGGATGTAGGTTGCAGTAGGTACTGGGAGATGAAGAAGCTTGCACAGGATAGAGCAGCATGGAGAGCTGCATCAAACCAGTCTCAGGACTGAAGATCACAACAACAACAACAACAAGTTCTAGGGGACTGATGACCATAGATGTTAAGTCCCATAGTGCTCAGAGCCATTTGAACCATTTGAGTAACCCATCCACACACAACAATCTTCACATGTGACGCAGATCTGAAGATGGTTCTAGAGGAACGGAAACGGGTCATGTGAATAAACATTTTATGCAATCAAGACGGATTATAAGTAACATTTCTCCGTAGAGCCTCGAATGTACGAGCTGCGGATTACCGCTCTGAAGTGTTACGGCTGCACCAACCGCTGCCTTGGATCGCCCGACACAAAAATGCTACTCGTATTTTTTTCTTTTTTTTTTTTTCAAACCTGAAGTGCCCACTTCTGTCGTTTTCAGTTTCTGAGCAAGCCCTGTATATATCTTAAATTTGGACGAGATGGGTGACGGCGAGCAGGCGTGGTTCCCTAGTCAGATAAAACGTATTTCCTGTTGGCGCTGCTTTATACAACTCAGACATATTGTATCAGCTACGACTAATGTAAGTGGAACGATATTCTAGCTTCTAGCGGATCAGAACGGGCTTACCAAAACAGTTACAAATCTGTGTACTCACGTTTAAGAACACACCTCTCGTGGAAACAAGTACGCATTCTACAAGCATCGGTACAATGGTGACTCCTGACATGAGAACAACACTTAGCGGTGTTTACACCGCAGTACACATCTGGTCACATTGCCTTTCAACTTTAATTTATTTCTCGGATATTTTTACGGAGTTTTAACGCCAACCTTAACGATCGTTGTTTCACGGTACTGCTTTTACAAGAGTATTCGTTAGTGTCGTTAAGGAAATTATAGCATTTCTTTATAAAAACCATACTTACTTCGATATTTCATTTGATGAAGGAGTTAAGATTACGAGTCTCTCTGTGTGCTATCATTTATTGAAAATCTCGTTTCCTCACAATAAATTAAAGTAATTGCGCCTGCTTGTAAATGCAGTAACTTGCACCGACAGTTACGACTTAAGCTGCGAGATACTTAGCTTCCGATACAGGTTGGTACACGGGCCTCGCAGAATTGCACGGATAAACAGCAGTTTCCTGCATTTTTACTTGCCCTGTGTGCAACGACAAGTACATAACATGACATGACATAATATGACAGTAACATCGCAGAAGCCCATCCGGTTAGCCGAGCGGTCTAACACACGGCTTTCCGGAGTGAGAAGGAGCTCCTGGTCCCCGGCACGAATCCACCCGGCGGACTTGTGTCGAGGTCCGGTGAGCCGGCCGGTCTGTGGATGGTTTTTAGGCGGTTTCCCATCAGCATCGGCGAATGCGGACTGGTTCTCCAAGTACGCGTTCACCACCATTACTCTACCACGCAAAAATAGGGGTTACACTCGTCTGTTGTGAGACGTTCCCTGGGGGCCCCACCGGGGGCCGAACGGCACTATAACCTGGGTTCGGTGTGGGGCGGCGGAGGGGCGCTGTGGACTGCGTTAGTCGTCGTGGGGCTGTGGACCACTGCGGCAGCGGTGGGTACGAAGCCTCTCCGTTGTTTCTAGGTCCCCGGTTCACATACAATACAATAGAACATGGCAGATTCACGAAAAGACCCAGAAAATGACATGAAAGTGTTTTAGGATGCCAAGAACTCGAAGTGATACTGCAGAGGAATATTCACACAGCAACAGAGTGTAGTTCAAAGTACACGGTGGTGAGGAAAAACAAAGCGACCTTATCCTGAGCCCACAATCATTCAACAATTTCACAATTATGACGCAAGCAGACCATTGCCAGAGAGAGAGAGAGAGAGAGGCAACGACAGGTGACAGAAAAACTGCTAGGATGAAATGGGGATCAAACTCTGAACGTTTCAATTTACAGCCCGGCACTTATCCACACCTCCACACCTCTAACGAGACAGACAACTGGCTGACCTTTGTCAGAGACAACGTGGAACGTATGATGCAGTGGGAGGGACAAAACACTCTTAACAGCTGCAGCGTCTGACATTTCAGCACGCAGAATGAAAAGTGGTCGGCACATTGCCGACATTCTAGAGGCGGCCTTATTACCTCCGCGGGCGTTCACCGAGGAGCTTGGTCATTGTCCTCAATCTGGTCTCCTGTGTCTTTAACCCTACAAGTCGAGGTTGCAAATAGTGAATCAAATTTACATCTTCATCAAAATCTTCATGTGTACTCCAGAAGGCACTACACGGTGTGTGGCAGAGAGTACACCCATGCCACTCTTAGTGAGCTAGAATTTCTCCAGCTGTGGTCGAGATGTTTGTCACAGGAAGCAGTATCTTTCATGGAAACGACGTGGCCCCACGAGCTTCTGTATTTGAAACGTTCCGCGCTGCGCGAAGCTTCTCATGTGACGGCTACCACTCCAGTCTGTTGAGCATTCCTACGAGACTCTCACGTGAATGAACGAAAGCGTGACGAATCGTGCAGCTCTTCTATTTTCTATCTTATCGCAAAGGTGGAAGACTACTGAACAAAACTCAACAACTGGTCGAAATGACGTTTCGTCAACTGCACCTTTCTTGGGATTCTTCTAAACCGTGTTACTAAACGCCTAAAATGGTCACACAGTAGTACCAGTTACAGGTTGCATATCTAACGCCATCCAGGGGCAACAAAATTCCTATTTCATACTGGGTGTCCCAGGTGGAATGCACAATATTGAGCAAGAAACGTCTAATAAACATGGGCTCTGACACGCATACCTTGTCATCGATGATCTCAATTATGATACTGTCAAACAAATCCTTTCCACTGCAAGCTCTTTGCTTTTCCTGTTCTGATACCTTAAGAGCAACGAGCGGGGTGGCCGCGCGGTTAGAGGCGCCCTGCCACTGATTGCGAAGCCACTTCTGCTGGAGGTTGGAGTCCTCTCTCGGATGTGCTTGTTGTTCTTAACATAAGTTAGTTTAATTAGTGTATAAGTCTAGGGACCGATGACCTCAGCAGTTTGGTCCCTTAGAAATTCACACACATTTGACAGTAGAAAGGAGATGACGCACAGTACCGAAGGTGAACAAGTGGTCACAGCTCTTAAGGTATGCATTTTAGTACCCGTATTTACCAGCCTTTTTTGCTTGGAATTGTCGTTTGTCGTATCCCTGAATGTTCAAGATTCATCCTGGCACATCCTGTTTAATTACTGACCGAATTTAAAAATTTAAAATGACATCACAATCTACTCATTAAGTGGTATAATCTTACGTTACGGTTTAGACAACAAGTTGTGTATTAGAGACAGAAACAGCGTAACTTACGGGACGCAGATTGACCAGACTATACAGGGCGTAACCAGAAGTTACAGCCAGACTTCCAGGAAACACTCCTCACACATAGAGGAATACAAAGTGTCATATGGAAGTGAGTCTGGAAACTCTTTATTTCCATTTCAGAGCTCATTGTTTTCTTCTCTTCATAATCACACTAATAATAGGAAACACACAAGAACAGAATGTAAAATGGTTCAAATGGCTCTGAGCACTATAGAACTTAACATCTGTGGTCATCAGTATCCTAGAACTTAGAACTACTTAAACCTAACTAACCTAAGGACATCACACACATCCATGCCCGAGGCAGGATTCGAACCTGCGAGCGTAGCGGTCACGCGATTCCAGACCGAAGCGTCTAGAACCGCACGGCCACACCAGCCGGCAACAGAATGTACCATCATCATATTAATGCGTTTTCCTACGTACGTTTGGTTTGAATTTTGTTTCACGGAACGAAGGTAAGATTGACGTGTGACTCACTTCACTGCTTGTGTTGACATGCGACTAACTTAATTGCGATATTAGCATCAAACATGAACCGTCAACTGCCGGCCAGGGTGGCTGAGCGGTTCTAGGCGCTACAGTTTGGAACCAAGTGACCGTTACGGTCGCAGGTTCGAATCCTGCCTCGGGCATGGGTGTGTGTGATGTCCTTAGGTTAGTTAGGTTTACGTAGTTCTAAGTTCTAGGTGACTGATCACCTCAGAAGTTAAGTCCCATAGTGCTCAGAGCCATGAACCGTCAACTGTTTACCGTTCATCATGGACTTGGTTTCCGCCTCCACGCTCGCTAGACTTCTGTTTGTGGGGACATTGGAAAGCTCTTGTGTACAGAAGTCTCGGTGCATGATGTTCAGAGTCCTCGTGCCCATACTGTGGAAGGCTGTGAAACACAATTTTGGTCGGCGTTCTCTTACACCATGCCTTGGATCCACACATTCAGTTTACCGTGGAAGTTCATCAGGATGTTTATTTGAACACTGTCAGTAACTAAGCGTTGCCCTTTCTTCTACGTGTTCACGGCGAATATGCTGCGGACACTCTTGCCTTATCGTACGTTAAGTGGTCCGCTAAATCACCCAATCTTAACCGCGAAATAAATGTCTGGGATTGTTTACCACAGTAAGTGAAACGTAGCTCTCAGTCTGGTAGCTATAGGTGACGTAATCATCAACGAATCACTTCTGCATACCCGAAGAAACTTGAGTACTCCCTTACTCTCCCAATTGAAACAGATTATGGTGGCCTGAAGTGACGTTACACGATACTTGTGTTATGTTGCGCGTTGATTAATTTTTTTGTTTGATGTGCTTGTAACGATACCACACGTCCAAACTCATGACACTTGCAACTATTAGAACAGTATCATTGTTAGATGTGGAAAACCAGTTTCAGTGCGCGTATACCATATATTTTTAAGAGCTGTTTACGGGTGCTGACTAACCAATCCATCCCCCCCCCCCCCCCCCTGGAGAATCCTAGAATCCATGGCTTTTTTGACATCTGTCACACTTCTTGTAGGCGGTCGACTTCATTTCCCTCTGGGATCAACCACCGTACCTTATTTAGCCACTTATTATCACCCATTCGGTGTAAATGGCCAAACAGTAGTTAACCGTTTCTTCTCAACAGCTTCTATTTGTTCTCTTGCACTACCATAACTTTTTCGTATATTGCTTTCCGATTTCGTCTAAGCCTGATTTAATCTCATGCAGTCGGTTTCCATGAGATAATAAGATATACTGTCAATCCATGTATGCAGATAAGTAGTTGGATGTTTCTGTTGGCCGCCAGGATCAGTGACATTCGACGCGGAGTCATTCAAAGTAGAGATTAAGGTTGCTTCGTTCATTCGGGGGCAGGGACGAAACAGGAATGTCATCGGTCCCATCGGATTAGGGAAGGAAGTCTGCCGTGCCCTTTCACAGGAATCATCCTGGCATTTACCTGAAGCGATTTAGGAAATTCATGGAAAACCTAAATGGGGATAGGCGGACGCGCGTTTGGACCGTCGTCCTCCCGAATACGAGTCCAGTGTGCTAAGCACTGCACCACCTCACTCTGTGGAGATTAAGGCCTACTCAAAATGGTCGCCATCGTAAAGGCAGCCAATGTCACCGTCAGGTATTGTAGTATTCACGCTAGATGGAACGTCATCACGGCGTCATTTTGGTTAGTCAGTAGCGAACGGTGAAATTGAGGTTGCGAGATACAATCAGTGATACAAAAAGAGTCAAAATATGGTATTTTATTTTAGAAACTAGCAATAATAAAGTTTATTAATGGACAAGTAAACTTGAGACTGGATGATCTCCATAAAGCTTTAATGGTAAAGTGCTGAGATCTGAACCAACGGGAAAACTGCTGTCAAAAGTGTGGGATATACCATCTTCACCGGCGTTTCACAGTTGGCAACGGAAACGCACGTTTCGAGCGGAAAACCAGCGGATGCTATGATGTGCACCCGCTGGGGCCACACCTGCGACAGCTCCAACTGCGAGCCCCCTCTGTCACCACGATGCGGGATGGCTGGCGGCATCTACACGGTCAAGTCTCAGGCGGCATTAGTAATGGGGGTTACGCACTCCACAAGTCTTACTAGTTTGCTTCTTGTAATAACTGAACGTCATTGCTGTTTGTTTTTTTGTAAAGTTTCTTAGCAACGTTCGGGGAAACCTGCAAGTTAAATAAAACGTCTGTTTATTGTATTTACATTTTCGCTAGTCATTTATGCTCTTGTGCAGCTTCTATATGACGACAACTTCTGAACCTCTCTGTAGCCCACTTCTCCTTATCATTGTGTACGAAGTAGTATAAAAGAACAATATTTCAGAACATCGACATTTACGTGCTAACGAAAATATATGCAAGGTTACTGATTAGCACTTCTTCTGTTTCAGAAGATGATTATGTGAAAGACATACAGGAAACAGTCACAAACCAGTGGACAGAGCGTCTGTCCAAGTCTTAACTCACATTACAGGTGCTCAATATGAGCAGTATTTGTGACAAGATAATGACGGAAGAGCACATGCGCGCAGTTCATTGAAGTCACAATTATTGTGACGTTGGATGGCGCAAAGACAGCAGTTCGCTTTGGAAGTCTGTTCCCTGGGTTGCCTATTTGCAGGCGCTAACTAATTCGATGCTACTGTAAGGAGCGCATGATTTGTCTTGCATGTTTCAACATGTTCACCCTCTAGTGGTGCATCCTAAAATTACGCCACGGCGCGTATTACGAATCGAAATTTCAGGGATGCTCTATGCGCTTATGTGTGTAGTTTTTAGGTTCCCATAACTGAGATCATAAGAACTGAACCTTTGTAGAACTTTTGTTGTTTATCTGTCAGTCTCATTGGTAAGATCCCTGAGTCTACAACGGGTAGAAGTATCAAACTGAAATTTATATCACATACTAAGGTCCCTTGACGGTGTAAACAAATTTAAGCTTCTAAGTCAATGCAATCATAAAACACGGCCATGTTTTGATACTCGCAAAACGTATAGGATACTTCCGGTTGACCTAGAATTATGAAATTTGGCGAGAAGCAAGGGTTTACAGAACAACTAAAGGGAACAAGACCGAAAATTGTTACTTTATGATTATATGACATTAAAAATATTTATTTTGCCATTAAAACTTACAGTAGTAATCCACCAGGAGCCGGCCGAGCGGTTCTAGGCGCTTCAGTCTGGAACCGCGCGACTGCTACGGTCGCAGGTTCGAATCCTGCCTCGGTTAGTTAGGTTTAAGTAGTTCTAAGTTCTAGGGGACTGATGACCTCAGCTGTTAAGTCCCATAGTGCTCAGAACCATTTGAACCATTCCATAGAACAATTCGACGTACAGACGGCTGTTTCGTTTTCTTCTCTGATGACTTCCGTCAAATCTTACCAGTAACCGCGACAGGGACAAGATTAGGTGAGAGAAACCCATCTGCAATTGCCAACAAGCGTTGCATATTCATATCACGCCAAAATTAATAAAATAAATAAAAAATTGCGATAGCAAACGTGAAATTACACAAAAAATTGCACTTAAAATTAATCGTCGGAAGTCTTGGGATTCCCAGCGGGGATATCTTGGGACTATCGATATCGATAACAGGCAAAAATCTTCGAGATTTTCGATTACCGGGATGGATGGTCTGTCTGTGTACATAACTGAGCTCGTACGGAGCGCGAGCCCTTCTCGCACCTGCCCGGTTTTTTCTGCAGTCGTCTCCTGAAAACCCGGGCGTACCTATGAGTACGCCTACATGTACAAACACATCAAGGAATATTTAGAATGGAATACATAGCGCCCGTTTGTCTTGTCCATCGTTTTTTCCGTTCCAAGTACGAAAAATGATTTACATGGCTCTGAGCACTATGGGGCTTAACATCAGTCCCCTAGAACTACTTAAGCCTAACGAACCTAAGGACATCACACATATCCATGTCCGAGGCAGGATTCGAACCTGCGTCCGTAGCGGTCTCTCGGATCGAGACTGAAGCGCCTAAAACGTTCGGCCACTGCGGCCGGCTTTCCATGTACGAATTAATACAAAAAACACAGTGTAATCTTTCTCCTTCAATAAAGCCGACTTCTATTAATAAAGGGAGGAGGAGGAGGAAGTTAGTGTTTAACGTCCCGTCGACAACGAGGTCATTAGAGACGGAGCACAAGCTCGAATTAGGGAAGGATGGGGAAGGAAATCGGCCTTGCCCTTTCAAAGGAACTATCCCGGCATTTGCCTGAAGTGACCTAGGGAAATCACGGAAAACCTAAATCAGGATGGCCGGACGCGGGATTGAACCTTCTATTAATAAAAAAAAAATTTAATAACAATGGTTCAAATGGCTCTGAGCACTATGGGACTCAACATCTTAGGTCATAAGTCCCCTAGAACTACTTAAACCTACCTAACCTAAGGACATCACACACACCCATGCCCGAGGCAGGATTCGAACCTGCGACCGTAGCAGTCCCGCGGTTCCGGACTGCAGCGCCAGAACCGCACGGCCACCGCGGCCGGTTAATAACAATGCTTCGTCAATATATGTTCTTATTTATATGCATCGTAGGCTTTTTCTCTGTTGAGCTGTTGTAAAACCTAAATAATTTTTCGCTTTCACGTATCCGACAGCTATACTGGAAGAACGCTGCGAAAATGCTATCGAAGTCGTCATGAAAAATAGCAATGAGATACGAAAACAAAGCAAAATAATAAAATGAAGACAAAGAAGACGGAAAACCACAAAATCAGCTACTTAACCATGAGTACGGGTGGTGAAAATAGGTTACGTTTTGATGTTAGCAGATGGCGACACTTCCCCCCGCCCCGTTCCCCCTTTCCATTCGCCGTTCAAGCCAAGACGGCCCTTCACGTGGAGTGCGAATATACATTTATACCACTGACGTACTGGCCTCCCTGCCATCACCTTGCGAGGCTGTCCTTACCCTGGCAGCACAGTGAAGGGTAGACGACCCACACAAACTGGGAGCGTATTTTCGTAGTGTTCCCGCCCTATCTCCGCCGTGTCACACTCCGGCCGCAGCGCAGTGTCCGCGATACCGTGTTGGCGATCCGCGACACCCGCCCACCGCATCTTTACTTTTTTTTTTACACTATTTTTGTATATGCTGTGTGTGTCTGCCGGCTGCCGGCTGCCGGCTAGAGTGCGTTGCGTTGTAGGGCGGGCGACCCCAGTGAACCGCGAGATATTCCGGACGCCGTGATAAGGCCGGCCGTGTTCTCCACGGCGCGCTGCGGAGAGGGAGAGCCGATTTATTGGCGCCTCGTCGCTCGTTTCGGGGCGTTAAGCAGATAGCGGGCGGCCCGAGGCTGGGCTGAGACCAGCGCAGGGCCAGCGCAGCGGCTGCCCGTCCCGCCTCTGGATGCCGCTGTGGCGGCCGCCCAGGATACACTCCACACAGGGCGCAACTTATTCCCAGCTAAAGCAGGTGGCAGGTTCACATTCATCAGCCAGAACATTATGACCAGCGACCTATTATCGATATAACCGCGTCTGTTAGTCAGCCGGCCGATGTGGCCGAGCGGTTCTAGGCGCTTCAGTCTGGAACCGCGCGACATCTACGGTCGCAGGTTCGAATCCTGCCTTGGGCATGGATATGTGTGATGTCCGCAAGTTAGTTAGGTTTAAGTAGTTCTAGGGCACTAATGATCTCAGACTAAGTCCCATAGTGCTCAGAGCCATTTGAACCATTTGAACTGTTAGTCAGACACATACACTGTAGGTGTAGTATCAGTGAGCGAGCTGTCCGTATGTGAAACCACGTTCAGTCGTCGTACGGTTGGGCGGCTACCCCTCATTACCGATGTCGGAAGTCGTCGGCTAGTTAGATTGATGAAACAAGACAGGCAACGAACTGTAGCGGAACTAACATCAGACGTTAATGCTGGACAGAGGACAAGTGTGTCTGAACTCACAGTGCGCCGTACACTCCCAACAATGGACCTCCGAAGTCGACGACCCGTGCATTTGCCAATGTTAACACCACGACATCGGCAACTACGACTGAAATGGCCACGTGACGATCAGCACTGGACGTTGGCGCAGTGGCAGAGCGTTGCATGCTCTGATGAATCCGGATACCTCCTCCATCATGATGATTTGAGGGCGCGAATTCGTCATCTTCCAGAGGAACTGCTCTTTCACAGCTGTACTGTGGGACAGAGGCAAGCTGTTGACTTGCTCTGGGAAACATTCACGTGGGCACCCATGAATCCAATGGAGCTCGTGCGAGGAGCTATCAGGGCCAAGCAGTATCGTACACTGGTTGCAGATCGCATACACCCCCTCACTACATCATGTTTCCGAACGGCAGTGGCACTTTTCAACAAGATAACGGCCATGACACATGGTCACGAGGGTGATGGGAGTAGCTCGAAAAACACAGTGGCGACCTCCAACTGATGTGCTGATCGAATTTATCTGGAATGTGATTGAACGTGGCGTCAGAGTTTATCGCCCTTCACCCGGAAATTTGCGAGATTTATGTGACTTGTGTGTGGACTTCCAGCGACCTGCCAAGACCTCGTAAGTAGGCTGTTTAGGTTTTTATGTTGGTAACGTCACGTAGCGCTCTGTGTGAAAATCGCTGGCTGTGTTGTGTGCAGTCTGTGGCTGGTCGGCATTGTTGGATTATTCGCTATGGCAGTGTTGGGCAGTTGGATGTGAACAGCGCGTAGCGTTGCGTAGTTGGAGGTGAGCCGCCAGCAGTGGTGGTTGTGATATATATATATGAACACTATTAAGGTAAATACATTGTTTGTTCTCCATCAAAATCTTTCATTTGCTAACTATGCCTACCGTAGTTAGTGCCTTCAGTAGTTGGAATCTTTTATTTAGCTGGCAGTATTGGCGCTCGCTGTACTGTAGTAGTTCGAGTAACGAAGATTTTTGAGAGATAACTGATTCATGAAAGGTATGGGTTATTGTTAGTGAGGGCCATTCTTTTGTATGGATTATAGAAAGTCAGATTGCGTTGCGCTAAATATATAATATATATATATATATATATATATATATATATATATATATATATATATTGTGTGTCAGTTTAGTGATGATCAGAATAAGTAAAGAGAGAAATGTCTTAGTACGTTCAGTTTTGCTCAACTGTTTGAAAATCAAACAATGTAGAAGTTTTCCAGCACTGTCATTTATAAATTTTTCCAAGGGGATGTTTCAACCTCATTGCTTCCATGCCACGACACGTTGCCGATTTTATCCGTGCCAAAAGTGGACACACCGGCTATTAGGGAGGTCGTCATCTTGATCTGGTTGATCAGTGTATACTCTCTAGTCAAGCACCAAAAGCGGAGGAGAAAAAGAATGAAACTTCACTGGTTGAGACGATGTGTGACGTTACTTCAGTGATTACAAAATCGAGAAACTTACAAAGAACTTGGCACTATGAACCGTCTTATCAGTATGGAGTTGCGCTCCCTCTCTGGCTTCGATGCATGCACTTATTTGTTTAGAAACTCGTTGGTTGTTGTGGCGTATTCATCATCATTATTCATGCCCATTACGGTCGGAGGAAGGCAACGGCAAACCACCTACATTAGGACCTTGTCTAGTACGGCGGTGCAGGTCTCCCGCATCGTTCCCCTACGCTCTGTCAAAGAGTACGGGACTTCGTCATCATCATCATCATCCTCTCCAGACTCATGCTGTTCCATAACTGTTGCAACATGTCTTTGATATCCTGGGTACTGCGATTTGGACGCGGTTGACGTCCGAACTGCTTCCATAAGTGTTCTATCGCGAACAGATCTGAGAATCTTGCTGGCCACTGGAGTACCTCACCATCACAGTACATAAGGACAGTGTCGTGTGTAGAGGACTGTCCCTTTGAGTAATGACAACATGATATTATAACGTGAGGGGTAACACATCAGGAGGCAGGAGGTCCGTGAGCTTCCGTTGTGCAGTCAGAGTTCCCTCAACCACTGCCAGTCCCGACCCGAAGTCATACCGGATGGTTCCCCACACAATCACGCCAGGAGTGACACAGCTGCGCCTCTCTCAAACTTTGCAAGAATGGGAAGCCGGTCGCTGTGGCCGAGCGGTTCTAGGCGCTTCAGCCCGGAACCGCGCAGCTGCTACGGTAGCAGGTCCGAATCGTGCCTCGGGCATGCATGTGTATGATGTCCTTACGTTAGTTAGGTTTAAGTACGAAGTGCATTCAAGTTCTAAGGCCTCCGATTTTTTTTTTCTCCGGACTGGAAAGAGATAGAAACATGCGCATTGTTTTAAAATGAGGCGGCGTTCATTGTCAATACGTCCCAGAGAAGGCAGCACCGTACGGCAGATGGAATTTTACCGCCAGCGGCGAGAATGAGAACTGTTTTAAATACTTAAAATGGCGACGTTTTCCTTACTTGAACAGCGTGCAATCATTCGTTTTCTGCGTGGTGTGAAACCAATTGAAATTCATCTACAGTTGAAGGAGACATGTGGTGATGGAGTTATGGATGTGTCGAAAGTGCGTTCGTGGGTGCGACAGTTTAATGAAGGCAGAACATCGTGTGACAACAAACCGAAACAACCTCGCGCTCGCACAAGCCGGCCTGACGACATGATCGAGAAAGTGGAGAGAATTGTTTTGGGGGATCGCCGAATGACTGTTGAACAGATCGCCTGCAGAGTTGGTATTTCTGTGGGTTCTGTGCATACAATCCTGCATAACGACCTGAAAATGCGAAATGTGTCATCCAGGTGGGTGCCACGAATGCTGACGGACGACCACATGGCTGTCCATGTGGCATGTTGCCAAGCAATGTTGACGCGCAACGACAGCACGAATGGGACTTTCTTTTCGTCGGTTGTGACAATGGATGAGACGTTGATGCCATTTTTTAATCCAGAAACAAAGCGCCAGTCAGCTCAACGGAAGCACACAGATTCACCGCCACGAAAAAACTTTCGGGTAACCGCCAGTGCTGAAAAAATGATGGTGTCCATGTTCTGGGACAACGAGGGCGTAATCCTTACCCATTGCGTTTCAAAGGGCACTACGGTAAAAGGTGCATCCTACGAAAATGTTTTGAAGAACAAATTCCTTCCTGCACTGCAACAAAAACGTCCGGGAAGGGCTGCACGTGTGCTGTTTCACCAAGACAACGCAGCCGCACATCGAGCTAACGTTACGCAACAGTTTCTTCGTGATAACAACTTTGAAGTGATTCGTCATGCTCCCTGCTCACCTGACCTGGCTCCTAGTGACTTTTGGCTTTTTCCAACAATGAAAGACACTCTCCGTGGCCGCACATTCACCAGCCGTGCTGCTATTGCCTCAGCGATTTTCCAGTGGTCAAAACAGACTCCTAAAGAAGCCTTCGCCGCTGCCATGGAATCATGGCGTCAGCGTTGTGAAAAATGTGTACGTCTGCAGGGCGATTACGTCGAGAAGTAACGCCAGTTTCATCGATTTCGCGTGAGTAGTTAATTAGAAAAAAAATCGGAGGCCTTAGAACTTGAATGCACCTCGTAGTTCTAAATCTAGGGGACTGAAGACCTCAGATGTTGTCCCACAGTGCTTAGACCCATTTGAACTATTAGAACTATTTGAACAAGAATGGGACCTCTCCCCAGGTCGCCCCCATGCTCGCCGACTATAGTTATCCGGGATAGTGCAGAACCACGATTCCTTGCCGAACACAGTACGACGCAGTTCCTCAGCAGTGCGTGCTTCTGATCACGGCATCATTCCAGACATAGCCCATTGTGGTGTGGTGTTCACGCCAACCTAGGCTCAGCGAGGTAATTCCCTAGTTCGGGAAACCATTACTACGTGTCAGATGGCAGGTGCAGATGTTGAGTGGTTATATATATGCTTGCTGCAAGGTACGGCGATCCTGTCTAGTGATGGTCAGACGTGGTCGACCGGGACCTTGACGACGAGCACGCTTGCCCCCTCATGTTTCTGTGCAGTCAAATATCGGGCCAACGTCACATCCGAATGCCCCACAAATCTGGGTACCGCAGGATTCGACAAGCCGGTTAAATGGAGATCCAGAATAAGGTCCCTATCAAACTCTCTCAGATACTCATTACACGGTCTCGGACGAGTACGCGACATACACGTTCGAATTCCGAAATTTTTGAGAAAATACACTACTGGCCATTAAAATTGCTTCACCACAAAGATGACGTGCTACAGACGCGAAATTTAACCGACAGGAAGAAGATGCTGTGCTATGCAAATGATTAGCTTTTCAGAGTATTCACACAAGGTTGGCGCCGGTGGCGACACCTACAACGTGCTGACATGAGGAAACTTTCCAACCGATTTCTCATACACAAACATCATTTGACTGGCGTTGCTGATGAAATGTTATTGTGATGCCTCGTGTAAGGAGGAGAAATGCATACCATCACGTTTCCGACTTTGATAAAGGTCGGATTGCAGCCTATCGGTATTGCGGTTTATTGTATCGCGATATTGCTGCTCGCGTTGGTCGAGATCCTATGACTGTTAGCAGAAAATGGAATCGGTGGGTTCAGGAGGGTAATGCGATACTCCGTGCTGGATCCCAACGGCCTCGTATCACTAGCAGTCGAGATGACAGGCATCTTATCCAAATGGCTGTAACGGATCGTGCAGCCAAGTCTCAATCCCTGAGTCAACAGATGGGGACGTTTGCAAGACAACAACCATCTGCACGAACGGTTCGATGACGTTTGCAGGAGCACGGACTATCTCCTCAGAGACCTTGGCTGCGGTTACCCTTGACGCTGCATCACAGACAGGAGCGGCTGCGATGGTGTACTCAACGACGAACGTGATTGCACGAATGGCAAAACGTCATTTTTTTTTATGAATCCAGGTTCTGTTTACAGCATCATGATGCTCGCATTTGTGTTTGGCGACATCGCGGTGAAGTCACACATTGGAAGCGTGTATAAGTCATCGCCATACTGGCGTATCACCCAGCGTGATGGTATGGAGTGCCATTGGTTACACGTCTCGGTCACCTCTCGTTCGCATTGACGGCACTTTGAACAGTGGAGGTTACATTTCAGATGTGTTACGACCCGTGGCTCTACCCTTCATTCGATCCCTGCGAAACCCTACATTTCAGCAGGATAATGCACGACCGCATGTTGCAGGTCCTGTACGGGCCTTTCTGGATACAGAAAATGTCCGACTGCTGCCCTGGCCAGCTCATATTCCAGATCTCTCACCAATTGGAAATGTCTGGTCAATGGTGGCCGAGCAACTGGCTCGTCACAATACGCCAGTCACTACGCTTTATGAACCGCGGTATCGTGTCGAAGCTGCATGGGCAGCTGTACCTGTACACGCCATCCAAGCTCTGTTTGACTCAATGCCCAGGCTTATCAAGGCCGTTATTACGGCCAGAGGTGGTTGTTCTGGGTACTGATTTCCCAGGATCTATGCACCCAAATTGCGTGAAAATGCAATCACATGTCAGTTCTAGTATAATATATTTTGTCCAATGAATACCCGTTTATCATATGCATTTCTTCTTGGTGTAGTAATTTTAATGGTCAGTAGTGTAGTTTTGGCTTTACAGCCATCATACTCGGCTACAAGAAGTTCTTCCTAGAGCAGTTGAGAAGGCAGAAGTAGTGCATTTAAAGGTGCTGAGGAAGGCAGAATGAGCCAACTGGTACCCTACTTTTCAGTCAGTCTTTTAAATAAACAGGAAAGTATTCTCATGTTATTGTGCTCCGATAGATGCATTTTTCCGCTGGTGCATTTTGCACGAGTACATACGAAAATATTACATTAATAATATCTGCATTGTAAAAAAAAAGACACTGTGCGAGAAATTTTTTTGGATTGTGAAGTGAAGTAAGCGAGCGTATCGTGTTCTTCACTAGACAACAGGAGTGTACCACTGACCAGTACCATTGCAGGCGACAAGTGAACGTCAAACTGACACGACGTGTACTTCCGCGTTGGATATGCAAATGTTTCAGGTCCTCCTGTCACGAAATTCCAGTGAAGTGCTCAGTGCGGTCGGCCATAACACGCGCAGGTAGACGCGTCCTATTGCGACTGGGAACAGCTAGAGAGGGCCCGCGAGCTTGGTGCTGACCTTTGGGAGCGCAGCGCACGGCTGGGCCGGGACGGTCCCCGTGTAGCGGCAAATGAGCGGCTCACCCCGGCCACCCCGAGCGGTCACGTAGCGGCCGCAACTTAATGGGACGTGTGCTGCGCGTATTGTTCGCCCGCCGCCTCTTACTGCCGACTCCGATCCGCCGCTGCCCGCGGGACTTCCGGACGGCGAATATTGTTCCGCGTGGCGGCGCCTTTGTGCCGCTGCCAGATGGACGCGCTCGCCGCCTCCATATAATAGCGGCCGCGCTGCCTGCCTTCCCATCCCACCACTACTTTTGTTTCGGACGAGGTGAGCTGTTTTATTGCTTAGTGCCGCGCATACCGCACCTACGCTTGTTAGCAATAACTTCCTCCGAGTCGGCATACATCCTGCTACAATAAAATATCTTAGGTATGTGGGAGATATGAAGAGCGGCCATAGTCTCCCAATAAGAAAGGAATACCTTATAAAAAGAATAGAATTAAGTCATACAGATAGCGGTACCAAAGTTACTTAACCGCCACCGTTATTCGAGCAGCATAAGTCACGGAGCTCTGCGTTTAGCTTGGCATGGGTGTGAAGGCGATTAGAGAGCACAGCATCGCCGCGCGGGAACAGCCGAGCGGTCTGGGGCGCTGCAGTCATGGACTGTGCCGCTGGTCCCGGCGGAGGTTCGAGTCCTCCCTCGGAGCATGGGTGTGTGTGTGTTTGTCCTTAGAATAATTTAGGTTAAGTAGTGTGTAAGCTTAGGGACTGATGACCTTAGCACTTAAGTCCCATAAGGTTTCATATACATTTGAACATTTTTTTGAGCACAGCATCACTTGGGCAAGGAAGGGTCTGTGTGTGAGGGACGAGGATGGGGGTAGTTCGCCGTCCGAGAACCGCACCAGCACTCGTCTCGATATCCTATAAGAGGCAGTAAAAGAACAACGAAACTGGTGGAAAAGAGCAACTAAACTGTTTATTGTTCCAAAAGTAGTCCCCATATCTGTTATCCCACTGTGAGATAAGACGATCAGTGCGTTCACAAGAAAAATGTTAGCGATTGCCTACGGAACCATGACTGTATCGAGGCGTGCGCCTCTTCTTCCGAAGCAAATCGACGGCCACGAAAACGGCGCCAAAAATACGGAAATCGCACGGGGAGAGATGGGGACTGTATGCAGGATGTGTGAGGGCTTCCCAGTGAAACTTCTGAAGCGTAACCGGAAAAACAAGCACGCCAGCTCCCTGGAAAACATAATCATCTTTTTGTTTTTACTGTAATGGTCTGCTGCTCATTGATTTTCTGGAACACAAGGTCGCAATTAATACACAGCGGTACGTCGGCACTTTGCAAAATTTCAAGCGTGCCATTCAGTCCAGACACCCAGGCAGTGTTGAATGACGGGATCCTTCTGTAGCAGGAAAATAGCCACCCATGTGGCCGGCCGCTGTGTCCGAGTGGTTGTAGGTGCTTCACTGCGGGACCGCGCTGCTGCTACCGTCGCAGGTTCGAATCCTGCCTCGGGCATGGTAGTATGTTATGTCCTTCGGTTGGTGAGGTTTAAATAGTTGTAAGTTCTAGGTGACTGATCACCTCAGATGCTGAGTCCCATAGTGCTTGGAGACATTTGAACCACCTATCCGTTGCCAGGGTTTTCATTTCACTGTCTCTTACGGAATGATGTTCAAGTGCGTGCTAGTCACAACTCCACCATAGCCGGTCCCAATCTCGGTTGAGAAAGCTCATTAAAAAATCTTGGTTTACTGGGCTCCGATCGTAGTGTATCGTTAGGGACCCTTTCCAGGCATACGCCAAACACCTCACCGACAGCAAAGGCGGAAGGGAAAGACTCGGATAAGACGAAGCCGGAGGAAGAGGTACCGCTAATTAGTGTGGGAAGGGGGTTAAATCCAGAATAGATGAGATTCTCAAGCTGAGGAGAAAGCAACTCATCTAGAGGGCGAAACTTCGAACAGAAATCGGTCAGTAGAATGAAAAATCATTCCAAAGTTGAAAATTTTTACTATTTATTCACGCGATACTAGTTTCGGACCGAGACCCAATTTCAAATCATCATAACATAGTCGAAAATGGCATTTCCGAAGATGCCAAAAATATGCAATGAACAGTTACAGTGCATACAGACAAAAATTTGCAACTTTGCACTGGCTTTTCGTTCTGCTGATTAACAGAAGTTGCTGACCCACGCTACTGCAGTAAACTGGAAGTTCGTAAAAATCGGTGAGGTCATGACGCCTCAAACTGGCAGCCCTCTCACTTGACTTTGTCTGCAAAATTCTGGGAGCCTATATGGAAGACATCCACAATTACTCGCAAACTTCACAGCAGAAAAAGCCGTACCCATTTCAAAGATGACGAACCAGGTAGGAGGAGAAAGAGAACAATTAAGATTACTACGTGGTTACTGACCACTTAAATGCAGCACAAAATGCCCGTGTGCATATTCGAGTGTTATTATACGAAGCAGAAATCGTGCAAATTGTGTGCGAACTGTTTGTGCAAGGGTTTAAGGCCGGAAGTGTTTTCCCCAAACTTACAGCGAAGTCTCCAGTCCAAAATGTAGTGACGAAATTGCGCGAAACTACCTCTGTGGCAGATAAAAGCGTAACTATCCGAAACGAGTTCAAGCACCAGATAATACTGCTCGACGAAAGAGAGCCCGGAACGAAGTCTTATCAAATCTCAGTGCCGTTTAATTAAGAGATCAGCGTGTCGAGTCATTTTCAAAAAAGGTTTGCATCTGTATCTTTACAAATTTAGTACCGTGCACGAATTAAAGCGTGGAGACGAACTTTCGCGTATTGAGTTTTGCCGGTGATTTCTGAGTGAAGTGAAATAAGACCTTTGCATCGACAGTTTTTCACTTCTTCAGGTGACTCCTAGTTGCGCTTGTCCAGTATATGTGAAATTATGGGAAATGCACCGTTATGCTTCAGAAAATCCGCATCAGCACTTTGAGGAGCCGTTGTATAACCTCCAGTTTGGTATTCGGTGTGCATTGTCTGATGAGCTCATCCATCGTAAAACGATTCTTTGCCTAAATAAACTTAATGCTGTTCAGAAACGGTTTCATCCATACGTGGGTCAACTCAGCAAGGGCACACACCGCCCTGACAACCTTGTCACGAGTGCCTGGGGCTTTTGATGAGGAGAGGAGAGGAGAGGAGAGGAGAGGAGAGGAGAGGAGAGGAGAGGAGAGGAGAGGAGAGGAGAGGAGAGGAGAGGAGAGAGGAGAATCAGCAGAGGCAGTGCAGTCTCATTGCCACCTCGATCGCCTAAACTCTCCCCATCCTCGCACACTGGGAGGAGACTGGAAACGCTACTGCTGCTATCCCTCAGGCAGAGCTGCAAGTGTCTCCAGTATGGTGAATCGAGAACAGCGCTGCATCGAGGTCAGTGGTGTCCACCTTCTGTGATGTTCATTAACAAGGGTCAAATTTTCGTAAATCTTGTTGTATAGTTTGACTTTGTCCACCCTTTAGTTTAGTGGGACAAATATGTATTACGGGCAACGCCAGGCAATCAGCCAATGTGGTATAAAGCACCGATAAAGCAAGAATATCTCACTCCCTTCACTCAAAAAGATTTTTGCAATGTTGCACAAGCAGTGTACGGGTCATCACTGAAGACAACAGAGTACGCTTACCCAAATACGTAGCTTACGCCTTTGCTGAAAATATCTTAAACTTAAGACACGGAACACGCTGAGGTATTCCCCGCAACCGACTCTTGCGCCGCCAGTCGCGCAATGGATTCGCAAGTCCTACGAAGCCAACAGCACCAAGGTGTGCCAGGGAGAGCGAACCTGTTGGACTGCTCTGTACTTACTGCACACCAACATCACGCTGCGCGGGACCGCCTGGGACTGGGAGAAGTCTCCCTGACAACAGCGTTCTGCCCAGGGACGTAGTTTTGCTGTCCCCCCATTTGCATATAACAAGTGTCGCGCCAGCATTATTTCAAACGACACAAAGCCAGCCAATTAGCGGAAGCCTGAACAAATGCCCATCATAAATAGTGTGCTGCTGTGTCCCACGGCCGCATAATGTGCGCGGAACAAACGTAGCAGATGATAGTGGAATAGCAAAACTGTGAAGACGAGGTGGAGAAGAAAGGCAGCGTAGTAACAAGGAGGGAGAGAAGAAGAATTAACGAGGAAAACGCTTGTTATAACAATCTATGCAAAGTCCGACTACCTGAATGCCTCTCTCTAAAATTTATTACGCGGACGGAAAGGCTACAAGTGGGCAATGACTATAAATTATAACTAGCGTGCCCTATCGAAGTAGTGTTCGCCTTGCTGTAGGGCATCCAGCTGCGTCGTTATCAGCTTACTGTCCTGTGCGATCAGAGACGAGTGTGGTTATTTACAGTATGTGAAATAAATCTATGTAAATAAAGCTGAAAGTAGAGAAAGAAAGCAATAAACAACACACTCTCCCGTACTCTGCATCAAAGTGCATCGGTGCCCAAAGATCAGTTCTGTGGCCAGTTTATTGCTCATACGCAACTGAAATTCGAAACTACCACCACCTCCCGCATACCTTGGCAACCGTCTCACCAGCTGCTCATGTCAACTATTCCACCAGGCTCATATCGACAACTTGGCTTCCTGGTGTAGTCAGCGGTACGTGTCTGTTAAAGCTCCGAGAACGCAGGCATTAATTACAGAAAAGACCACCCGTCCGGACGACCTTTACCTCACACACGTAATCCGCGGTCGTCCATTACAACATTTTGGGGAAGCACTCGATCAAGAGCTGTCTTGCAATCAGCACAAAGCAACTATCCACAAGAAAGGAAGCAACAAACTATTAATCGTCCGAACATCAGGAATACGAGGTGTGGCTAGAAAAAAACCGGACTAGTACTGGTGAAACAATAAAACGAATGCAATAAGGCTGAAAGTCGCGTGGCCTGTCACGTGACTCTCGCTCCGCCTACTGCTCGAGTTTCATCTGCCTCCTGCACTCAGTCTGCCCGTGGCGTCTGTTTTAAGTAGTTGACGTTTTGTCTGTGCGTCGGAAAATGTTGAGTGTACAGAAAGAACAGCATGTTAACATCAAATTTTGTTTCAAACTAGGAAAATCTGCAAGTGAAACGTTTGTAATGTTACAACAAGTGTACGGCGATGATTGTTTATCGCGAACACAAGTGTTTGAGTGGTTTAAACGATTTAAAGATGGCCGCGAAGACATCAGTGATGACACTCGCACTGGCAGACCATTGTCAGCAAAAACTGATGCAAACATTGAAAAAATCGGTAAACTTGTTCGACAAGATCGCCGTTTAACAATCAGAGCAGTGTCTGAGTTAACAGGAGTTGACAAGGAAAGTGTTAGGCAGATTCTTCGTGAAAGTTTCAACATGAACAAAGTGTGTTCAAAAATGGTTCCAAAGTGTCTCACAATTGAGCAGAAGGAACGCCGAAGAATGATTTGTTCTGACATCCTGGAAAACATTGAAAGTGATCCCACCTTCTTACAAAATGTTATTACTTGCGATGAATCGTGGTTTTTTACTTACGATCCCGAAACTAAACGCCAATCGATGCATTGGAAAACTCCTGGTTCTCCACGACAAAAAAAGCACGAATGTCAAAATCGAAATTCAAGGCAATGATGATTGTTTTTTTTGACATCAAAGGGATTGTGCACATTGATTGGGTACCAGAGGGACAAACAGTGAATCAGCATTACTACATTAGCGTCCTGGCTGCCCTACGTGAGCGAGTACGGAGAAAACGGAACGATTTGTGGAGAAAAAAGTCATGGATCCTTCACCAAGACAATGCCCCAGCTCACAGTGCGTTGTCAGTGAAGACGTTTTTGGCAAAACACAACATTCCCATCATAGATCATCCACCCTACTCACCTGATTTGGCCCCCTGTGACTTTTTTCTTTTCCCTAAAGTCAAGTCAGCTTTGAAAGGAACTAGATTTGAGACTGTTGAAGCAGTAAAAGAAAAAGCGACGGAAGTAATGTATGGACTTACCGAAAATGATCTGCAGCATTGCTATGAACAGTGGAAAATTCGTGTGGAGCGGTGTAGAGACCGAGGAGGAGAGTACATTGAAGGAGATAACATGAAATTGTAAATAATTGTAAATAAATGTTTTTTCCAGCATCAGTCCGGTTTTTTTCCAGCCGCACCTCGTAAATCCAATGACCATCATCCACTCATACAAGACGTTCATTTAACCCACCCTCGCTACGGTCGCAGGTTCGAATCCTGCCTCGGGCATGGATGTGTGTGATATCCTTAGGTTAGTTAGGTTTAAGTAGTTCTAAGTTCTAGGGGACTTATGACCACAGCAGTTGAGTCCCATAGTGCTCAGAGCCATTTTAACCCACCCTTATTTAAGCAAGTGGCGCATGGACCATCTCCCTCCCAGGTTTCTTTGCTCCCTGCAAACTCCGGAAAGACATACTCCACCTCACACTATCCGCCAATATACGATACAAGAGGGCAAAAGATAAAGTACCGTCACCTACTCGAACATTTACAAAAATTTCGCATACCAAATTTTCTTAATCTCGGGTTCCAACACCTTCCTTACACTGTTTTCGCAAGTAAAATCTTCTATCCACAAATAAGCACCGATTTAGAAAGCATCGCTTGTGCGAAAGCCAGCTTGCACTTTTCTCACATGACAACCTGCCAATCGTGGATGAAGGGCAACAGGCAGACGCCGTATTCCTAGGTCTCCTGAAATAATTTGACACGGTTCCCTACAGCAGACTGTTAGCGGAGATTACCAGGTATGTGAGTGGTTCGACGACTTGTTAATTAATACAACGCCGCGTGTTGTCCACGAGGGCAACTGCTGATCAGACACACGGGTATCGTCCGGTGTGGCCAAACCAAGTGTGATAGGACCGCTGCAGTTCCGAATATACATAAATGATGTGATGGACAGGGTGAGCGCCAGTCTTTTGCTGATGACGCTGTACTTTAAAGGAAAGTCCTAATCGACGTGACTGTATCAAGCAGCTCACCGCTAAGATTGTACTCGAACGTTACAGGATTCTTTTTCCTACGCGTCTAAATTAACTTACATTTTTCCACATCTACAGCAAGGTGCCTCCCACGGTATCAAATAGAAATGCTCTTCTAGTCATTCTAGGCATCACATAGAAATGCTCTTCTAGCCATCCTGTACCCTCGTACAGTCACTTAAAGATTTAAAGCCTTAAGTGACTGAAGGAGGATACAGGGTGAATAGAAGAGCGTTTCCATTCGATACCTCGAGCCACAATGCAGGAAGAACAGTCCTGTAACGTTCGAATACAATATTAGCGGTTGTGCTGCTCGACACAGCCGCTTCCATTAAATATCTGGTCGCAACGCTGCAAAGCGGTGTGAAATGGAACGAGCACGTCAAACTTAGCGACGTGGCACAGTGGTTAGCACACCGGACTCGCATTCGGGAGGACAACGGTTCAACCCCGACTTGGGCTATCCTCATTTAGGTTTTCTGTGATTCTCCTGAATCGTTTCAGGCAAATGCTGGGATGGTTCCTTTGAAAGGGCACGGCTCGCTTCCTTTCCCACCCTTCCCTAATCCGAGGTTGCGCTCCGTCTCTAATGGCCTCGTTGTCGATGGGACGTTAATCTCCTCCTCCTCCTCCACGAGTCCGTAACAGTACTGGGGAGGGCGAATGGTCGACTTGGATTTATTTCAAGAACTTTGGGATAGTATAGGTCATCTACAAAGGAGCCAACAGAACACTACTGTGACTCATTTTTTAATTCTGTCCGAGTGTTTTGCATCCCCACCAGACAGGATTGAATGAATGCATCGAAGCAGTTTAGAGGCTTGGTGCTAGATTTGTTACCGGTCAAGTTCGAACGACACACATTACGGAGATACTACGTGAACTCAAATGGGAATTCCAAGAAGGAAAACTACGTCCTTTTCGCGGAACACTATCGAGAAAATTTAGAAGAACCGGAATCGGCGGCTGACGGCAAAACGATTCGACTGCTACCAACGTGCTTGTCGCCTAAGAAACGCGAAGGCAAGATAATGGAAACTGGTAACCGTGCAGAGGCATATAAACAGCCGTTTTTCAAATCAAAATGGTTCAAATGGCTCTGAGCACTATGGGACTTAACATCTGAGGTCATCAGTCCCCTAGAACTTAGAACTACTTAAACCTAACTAACCTAAGGACATCACACACATCCATGCCTGAGGCAGGATTCGAACCTGCGACCGTAGCGGTCGCGCGGTTCCGGACTGAAGCGCCTAGAACCGCTCGGCCACACCGGCCGGCTAGCCATTTTTCCCCTCGCACAATTTGCGAGTGGAACGGGAAAGGATATGACTAGTAGTGGTGAAAGCTACCCTCCCTCATGCACCATACGGTGGCATGCGGAATATGGATGTAAACGTATGTAAAACGGCACGAACTCCCATCTTCATTTCCCTGTCATCAACTCGTGGCCATTTAATCCCATCGAAATTTAAGATTCAAAATACAGCAAGATTCCGATTATCACTGTGCGACCTGACTGTCATCTATCAGTTTTCAAAAAACAGCACACACAATAATCTCAGCAGTATGACCTCATATACTTAAAAAAAAAGTATAGCAAAGATGTAAAGTATCAACATTAGCTAAAATGGCACTCCAGCGGTCTGATGAAAATGGCAGATTTTAACCATTACACATGATGAATCCTGTAGGAGCATCATACATTGTTGAGAAAACGAAAGTGTTAAGAAAATGCGGTGTTAAGAATGTATCATTACTTGACGTTGGGTGCGGTGAAGGCATTTCATCAGAATAAGTACTGTCAGAGTGCCGATTATTTGTACATAGTTCGGCAACTTTTGAAGTAAAGAATGAGAACCAATATCTTAGTTTAGAATGCACTATTATGCGCGTCACTTACGTTCTGCTGTCTGGAGACGATGCAACACATGCAACTCAAAGTCGCTTTGGAACTTAAAGTAGTGAGGAATCCGTTATGAAACAAAATTGTACTTGTGGATACGTAGATGTCGAAAAAATCCACTAGTGGTTAAAAAGCGATGCCTATGAACCGGGATTTGAGCAGCTAAGAGGCTTATACAGGGTGTTACAAAAAGGTACGGCCAAACTTTCAGGAAGCATTCCTCACACACAAAGAAAGAAAATATGTTATGTGGACATGTGTCCGGAAACGCTTACTTTCCATGTTAGAGCTCATTTTATTACTTCTCCTCAAATCACATTAATCATGGAATGGAAACACACAGCAACAGAACGTACCAGCGTGACTTCAAACGCTTTGTTACAGGAAATGTTCAAAATGTCCTCCGTTAGCGAGGATGGATGCATTCACCCTCCGTCGCATGGAATCCCTGATGTGCTGATGCAGCCCTGGAGAATGGCGTATTGCGTCACAGCCGTCCACAATACGAGCACGAAGAAGTCTCCACATTTGGTACCGGGGTTGTGTAGACAAGAGCTTTCAAATGCCCCCATAAATGAAAGTCAAGAGGGTTGAGATCAGGAGAGCGTGGAGGCTATGGAATTGGTCCGCCTCTACCAATCCATCGGTCACCGAATCTGTTGTTGAGAAGCGTACGAACACTTCGACTGAAATGTGCAGGAGCTCCATCGTGCATGAACCACATGTTGTGTCGTACTTGTAAAGGTACATGTTCTAGCAGCACAGGTAGAGTATCCCGTATGAAATCATGATAACGTGCTCCATTGAGTGTACATACTGACGAAACTAAAATGAGCTCTAGCATGGAAATTAAGCGTTTCCGGACACATGTCCACATAACATCTTTTCTTCATTTGTGTGTGAGGAATGTTTCCTGATAGTTTGGCCGTACCTTTTTGTAACACCCTGTATATAGTAGTGAACAAAGTGTGCTGAGTGCGTGGGGGGGGGAAGAGCAAAGAGCGTTGAGACAATCTTAGAAACCATCATCAAGCACACCGATGCACTGAAATGCGTTGTTCTGTTGTCAGAGTGTAGAGGGCAAAATTCGTTTGACTACGAAAAAAGAAGCGAAGAACAGAAACGGAAAAAAGTAGTTCTATTTTCTTGAAGTGAACTGAAAGCGAGTGATACAGGTTGTTTTAAGTGTAGTTCTCTAAACAAATCGTCAGTTTCCAGTTTTTAAACGTCATTTGTAGCATGTCTAGCAGATTCCTAGAAAAATGTGTTCTTCGGATTATTTTTCGGTTCTCCGTGTAGTCTCGGAGTGACACGGATAAGCGGTCGCTTGCTATAATTTTTCTTTTAATGAGAAGAAGACATTATGATCCTTTTTTTAAGTCACCTTCCAAGCATAGGAGCGCTGTTAAATACAAAACATTTGTAACAGATTAATAAAGTCGTCGGTAGCTTAGGAAAAAAAAAAAAAATGCGTCATGTAGAAGTCTTGCGATTGTGATGTCGCCGTCTTGAATTTTCCGAGTACCAACTTTTTCTAATTTTATTTTTAACTTACGTATTTATTACCAAGTAGAAATGTTGTTCAACAAATGATAAATAATATTTTTAGTAACAGTAATATTTTTATTTATCCATCGCACGAAAATGCCAGAATTTACGCTAAATTAAAATTTTGTGCAAAAATGGCTAATATCAATCATAAAATATGTAACTTTTTAGCCGGCCGAAGTGGCCGTGCGGTTAAAGGCGCTGCAGTCTGGAACCGCAAGACCGCTACGGTCGCAGGTTCGAATCCTGCCTCGGGCATGGATGTTTGTGATGTCCTTAGGTTAGTTAGGTTTAACTAGTTCTAAGTTCTAGGGGGCTAATGACCTCAGCAGTTGAGTCCCATAGTGCTCAGAGCCATTTGAACCATTTGTAACTTTTTATTTCTAAATATTGATCAGTATTACTGACGTATACAATTTTTTTCATTTAACAATAAGGCGTTTCCAATGTCTATCAAATTTTAATTTAATTTCACATGAACAGTAATTAAAAATAAAAAGATATTATTTTTATTGAAAAGGGATGATGCAATATTTGCTAATATTTCTTAACAAAATACGGAATGTAAATAAAAGCAAAAACATCCATCCAGGAAGATTCGAACCGCACTCACCTACCGACATTTACAGTAGTACGAGGGCTGAATGAAAAGTAATGCCTCCACCTTCGTTAATTGCGGTTGGATGGGAATATTTTAATAAATCAAACGCAGAAATAATAATTCGAATGTGATCTTTAGTTACTAATATTCACTTTTCCACATAATCACCAGCCAGTTGGATACATTGCTGCCAGCGATGAACAAGTCTTCTGAAGCCGTCACGGAAGAAGTCGACACTCTGTTTCCCTAACCACAGTCTCTCAGTTCTCTCAACGTCTTCATCAGAAGCATAATGATGTCCCCACAGATTATCTTTCGTTACCGGGAACGCCGGCCGAAGTGGCCGAGCGGTTCTAGGCACTGCAGTCTGGAATCGCGCGACCGCTACGGTGGCAGGTGCGAATCCTGCCTCGGGCATGGATGTGTGTGATGTCCTTAGGTTAGTTAGGTTTAACTAGTTCTAACTTCTAGGGGACTGATGACCTCAGAAGTTAACTCCCATAGTGCCCAGAGCCATTTGAACCATTACCGGGAACAAATGGAAGTCAGATGGTGCTAAATCTGGACAATATGGAAGATGCTGTGCATTGGTGAGATTCAGCCTCTGAAGTTCTGCTATGGTGGCACGTGAAGTGTGTGATTTGCCAAGAAAAGCAATAATGTGACCCACACGTTCTTGTGAAATGGCGATTGTGCTTACAGTTTCTCTCTGAGTGATATGACGATCGTCCTGAATCAATCTGTCAACATTTTGCTTGTGAAACTCGGTGGTTGCTGTCTCAGGACGTCCAACGTCACGCAGGTTAGATGTTCCCTCCTCAACATCTTTAAACTTACTCGCCCAACGACGTACAGTACTCACATCAACACAATCTCCAAAAGTACTTTCATTCTCTGATGAATCTCCTTTGGGGTGACACCTATTGCTGTCAAGATTTCAATGACTGCACGTTGAATGTAATCGTAGGCTTCCGCGGCCGTTGTCTTCTTCAATAAAATTCTTCAGGGTATCAGACCGCATCGTCATAATTTAAAATGCGCCAACGTTTCGGCCAGCGTTGCAGCTAGCCTTCATCAGGGCCTTACGTTAACTGCTGAATGAACACACTTGGTTCCTTAAATAGCTGCACGAGAAAACCGTGTCGTTACTTGATTGGCTGTAAAAGGAGGAGGAGGAGGGGTGAAAGGTATGCTTTATTGGTGTTTCCTTTATTATCTGTCATTGGCTGAAATAGCTGTTTTCTATTGGTCTTTATATTAATCCACCCCATTGGAGGAGACGGACGAATAGCGAACAGGTGATGGCTGTGACGTCACACTGTTTCCATGCTGTCCAGAAGCCGGCTGCGGCGTGCCATTGCTTTGTGTGCTCGCGACCACTACTGCGGCTCTCCGCGTGTCTGCATGGGCCGCCACGGCTCTGCCGCCGCTCCGTAGCCCTGCTATTGCAGGCAGCCAAGACCTCGGAAGCTTGTACCCGTCCTCTCTATTCATGTTGGCGGGTCTTTTGGCTATTTCTGTCGCCTCTCTAATCTTTCTTTTGAAAGTGAGAGGCTGTTTCGCCAGGACGCGGGATTCTTGGAAAAATATTGGTTTCCCGCACTCGTCTCGGTGTTCCGCCACTGCTGACTTAGTGTGTTGTT
Source organism: Schistocerca piceifrons (assembly GCF_021461385.2). Classification (NCBI taxonomy): domain Eukaryota; kingdom Metazoa; phylum Arthropoda; class Insecta; order Orthoptera; family Acrididae; genus Schistocerca; species Schistocerca piceifrons. The sequence continues at coordinate 427,571,381 of NC_060145.1, forward strand.
TCAGGCGGATATATCTTTCATGTTCCGAGAGCCTTGTGCTAATCGGACGTCCCGTCTCACCTATGTAGACTAATCCACACGCACAACCAATTTCATACACGCCAGCTGTGTGTAGTTTGTCAACTGCATCCTTGGTAGAACCGAGCATGTCTGATATTTTGTTTCTGCTTCGGAAAATTGGTTTGATGTCGGCTTTTCGTAGAATTTTGCCAATACGTTCGGTGACCCCTTGTACATATGGTAACACAGCAATGCTCTGTGCCTTCTTCTCCTCTTCCCTATTAGTCTTCTCCCTTGTCGACATGGTGCTGTCTATCATCTGCTTCCCATAGCCATTAGTTCCGAAGATGGACCTGAGGCGCTCAAGTTCTGTCTTCAGATGTTCTTCGTCGCTTATCCTGTACGCTCTCTTCGTTAGCGTGTGCAGGGCGGACTTCTTCTGCGTGGGGTGATGGTGGGAGGAGGCGTGAAGGTACCTGTCCGTATTGGTTGGTTTCCTGTACACTTTGTGGCCAAGTTTACCATCAGGTTTTCGATAAACTTCCACGTCGATAAAAGGCAGCACCCCATTCTTCTCTGTTTCCATTGTAAACTGAATTTTCCTATGCTGTTGGTTAAGGTGCTTGTGGAAGTTCTGTAACTCCTCTTCTCCGTGGGGCCAGATGACGAAAGTATCATCGACATAGCGAAGCCAACAATTTGGACGTAATGGTGCGGACTGGAGGGCTGTTTCCTCAAATGCCTCCATGAAAATTTCTGCTGCGATAGGCGATAGGGGTGAGCCCATAGCTACACCATCAGTTTGTTCATAAAATTGACCTCTCCACTTGAAATGGGTGGTCGTCAGACAGTGGCGCACAAGCTCACATATATCAGGTGCCACGCGTTCTTCTAGGATGTTCACAGTATCTGACACTGGGACATTCGGGAATAGGGACTTGACGTCGAAACTAACCATCAGATCTTGGTCCGTAACACGCATTTCCTTTAGGAGAGACACGAAGTGAGTGGAATCCTTAACGTAGGACTCGGTTTGATGCACTAGGTGTCGGAGCCTAGGTGCCAGTTCTTTCGCTAGGTAGTAGGTCGGCGAATTTATACTGTTTACTATGGGCCTTAAGGGGAAGTCGGTTTTGTGAACCTTCGGTACACCATATATCCTTGGTGCCTGTGTCACTTGCGGGATGAATCTTCTGGCCTTGTCGAAGTTGATTCTAGAGTGCTTGGGCAATGCCTGCGTCGTTTTGATTACCTTGGCCGTCGGATCTCCCTGAAGTTTCTTGAGATAGGTTCTGCGAGAATATCTTCCATTCGTTTGTTGTAATCAGTTGTGTCCAAGACTACAGTGGCGTTGCCCTTATCTGCCTGTACCACTACTAAGTGGGGGTTGTCCCTGAGTTCCTTGATGGCATGGTATTCCTCAGCGTTGATCTTTGCTTTATTCAGAACTCTGACCGTTTCCTGCCGGATCTTCTCCGCCTCGGCGTGTGGCAGATGACGTACCGAAGCCTCTACGGATTCTATGATATCTTCTTTTGGAACTCGCTTAGGTGCGACAGGGAAATTCATCCCCTTGGCCAGAATTGCTGTGGTTGCTTCGCTCAAGGTGTGGCTGGAGAGGTTGACCACTGTCCGTCGCCTGTCCAGCGCCAATGTTTCGTCCGTGGCTTTCTGTTGTAGTTTGTCGTACTTTCTCATCTGGCGGTTAGTAATACTATTGCTGGTCCTTGATGATTGCTGAAAGGTTAACCTGTCGACTTTATCCCAGTCTTCCATCTGAAGTTTTCCGGCCAGAAATAGGTGCAGATCACACAAATTCCTGTTGTGAGCATCGAGACTTATGCGGATGTGGCGGATCCTTTCCCGTAGCAATGCTTTACTGGCTTTAACACAGATATTCCTCGCCTTGTTCGTTTTTATGTGAGACGTCAACCGCAAAGAATACGGCACAACACTCGTGTCTCTGCATCTCTTCAAAAAAGCAGGTCATTCAGCAGTTTACATCTTTTTAAACGCAGTGCTTCTAACTTCTTGATGTTTCCGTGGATTTCCTGCCCATACAGGTTGGTTAAATGTAAGCGTAGGCTTCCGCGGCCGTTGTCTTCTTCAATAAAATTCTTCAGGGTATCAGACCGCATCGTCATAATTTAAAATGCGCCAACGTTTCGGCCAGCGTTGCAGCTAGCCTTCATCAGGGCCTTACGTTAACTGCTAAATGAACACACTTGGTTCCTTAAATAGCTGCACGAGAAAACCGTGTCGTTACTTGATTGGCTGTAAAAGGCAATAGCAGGGCTACGGAGCGGCGGCAGAGCCGTGGCGGCCCATGCAGACACGCGGAGAGCCGCAGTAGTGGTCGCGAGCACACAAAGCAATGGCACGCCGCAGCCGGCTTCTGGACAGCATGGAAACAGTGTGACGTCACAGCCATCACCTGTTCGCTATTCGTCCGTCTCCTCCAATGGGGTGGATTAATATAAAGACCAATAGAAAACAGCTATTTCAGCCAATGACAGATAATAAAGGAAACACCAATAAAGCATACCTTTCACCCCTCCTCCTCCTCCTTTTACAGCCAATCAAGTAACGACACGGTTTTCTCGTGCAGCTATTTAAGGAACCAAATGTGTTCATTTAGCAGTTAACGTAAGGCCCTGATGAAGGCTAGCTGCAACGCTGGCCGAAACGTTGGCGCATTTTAAATTATGACGATGCGGTCTGATACCCTGAAGAATTTTATTGAAGTCTGCACGTTGCTTAAATCGCACTGACCGACCGTCTCTGCAGGGTTCCATACTTTACATTGTAACGACACAACCGTTCAATGCTAAGGCTTCCCGCCAACTGGAGGTGTAGAGAAGAGAAGAGACTACGGAACAAGCCAGTATCTGCCGCATACCAATGCTGCCAGCTGTTGAAGAGTTATGAAAGTGGAGGCATAACTTTTCAGTCAACCCTTGTAATTTACAAAAAATTTACGGTTAATAACGCTCGGACATCTTATAATCATCAAAGGCGATTTTTCTAGCTTTTTTGAAAATCGCGTCAAACTACTTTAGGGTATTGATGTTCGGGGAATCACCTTGAAATGCTACATGTACGAAGAAAGCCAAGCCAAGTCAAGTGGTCCAATCCGTGAGGTCTTGTCGTACACTATTAAGAGCTGAGTGAAGAGCGGCAACTTGGCCAATTACAGTATGCTCTACATAAAGAGTGAACGTAAACAAAGGGACACGAATAGATGTCACACTTGCCGTCGTTCAAACACACACACACACACACACACACACACACACACACAAACAGACACACACACAAACACACACACAGATTCTGGTTAAGACAAACTGTGAAGAGCGTTGGCAAGATTCTGAAGGACACTTTCTCGGCGGTTGTAAGTGGAAACGCGAGGGACAAAGGTCCCCGTCTCTGCGAGATTAATCTTGACATGGCTGTCGACACAAACTGTAATTTACACCGCGGAACTTGCGCCCCTTGCGGGGGTCGCGATATAAAACTCGACATGCGGCTCTGCTGGCTTGGAGCCTGGCTGGCTCTCCACGCAGTGATAATGTCAGCAAAGTTCGTCCTTCAGTGGAAATAGGCGCAACCCTGCGAGGTTTTAACATTACGTTCGTAATGGGTGATGAAAGATGCACGAACGGTTCAAGGTTTCTGTTGCCCCATAGACAGCGTAGTTGCTAGAAGGCGGATCTGCGTTTGACGTCCCACTGACGTCGAGGTCATGAGAACAGAGCACAAGCATATTTGGTTGCTCTATTCCTGTGTCTGTTACAGTTTTACAACTGGAGTAAGTTTCAAACAACCAGTAACAAACCTACACTTTTCAGTTAGCTCTGTTTGTTTTCATGGGTCGATTTGTACCAGCGTAGGCACACATACTCTGCATCTACATGGATACTCTTCAAATCACACTGAAGTGCCTGGCAGAACGCCTGTCAGATATTTTGAATGTGATCTATGTAATAATAGTCCTGCTTACCATGCGATGATAAGTTTGCGAGGTGGGTCATTGCGCTTAAGATGAAGCGCAAATAGTTGAGTTGTATCTGGGTTAGGACGAAGTTGAAATAAACATTGAACTCTCCCAACGGGTCTTTTTGGAGTCAAAGCTGACTATCATCTCTGTTAATATTTAAGGGCTTTCACCTACGGATTCAGGTTACCTTATCAACAAGGTTGAGGTTACGGATATGAAAGTAGCTAGGATCATTGCAGGTACTAGTAGATGGGAACAATGGCAGGAGGGTGTCCACAATGAGGAAATCAAAGAAAAACTGGGAATGAACTCTATAGATGTAGCAGTCAGGGCGAACAGGCTTAGATGGCGGGGTCATGTTACCCGCAGGGGAGAAGCAAGGTTACCCAAGAGACTCATGGGTTCAGCAGTAGAGAATAGGAGGAGTCGGGGTAGACCAAGGAGAAGGTACCTGGATTCGGTTAAGAATGATTTTGAAGCAATAGGCTTAACATCAGAAGAGGCGCCAATGTTAGCACTGGAGGAATTTTATATGGGGGACTACGCTACAGACTGAACGCTGAAAGGTATAATCAGTCTTAAATGATGATGATGATTTCACCTACGGTAATAATAAATAGACGGTACCTTTTCTCTTGCTTGTTGCCCGAATGGAAGAGGATAGAAAATTCTCTTACGCATTAAGTACCCTCCGCACTGCAGTGTGCAGTGTTTTACAGGGTGTGTAGCGTAGCAGCGATTGGTGAACGTTTCTGCAGAGGGGCAGCATCGTCGGGACTGCGAGACGTGCGCTGGGAACGGCGAGCTGCAGCGACACCAGCGCCGCCACCGCCCGTCATCTACATGCTAATGGGCGAGCCGATACGGCGCGCCGATGGAGCCTCGGCTCGGGATCGGAGTCTGGGACCCCAGGTTCGTAGCTCGCGGTCGAGTGCCGCCTCGAGGGACGCGATGCGCGCTTCGCACCCCACGAAGCACCACCGCGGTGGTTAGAATCTGTTCTGGCGTGGCGAGTACTGTACACTCTTTAGTCAGTTACTGGGATAAGCACACAACTTTTACGAATATATGAGATGAAGAAAGAATTCCACATTTGTCAGGAGAATCAAAATACAATGTATGTCTTTTGTACATAACTTACTTGTATCCAAAAAATTGGCAGAGCGAGGTGGCGCAGTGGCTAGCACAATGGACTCTCATTCGGGAGGACGACGGTTCAAACCCGCGTCCGGCCATCCTGACGTAGGTTTTCCGTGATTTCCATAAATTGCTCCATGCAAACGCCAGGATGGTTCCGTGAAATGGTCCGGCTGACTTCCTTCCCAATCCTTCCCTAATCCGACGGGACAGATGACCTGACTGTTTGGTCCCTTTCCCCATATCAACCACCCAGCAAAGAACTGAGAAGGTATTTGGATACATATAGATTTATATTTCTCGCCTCACAACTGTAAAAAGTAAATAATTTATTAATAACGTCCTATGTCCCACACCGTCAACGGCCTTGCCGCAGTGGATACACCGGTTCCCGTGAGATTACCGAAGTTAAGCGCTGTCGGGCGTGGACGGCACTTGGATGGGTGACCATCCGGGGCGCCATGCGCTGTTGCCATTTTTCGGGGCGCACTTAGCCTCGTGATGCCAACTGAGGAGCTACTCGACCGAATAGTAGCGGCTCCGGTCAAAGAAAACCATCTTAACGACCGGGAGAGCGGTGTGCTGACCACACGCCCCTCGTATCTGCATCCTCACCTCAGGATGACACGGCGGTCGGACGGTCCCGATGGGCCACTTGTGGCCTGAAGACGGAGTGCGTGTCCCACAGCAGGAAACTGACCGCTTCTGAGTGCCAATGAGAAAGTTTTTGTTACGGATCTTATTAATACAGTGGTCGCTACAGTCTGGAACAGCGCGACCGCTACGGTCGCAGGTTCGAATCGTGCCTCGGGCATGGATGTGTGTGATGTCCTTAGGTTAGTTTGGTTTAAGTAGTTCTCAGTTCTTGGGGATTGATGACCTCAGCAGTTAAGTTCCATAGTGTTCAGAGCAATTTTTGAACCATTTTTAATACACGCCCCTCGTATCTGCATCCTCACCTCAGGATGACACGGCGGTCGGATGGTCCCGATGGGCCACTTGTGGCCTGAAGACGGAGTGCGTGTCCCACAGCAGGAAACTGACCGCTTCTGAGTGCCAATGAGAAAGTTTTTGTTACGGATCTTATTAATACAGTGGTCGCTACAGTCTGGAACAGCGCGACCGCTACGGTCGCAGGTTCGAATCGTGCCTCGGGCATGGATGTGTGTGATGTCCTTAGGTTAGTTTGGTTTAAGTAGTTCTCAGTTCTAGGGGATTGATGACCTCAGCAGTTAAGTTCCATAGTGTTCAGAGCAATTTTTGAACCATTTTTAATACAGTGGCAGTACGTTTTATTTGTAATAATACTACTCAGAAACACAGGAGAAGTATTTTAACTAGTCGGACTGCAGTTAACAGAAACCATCTCTAATTTATCTTAAATTTTTCTTACAAGACAATAATAAAATTAATTTCGTGGAAAAATCTCCCGGGATTGAGCTATGTTTCTTACACGATCCATTCCTGGGATGAGATGCTGCAAAGTTTACTGTAAAACTGCCTGTGTTGTTGAGGAAGAAAGTGAAACATTGTCAACAGGTCTCTCTGATTTGCAGTTCATGAACATGGCTGATGAAGTACTGCATGACATACATCTGGTGTGGTCTGTACTCTTTTGAATACTCACACATTTTTCCATTCTTGTGTTTCAGAGTAAGAATTTTGAATTGCTATTTGAGACGAATGAGTATGAGACACTTTGGTGATACTGCATTTGGAGATCTGACCTGTGAACATTCGCCGGCCGGTGTGGCTGTGCGGTTTTAGGCGCTTCAGTTTGGAACCACGTGACCGCTACGGTCGCAGGTTCGAATCCTGCCTCGGGCATGGATGTGTGTGATGTCCTTAGGTTAGTTAGGTTTAAGTAGTTCTAAGTTCTAGGGGACTGATGACGACAGATGTTAAGTCCCATAGTGCTCAGAGCCATTTGTGAACATTCACAACAATATTCCAGCAGCATTTTTAAAATCAAAGTAGCCAGTTGTACGCATTGTAATAGGTTCTGGAATTCCTGAGGAAAGCTCTTCTTGACAAAAGACGATGTACCATATAGTAATAGCCTATTAAAGTCACCAGAAGATCAAAAACAACTTCAAAATTATTTAGCTAAAACATCCGTACGGTGCTAAAAATGACAATTGAATGTAAATAATGAAAAATATGATTTCATCTACATGAGTATTAAATGGATTCCGTCAGATTTCGATTACGCGATACATCACACAAATCTAAAATCGTAAGTCATCTACCTATTTAGGGATTGGAATTACGAACTTAAATTGGAGCGATCACATAGGGAATGTTATGCGGAAAGGGAACCAAAGGGTGCGATTCATTGGCAGAGCACTTAGAAGATGCAATAGGTCTAATAAAGAGACTGCCTACACTACGCTTGTTCGTCCGTGCTCTTCTGGAGTACTGCTGCGTGATGTGGGATCCGCATCAGATATGACATAGGACACTGAAACAGTTCGAAGGGGCCAGCTCCTTTTTTACCATCGCGAAGTAGGGAAGAGAGTGTCACGGTTATGATACACGAGTTGGGGTGAACATCATTAAAACAAAGGTATTTTTCGTTGTGACAGGATCTTTCCATGAAATTTCAATCACCAACTTTCTCCACCGAATGGGAAAATATTTTGTTGACGCGCCCCTACGTAGGCATAAATGATCATTGTGATAAAATAAGATAACTCACAACCCGCAAGGAAAGATTTACATATTCGTTACTCCCACGAAATGTTCGAGAGTGGAACGGTAGAGAAATAGCTTGCAGGTGTTTCGAAGAACCTTCAGCCAGGCACTTAATTGTGAATTGCAGAGTGGTGTAATATTACAGCAACAGCGATGTATGTGACAGACGACATTCTAGAGACTCTTCGAAAATAAATCAGTGATATTTTTCCTACATATCGAGTGATTTCACCGGAAGTCTGTACTCTTAGATGTTATATCCTTGCTCCACATGTCTTGTGGAGTTTTTCCATGTACGTGAAACAAAGTAACGATATTTCCTTAAGAACAGCGAAATTTGGGGTTAAACAATAACTTAAACCTCCAGAATGTGCCAAAGTTATGGATATTGTTATGTTGGAGAGACTACTCTGTGTGACGGCAACGTTGCGGACTCAGCACAAGTGGTGGGACAATGCCGGAGGATGCATGTGAACTCTAACTGGAATAAAATTATACACCTCGCAAACTACGAGTTCATTTGGTCCAACCAGTTTCATTCAGTAAAAAAATGGTTAAATAACGCCAGTACTGCACGGAGCTAAGGTCTCCGTCAAGTAGTCCGTCGTTGGGGATAACGTGAAGTACTGAACGTTGAATTTGTAGAGGAGAACTATCACGGTCACCAGCTTTCACGATCACAGCTCGAGTTTTTCCTGATACAAGGAAAACTTTGCGAGTATCCCAGGTACGCGATAGTCCCCCAAAATACACTCATGCTCATAAATTAAGGATAATGCTGATACATGGTGAAACAACGCTCTGGTGGGCGGTTTGCGGGTTTAAATCACCTCGGGGTATAACCAAGCGGTGCATTTGACCTGCGGTCGTCGCACGGTGGCGCTGGCAGCGGTCCACATATGCAGAGGTGTGTGTTGGTGCTTGTCAGAGTTCGGTGCAGCGAGTAAGTGTACAGACGTTTTCAGGCGTGCTAATGGTCACTGTGTGTTGAAAATGGCTCAAAGAACACATATTGATGACGTTATGAGGGGTAGAATACTAGGGCGACTGGAGGCTGGTCAAACACAGCAGGTCGTAGCACGGGCCCTCCGTGTGCCACAAAGTGTGATCTCAAGATTATGGCAACGATGCCAGCAGACAGGAAACATGTCCAGGCGCTACAGTACGGGACGTTCACAGTGTACAACACCAAAAGAAGACAGATATCTCACCATCTGTGCTCACAGACGGCCACGGAGTACTGCAAGTAGCCTTGCTCGGGACCTTACCAGAGCCACTGGAACAGTTGTCTCCAGATACACAGTCTACAGACGACTGAACAGACATGGTTTTATTCTCCCGGAGACCTGCAAGGTGCATTTCACTGACCCCTGGTCACAGGAGAGCCGTAAAGCCTGGTGTCAAGAACATACATGGTCACTGGAACAGTGGTCCCAGGTTATGTTCACGGACGAGTCCAGGTATGGTGTGAACAGTGATATTCGAAATCTGGCGTGAACCAGGAACCAGATACCAACCCCTTAATGTCCTTGAAAGGGACCTGTATGGAAGTCGTGGTTTGATGGTGTGGGGTGGGATTATGACTGGTGCACGTACACGCCTGCATGTCTTTGACAGAGGAACTGTAACAGGTCAGGTGTAGCGGGACGTCATTTTGCACCAGTATGTCCGCCTTTTCAGGAGTGCAGTGGGTCCCACCTTCCTCCTGATGGATGATAACGCACGGCCCCACCGAGCTGCCATCGTGGATGAATACGTTGAAACAGAAGATATCAGGCGAATGGAGTGGCCTGACTGTTCTCCAGATCTGAACCCCATCGAGCACGTCTGAGATGCTCTCGGTCGACATATCGCTGCACGTCTTCAAACCGCTACGACACCAGGAGCTCCGACAGAATGGGAGGCTATACCCCAGCAGCTGCTCGACCACCTGAGACAGTGTGTGCCAACCCGTTGTGCAGCCTGTGTACGTGCGCATGGTGATCGTATCCCATACTGATGTCTGGGTGCAAGCTCAGGAAACAGTGGCGTTTTGTAGCGCATTTATTTCGGGACGGTTTTCTCAACTTATCAACAATACCGTGGACTTACAGATCTGTGTCGTGTGTGTTCCCTGTGTGCCTATGCTATTAGCACCAGTTTTGTGTAGTGCCACGTTGTGTGGCACCACATTCTGCAATTATTCTTAATTTATGAGTGAGCCACTTCCCTTTTCCAGGCCGTGGACACTTATGACCGAGACGTCTTTCAGCAACTTCCACACTCTTCTGCGACGGTCGCCAGACGTCAGACGAATAGAACATCCAGCGGTCGCGAGAATACGGAATGCCAGCACCGAGGCGGCGGACGCGCGCAGCTGGGAGTGGGGAGCGGCGCGGTCTCTGGCAGGCGGTCAGCGACCGGCGCCGCTGCGACGAGCGACCATGCGGCGGCCGCCCGCCACACGTCTCCATTTGGCCGTAATTTTAATTAACATATTCACAAGCAAATTAATTACGGCCGGCTACCGGCTTCCCACGCTGTGATTGCGTTACAGTCCGGATGACGTCACGGCCAGGGCTCCGCGTGACGCCCGATTCGGGACGCGTGTCTTCACTGGCGACCGTGCCAGGATGCTGGCGGTAATTGTCGTAAGGCTTCTGAGGAGGGATGGCAAGTGGCCATCGCCGGACGCAGACGTTTGTAAAACCTACTCCTTATGTTTTAGGAGGTGCTATCCCACAGTTCAAATGGCTCTAAGCACTATGGGACAACATCCGAGGTCATCAGTCCCCTAGAATTTAGGGCTACTTAAACCTAACTAACAGAAGGTCATCACACACATCCATGCCCGAGGCAGGATTCGAACCTGTGACCGTAGCAGCAGCGCGGTTCCGGACTGAAGTGCCTAGAACCGCTCGGTCACAGCGGCCGGCTATCCCACAGTTCCGACATATTTGAAAAACGTCGTAATTAACTGCCAAGAGCTGCCGGTAGCAATTATTTTATTACACAGGGTGATTTTTTCCGCCGTGTACAAACTCTAGCATTTGTTCGATGTGAGGATACGTCCTTAAATGCACGGTTTACATGCTAGAGACTATTTAGTCAATCACACTTTGTTACAGAGTCTGCAGTCTAATTCGCGCTGTACCATGCAGCCACAGCATGCATGGTTCCTTCCTAGAGGGTGGTCCTCATACGTCATACTTTAGCGCTCTCTGCTGCCTTGAGGATTGGTAATGCTCTGTCTGATTCACTTCTCTTGCTGACTCACATTGTGAAGGGTGTGGTAAAGCGTTTTACACAATGGTTACGTATTCGAATCGAGAGCCTGCCGGCGTGGTATTTTCTTACGGAAAGGCAAACGGCAACGGGTGGTGGGCAGCATGGTTGTATCGGGACACCTATCCCCGCCGGCAACCACTGCAGCATTCAATGTTTGCAACAGTGTTTCGTCGGTTGTATGAGGCAGGGTCGTTTCAGGAAGCAAGAAATCGTGCCCGATATGTTCGGACACCAGACTCAGAAGAAAATGTAGATGGCGACCGCTGTGTCAGTACCAGGCAGCTGACACACCAGTGCAGGGTAAGTTAGACTATCGTGTGGAACATTCTCCATGAAAACTGTTACTACCCTTATCACTTTGCTGCACTCGCTGGACAGTGTGTGTAAGGCGTTCAGACTGACCGGGTTGCCTCCAAACACGTCTCCGGCGATTGTCTGGTTGAAGGCATATACGACTCTCATGGGTGAAGAGAACGTGATGCCAATCCTCAGCGGTCCATTCGGCATGTTGTTGGGCCCATCTGTACCGCCCAGCATGGTGAAGTGGTCGCAAAGATGGACCTCGTCATGGACGTCGGGAGTGAATCTGCGCATCATGCAGCCTATTGCGCACAGTTTGAGTCGTAACACGACGTCCTGTGGCTGCACGAAAAGCATTATTCAACATGGTGGCGTTGCTGTCAGGGTTCCTCCGAGCCACAATCCTTAGGTAGCCGCCAACCACTGCAGTAGTAGCCCTTGGACAGCCTGAGCGAGGCATGTCATCGACAGTTCCTGTCTCTCTGTATCTCCTCCATGTCCGTACAACATCGTTCTGATTCACTCCGAGACCCGTGGACGCTTCCCTTGTTGCGAGCCCTTCCTGGCACAGAGTAACAATGCGGACGCGATCGAACCGCGGTATTGACCGTCTATGCATGGTTGTACTATGAACAACACGAGCCGTGTAGCTCCTACGTGGTGTTTGGAACTGATCGGCTATCGAACCCCCTACGTCTAATAGGCGCTGCTCATGCATGGTTGTTTACATGTTTGGGAGGGTTTAGGGACATCTCTGAACAGTCAAAGGGACTGTGTCTGTAATAGAACATCCACAGCCAACGTCTATCTTTATGAGTTCTGGGAACCGGGGTGACGCAAAACTTTTTTTGGATGAATTACAGTTACGAACAACATAAATTCGAAGGAACACATAGAAAATATCGTGAGAAAAGCTAACCAAAGACTGCGTTTTATCGGCAGGACACTTAGACTTTCCACATCGGGAGCAGTTTTGTCACTGGTTTCTTCACCAGGCAACCACGATTCCGGAATTTGTGTCATCCATCCTATTCACAGATGAGGCCACCTTTACGCGGAGTGGTGTCTTCAACTTTCGTAACAGGTATCTGTGGGACAGTATGCAGAACTCCCGTGATATGGTGACAGCGGTTCATCAGCATCGGCGCAGCCGGGATGTGTGGGCCGGGATAATTGGCGACCGTATTTTGGGACCAGTCTTCCTTCCACGTCGCCTAACAGGCCAGAACTTTCGGCATTTCTTGCGGCTGACTTTACCTCCCCTGCTGGAAGAAATGCCACTGATGATTCAAAGGGTTATGTGGCTGCTACATGTGGTGCTCCAACCCACCTCGCCGCTAGCGTCTGGACACATCTCAATCGTGTCTTCCCTGGTCGACGGATCGGACGAGGGAGTCCAGTTGCATGGCCAGCTCGTTCACTGGATCTCAACCCGTGTCAATTACTATTGGTTTGCTTTGCAATTTCATTCATTTATTTTAATAAATAATTTTTGAAAACAAGCCAATGTGGCCGCAATCAGAATTTTAAGGCAAGTAACCGCAATCACGGCTGAAGGCCTTTAACGACCAGAATGGCAATTATTAAAAAAATTAGGAAACGTACATAAAATACAGACAGCAATTGATTTTGAAAACAACCCAATGTGGTCGCAATCAGAATTTTAAAGCAAACAACCACAATCACGGCAAAAGTATGGTGTATGCGTAATCCACTCCAGATGTCGAAACACTGGAGCAGCGTATGTATTCACGCTGCCTTTGACCTTGTTTGGATGTAGCCTGGCCAATGCGAACGTTAAGTGACGGAACATGGTACGTCGCGTACATGCATGCGTTGAGGCGCTAGGCACTGTAACTGTGGCTGCACGGTACAGCGCGTATTAAACCGCAGTCTCTGTAACAATGTATGATTGAATGCATCTTTGGACATAATTCATTGGACCATTTTTGTTCCGTCTCCTCTCGTTGATCAATCCCTGCTGTTTTGGGATGGCATTATGTGGGGCCGACGTACGCCGCTTGTGGTCATGGAAGACGCCGTAACGGCTGTATGGCACGTGAATCCCATCCTCCGACCGATAGTGCAACCATATCGGCAGCATATTGGCGAGGCATTCGTCTTCATGGACGACAATTCGTTCGCCAGTCGTGCACATCTTGTGAATGACTTCCTTCAGGATTAACGACATCGCTCGACTAGAGGGACCAGACATGAACCCTATCGAATATGCCTGGGATAGAATGAAAAGGGCTGTTTACGGACGACTTGACTCACCACTCACCCTGAGGGATCTACGCCGAACCACCGTTGAGGTGTGGGACAATCTGGACTATCAGTGTCTTGATGAACTTGTGGATAGTATGCTACGACGAATACAGGCATGCATCAATGCAACAGGACGTGATACTGGGTATTAGATGTACCTTCGTGTACAGCAATCTGGACCAGCACCTCTGAAGGTCTCACTGTATGGTGGTACAACGTGCAATGTGCGGTTTTCATGAGCAATAAAAAGGACGGAAATGATGTTTATGTTGATATCTTTTCCAATTTTCTGTACAAGTTCCGGAACTCTCGGAACCGAGGTGATTCAAATCTTTCTTGATGTGTGTATTTAGTTGAATTTACAGCCTTTAGATTTGACTGATTTATCGTGTAACCGAAGTTTAACGAATTACTTTTAGCACTCCTGTGGATGACCTCACACTTTTCGTTATTTAGGGCCAACAGCCAATTTTCGCACTATTCAGGTATCTTTTCTAAATCGTTTTGCAATTTATTTTGCTCTTCTGATGACTTTATTAGTCGATAAACGACACCATTATCTGTAAACAACCTAAGAAGGCTGCTCAGATTGTCTTTCAGATCGTTTATATAGATAAGGAACAGCAAAGGGCCTATAACTCTATTTGATAGTGCAGTCGCCCAAGAGGTATAAGTTTCACCCCAAGCTTCATGGTGTGTGTGTGTGTGTGTGTGTGTGTGTGTGTGTGTGTGTGTGTGGTTGGGTGCGCAGAGGGAGGGGGGCATCAATTACAAGTCGCGGACACATTGGTATTTCTGCAGGAGAATCTAACCAGTGCCCGCTACATTCCACATGTTGCTATCATCATATTACTGGCAATTCTTCGACGGGTGACGTAATTTTTCAGCAGGAAAATGCAAGTCTTTATACGGCTGCTCTTCGTTGTGTACAACGACTACCCTGGCCAGTAAAATCACCAACCTCTGGCCAATTTGACTCGTATGGGGCTCGGTGAAGTGGAAGCTTTCTCGTTCTCCAGAGCCTGCAAGAACCAGGGCCGAGTTGCAAAAAAAGAGGTACTAGGTGCTTGCGACAATCTATCGCAGGATGCCATTCGTCACCGTTTGCATGTGACAATACACGCCTGCGTTGCCGCCAAAGAGGGGTACACTGTTTACTGATGCTACGACAGTGTTTAATTTGGTCTGAACTGTTGTCATACACCCCTACAATGGTCAGCTACCTATTACAGCCCTCGTCAATAAAACTGCCTTCTCCTTGAGGCTGTTGCATATTTTACAGCACTAGACAACCAGTTTCGGTCCACAGACCATCATAACATATCATAAAATATTTACAACAGCTTCCAAGGTGATATAAAGTCGATAGCGCCAAGTAGTATAAAACCCGTGATTGACAACAGTCATGAAACACAGTTTTTTATATTATTTTGCGCTTTTATTTTATATCCCTTTATAAACTGCCGTAAAATTTTTATGATACATGATGATGGTATGTAGGCCGAAACTTGCTGTATAGTAAACAAGTTCTCCGGAGCTGTTCTTGGCAGTGAATCATGACTTTTTCAATTTTTTCTCCCTGTGTGTGCGACTGTCTGTCATTTATCTGGAAGGACCTGCTTTTATAGTCACGGTTTCTGACTCACTGTAGTACAGTGTCTCTCGATACACAAGCTTTTGGTTCGAAGCTTGCCACTTGTAGAACATCGTCGTATTTCATCAGCAAACGGAAGAGAGGATCTCATAACCTACTGTAGGTCACCTCCACCAACAGTTTCCGAAGGACCGAGGAGTCTTGCATCACGCGGAAACGCACCAAATAAGTGTAATGAAGAATTCCTTCAAATGAAGCAGGCCGCGTGTGGCTGCCATAACTCGGAAACATAATTTCCGAGTCTCTTTTGGTTTCGTCCGTGACATCTAGACGGCGACAGACGGCGCTCCCAAGTTGATGCCTGACTCACAACGGACTCCGTACAGCCCCGCGCTCCGGCCTAGTAACGAAATACGGGTTGGCGGTTAATGGATCTGTCTTTGGTCTTCGACTGAAGGCTTCGTGGCGAATAGAGCTGAGCAGGTCAACCGAACGGAGAGGCAGCGTCAGATATAAAAGTAGCCTCGAGCATGTCCCAAAGGAGTCTTACAGTACCGCTATTGCTGACGACAGCTATTGCATTGGAAGCGGCCAAGTTTTGGGCAAAAGTAATAGGGTCATAGTAGCGTATAATTTATGTGTTTCTGATACGAGAATAAAATAAAAATAAAATAAAATAATATTCGTTGCACCATGTGAAAACAAGTTCAAGTCTTTCTGCATTCCTTATGACTATCCAATGACGACAGTTTCCTCTATACAACAGCATTGTCAGCGAACAATCATTGTGCTGTTGATCCGGTCTGATACAGGGAACATTAGAGGTACTACTATCCTTCTTTTGTCGAAGCCCAATGTTACTTTTCTTTCTGTAGAACGACTGCCATCCAGTACAACACACTGGGTTCTGTTAGTCAAATATCCCTGGAGCCAATCGCTTATTTGCGAAGACTCTCCGTACAGCCGTAACTTGCTTGGCAGTCGACGATGCGGTGCTATGTGGCAGGCCTTGTGGAAATTCAGGCTCACCTTGAGCTATTGTTTACGTGATGTCGTGTATGAATAAAGTACGTTATGTGTCACATGAACACATTTTTACTGAATAACTGCTCATTCATTGAGAGAATCTTGCTTTCTTCAAAGCCCGATTCTTCAATAGTGTTTGTCAGTCTGTGCTCCAACACAGTTGGTTTGGCAGAAGAGAGAAAAAGAGGTGGTGGTGGTGGTGGTGGTGGTGGTGTGTGTGTGTGTGTATGTGTGTGTGTGTGTGTGTGTGACGTAGAGAGAGCGAGGGGGGGGGGGGGAGGGAGAGAGAGAAAAAAAGCAGTGAAATTCGTCACAAGCTTTTTCGGAGACAGACTCAACAACTATAGAAAATATATCCGGAAACATTATCATTCGAAGGCAAGCCCCCATGAAACAGGTACGTATATGTCGCTAATGAGATTGGAGATAAAATTAGTATTATTCAGTATTATGCAGTGGTAATTTCGCTGGGTATGGTCGGCAAAAGGAACAGGTAGAGGAAAATTTCGTATGTGGTCTGCACAGAACGTCCAACGGCTGAGAGACTGCTGACGTTAATGCAATTTGTTATTCGTGGATGGCCCAGCGGTTCTAGGCGCTACAGCCTGAAACCACGCGACCGCTACGTCACAGATTCGAATCCTGCCTCGGCCATGGATGTGTGTGATGCCCTTAGGTTAGTCAGGTTTAAGTAGTTCAAAGTTCTAGGGGAGTGATGACCTCAGCAGTTAAGTCCCATAGTGCTCAGAGCCATTTGAACCATTTTTTTCGTGGAACGGCGGTTCTACTGAATCCTACTCCTGACTGACTGCCTGTAGTGCTTTGTTCTTGTCGGTGGTGCGCAGTTATTCGACGATCCTTTTCATACAGAGCAGTAGCGACGTAGCTGACAGAGAAGTAGCTCTCACTGTTCGTTAAGACGGCAAAGTGAGGGGGTTGGAGGAAACCGGACAGGTGCGAGTACGACTCGTGCTCTGGGAGTGTTCCGTACAAAATTAATTTTGTATGTAGGTACTTCATAAATAGGTTTTGATGAGTGGATTTGCGGGTATCAAAATGTGTGACATAAATGACCATATCTTTTGATTACAATAAGTATCCTTTAATTTACGTCTATGGTCACAAGCTTTTTGTTAACAGATTACCGGTTTCGGTCTGTAATGACCATCATCAGACTGTTTTTATGCTATTTATCCCATAAAAATTTTTTTTCTTACGTGCTGTTAGACACTGCTGTGATTTTATCTGCAGTTTTGTATCCTTTATCTGGAATTTTGGTTCCTATATGCTGCTGGACACTTCTTACATGGAATTTTACATTTTAGATTCGAAGATAGAACACACTCACACACACACACACACACACACACACACACACACACAAACAAACGCAACACACAATAATGACAGGATAAATGATTATCGATTACTACATTTTCGATGTTCATGTAGCGAATCTTCAGCAGAAGGCACAAAGTTTTACTTTATTACTTTCAACACTAGTAGCATCACATTTTGCAGACAACATCCATATAAACCACTGAACGTACCTGCAAAATTATGTCATTGTATGTTCGACGAATAGTTAAGAAGATACAACTCTGAAAACGTTTAGTGCGTGAGAAACTAGCTCTTCTGACATCGGAGCTCAAATGACACAGAATATACTTGTCAAGTGTTCGATTCTTTAAAGTATCGGGGTGACGGGTTACTAGTTCTTCCCTAGCAGGCGTGGCAACACATCAATTCAGAAAGAGAGAGACCAGTACACACACACACACACACACACACAGAGAGAGAGAGAGGGGGGGGAGGAGGGCGGGGACATAGAGGGAGAGGGGGGGGAGAGAGAGAGAGAGAGAGAGAGAGAGAGAGAGAGAGAGAGAGAGATGTTATGTCAAATTAAAATATAAATCTAGATGAAAAGAATGACACTGCTCTCGAATAACCCTAGTGACTAAATTTGGAGAAGCAGTATTCCAGGTTCCAGTATCTCCATCACACATCACAACTATGGAGCGTAACAAACAGGTAAGAGAAACAGGGACATATCCACAATCTCTTTCCCTTACTGGAAATGCGAATGAACCGCGGCAGGAAAACTGTAATACTGGAACTAGTGCAATGCACAGCGGCTTGGGAAGAACGAATGCAGACGTTTCTGTTCGGACAGTAACCTAGAGGTATTTTTCTCGGTGCTGATTGGATGCCGAAAGAAGGAGTCCCCGTCAAAGTGGCAACGCGCCAAAGCTGTATCAATAAATCTAAGCTGCCCGCAGAAGTGCCAAGACAAATGGCTGCGGAACTAAAAAATAACTCAGCGTTCCAGGCTTGGCGATTCATTTCAGCAGTTGCAACAGCTTTATAGCTTGTACTGGCCGCGATGCTGCGATGCGCGGGGAAATGAAATTCTCGCCATCCGCTTTGGAGTAACAATGGGTTGAGATAATTCGCAATTCTCACATCTCTTAAATGCTCCCAGTCGTAAACAGTTTTTCACCACCGAATGTTGTTGCGAAATCACACAGCAGCCCGATGAAATCGCTTCGATTCCAGTTCGCTAATTGAAACTGTGTGCTGATCCCTGCGCGTCAGGCCACTGGAACGGTTCCAGCTGCTGGGCGCTGGATAATGACTGCGGGCGTTTATAGCACTGAATCGTTGAGGTTTCAATACGCTAAGTGGCAGTTATAAACGGCAGCGTTAAGAGCGGAGCGGACGTAACGCTCTGGTTCTGCTTAAGCTATAGCTTGGTCTTTGGTAAGATTAGCACGTTTCTCCTATCTGGTCTGTAGTTAATTAATGCTTTATCTGCTAACAACCAAATTCACGTTTAGCTTTGCGTAATCAGGTGAAGCGAACCAAAACACGGTGACTACTGTCCGCTCAAGGACGAATGAATATCGCCTTGTGGCGTTGCGGAGCACAGACTAATGGGGAATCATTCCAGCGCAGGCACAGGTCACAGAGGACGAATGGGAAATCCACTGACTAAAGCAACTTTGCCAAAGGGTAGACTATCAAGACACGGCGTCTGTAAACCTACACTATGTGATAAACAGTATCTGGACACCTGGCTGAAAAAGACTTACAAGTTCGTGGCGCCCTTCATCGATAATGCTGGAATTCAGTATGGTGTTGGCCCACGATTAGCCTTGATGACAGCTTCCACTCTCGCAGTCATACATTCAATCCGGTGCTAGAAGGTTTCTTGGGGAATGGCAGCCCATTCTTCACGGAGTGCTGCACTGAGGAGAGTTATCGATGTCGGTGGGTGAGGCCTGGCACGAAGTCGGCGTTCCAAAACATCCCAAAGGTGTTCTATAGGATTCAAATCAGGACGCTGTGCAGGCCTGTCCATTACAGGGATGTTATTGTCGTGTAACCACTCCGCCTCAGGTCGTGCTTTATGAAAAGGTGTTCGATAGTGCTGAAAGATGCATTCGCCATTCCCGAATTGCTCTGCAACAGTGGGAAGCAAGAAGGTGCTTAAAACATCAATTCAGGCCAGTGCTTGTCATAGTGCCATGCAAAACAAAAAGAGTTGGAAACCCCCTCCGTGAAAAACACACCATAACACCACCGCCTCCGAATTTTAATGTTGGCACTACACACGCTGGCAGATGATGTTCACCGGGCATTCGCCATACCCACACCCTGCCATCGCATCGCCACATTGTGTACCGTAATTGGTTACCTCACATAACGTTTTCCAATCTTCAGTCACCCAATGTTTACGCTCCTTACACCAAGCAGGGCGTCGTTTGGCATTTACCGGCGTGGTGTATGGCTTATGAGCAGCCATTCGACCGCGAAATCCAAGTTTCCTCGCCTCCCGCCTAACCGTCATAGTACTTGCAGTGGATCCTGATGCAGTTAGGAATTCCTGTGTGGTGGTCTGGATCGAGGTATGCCTATTACACATTACGTCCCTCTTCAACGGTCGGTGGTCTCTGTCAGTCAACAGACGACGTCGGCCTGTACGCTTTTGTGCTGTACGTGTCCGCGCCGGCCGGTGTGACCGAGAGGTTCTAGGTTCTTTAGTCTGGAACCGCAAGACCGCTACGGTCGCAGGTTCAATCCTGCCTCGGGCACGGATGTGTGTGATGTCCTTAGGTTAGTTAGGTTTAAGTAGTTCTGTTCTAGGGGACTGCTGACCTCAGATGTTAAGTCCCATAGTGCTCAGAGCCATTTGAACTATTTTGCTGTATGTGACCCTTCATGTTTCCACTTCACTATCATATCGGAAACAGTAAACCTAGGGATGTTTGGGAATGTGGAAATCTCGCGTACAGACGTACGGCACTAGTCACACCCAATCAGCTGACCACATTCGAAGTCCGTGAGTTCTGCGGAGCGCCCCATTCTGCTGTCACAATGTCTAATGACTACTGAGATAGCTGATATGGAGTAGCTGGCAGTAGGTGGCTGCACACTGCACCTAATATGAAAAACGTATGGTTTTGGAGGTGTCCGGATACTTTTGATCGCATAGTGTACATCTCGGAAATGGCGAAGCTGGTCGACTGGTGTGAGTATCGATCGAAACTGCTTGAAGAACAGTGAAACCATGAGCAGGCGACGAGTTGTTGGACGTCCGCGCCTTATCACAGATCGCGGCGGTCGGAGGTTTGCCCGTGCTGTAATGCAGGCTAGCCGGCGTTCTGTAACAGGTCTGACAACAGAGTATAATATTTGTGCAAGCACACTAGCTATCGAGCACACCGTGTAAAACTCATTGCTGAAGATATGGGTCAGCAGCAGACAAGCCCTACGTGTTCCCATGGTGATATCGGTCGGTGTCACAAGGCCAGTGCCGTGCTACAGTTGTTTGAGAAGCACGATGGTGGGCTCACGTTGACGTCTCGACTATCAAATTCGCCACATCTGAACCCGGTGCACGCGTGCTTGTTTGTTTGTGTGTGAGTGAGTGTGTGTGAGTGAGTGTGTGGGGAGCGTTATTATGTTTTTCGAGGACTCAATCGAGTTGACATTCTATGTGGGCAATACTGTTCATCAGTTTTAAATGCATTAATTTTAGGTGTACCGGCCGTTTGTAAGAGCCCTGTCTTACACTGGTGTCCAAACCGCTGTTTCCCTGTCCTGTGTCGAATTCACGATATAATGATAGAAACTGTCAACAGACGTCGGTATGATCCTGCTCTGCACGGAAAACGGCATTCTGGTCAACGGAAAACCACGCCAACGATGAAGTCAGATCATCTATCAAACGGAGCAGTGTTTGCCAGGTAGTCCCACATTCGCAATCGCTGTGTCAAGCTGAGGAGAGATCGGCCTACCATCCTCCAAGGAAGCCATGGGTCTGAAGATGGTGATATAAATATAACCGAAACCGGTCACCTATGTTATTGAGACATAAGTGTTGTGATCAAGACTGAACTTTAGTTAAAATATAATACTCTATTAATCACTGTTTCCAAAATGTTTACCAAAATTGTACAGACGGTGCAGTATGACACAGAGAACACGTCTACCAGACTCTCTGTGGTGGAGGGCCAAGGTGTGAATGGAAGCCGGACAGTCACAAACTCAGTATAGTTTGATCACTTAACGTGAATAGTTCTGTTGTTTCTCGGATGGCGCGATAGTTTAGAGAGACCGAAAGTGTATCCCGGAGACCAGGGCAGAGCCGAGCACAAGTGACATCAGAAAGGGTGGACCGTTCTTTGGCCGTAAGGCTACGATGGTACCGCCTTTCTGCTGCGCAGCAACAACCCACCAGTCCAACGAAGTCATTGTAATGTTAACGCTAGAAACATTTTTGGAGAAAAACTAATGTATTCTGTGTGGAAAAAGTGACGACTGTTAAACAAGAAATTTCCCCAAGGATCGTGCTGTTAGCTAAATCATTCAAACTGTACCCTGATATTTCACTATGAGCAGCTGTCATTTGATTTGCAAATAAATAGGTGGAAGATCACAGGTATCGACCAAGAAAAGCAGTGGAACAAGAACAGAATTCCATGGCGCCTTCCACTTTTCACAACACTTGCATGCGATCAGTTTAATTTTACAAGTAGAAATTTATCTCCCTTTTGAAAATTTATCGGTATCGGGTGCTCTATTAGAGCGGGTGTATGACGGCCTATCGTGAGTGATACAATCTGGTTACTGCTTGGAAACAGAAGGGTACATATTAAGAAAAGCTTTGAATTAAAAGTCCGCACGTAAACTTCATCCGTTGCCATGTTATCTGTTCATAATCATTCGTCAGGTTTGATGGATGTGCGGTAAATTTGCAGCCCGAAATACGGAAGTTATACCGAGACGACGAGTAAGTACAGGGGAAGCCACTAGCAATCTACACCATGTGTGCGAAGTGCACTTATTGTATATACTTCAGGCGAGACGTGTAGATACAGATACGACACGGGAGTACCAAACGAACAAAAACACAGCACATGGCCCGCAGGGCTTTCTCATTCCAGTAACTGCGCCGCCTATGGGGAAATTACCGACGATAGCGCTGGGTACTAGGTTTACAATCGTAATCTCGAGATAGATTTGAATAATCAGCTTATTACTGTGTAGCCTGACCGCCAGCGCAAGATATCAGCACATTAGGTTTTTATTTATGAAAAAGAGAGTTTTCACATCAGCTTTATACTGTGTTCATGTGTACGGGCTTTTGTTCCCTATGCCTATTTACGTCTCTATCATACGTAGGAAGCAACCATACAGCATGTTTCGAAGGACACAAGAACCTCCAATATCATATCTCCTCACCTCTCCCCCACTCTCCAACTTCCTATTACTCCATTCGCGAATGGGGACGTTACGATAGGCTCTTCGTGTGCTTCCGTGAAAGCTGGCATTTTATCCGGTCCTCCTTTTTACGCGCAATGCTTCTGTAAGAAGAGCGATAAAGGCATGCCTTGTGGAGCTGCATTAATGAATGTGTCATACAAAATTTACACCACAGCATTTTAAATAATTATTGATACTACTGGGACACCAGTGCAGGTTTTGAATTGAAAGATAATGCGTAGATAACATTATGTATAATTCAGGTATCAGAGAAACAGAGAGAATATAACCTACCATTCCATACGCTGTTTTCAGATTATGAGAAAGAATACAACAGAGAAAGACAATCTTAATTTGTACGCTATCCAAAAATATTACACAATATTTTTTCTTTAATAAACCCTTACATCACCAAACGGGCATTGTATTTGAAGACAATAATATGAAAAGTAGGCCTATAAAAATAACGACATACTTTGAAACTGGATGTACTCGGTACTACAGAACCATCTACTCGTTACAATGTTCTTCGTTGGTCGTTAGTTTTGATACCATTAGTGTCTGACAAAATACAGGCTGTTGTCGATGTTCTGTGATTGGAGAACAGACCTTACACATGCTATATGTCAGTTCATTATTCTCAAGTTAAACTGCCGACCTTGGTGGCTTTTTGTACCTAAACTTGCATCAAACGAGAAAGTGCTCTTTGTAGTAGGCAGCGCAATGAAGAGCCATCAGAATCGCGTCGCTTATGGCACAATTATTTAAAATAAAATAGTGAAAAAGGCATGGTAGTGCATAAAACGATCAGCTCTGCTATCTCACGGAATCCACCGTAGTTACAATTGTCTCTTGTCATGAGGTGGTCTTACAAGTGTAATATATCAATATACCTATTGATAGCTACCAGAACTGTTTGCTAAGCCGTGACGGGAGGTTAGCTGATTAACTATCCAGTAATATTCATTTACTGAGATTTCAAAGGTTATTTACTGTTTCGAGCAAAGTATTCTCGAATCTGTGACAGACAGTTACACTGCTAAACGTGCAAGTACAGAAAATGCTTTTGGAAAAATGTAGAATTTGTAAGCGGTCTCCTTCCTAGATGCTTAGGGACTGATAACCTTGCAGTTTAGTTCCTTTAAGCTACAAACCAATCAACCAACTAACCTAGATGCTTCATAACCCGTCCCTATTCTTCCAGTGAAACTCAGTCGGAAATATCTAACTGCTCCGAATATAATGAACTGCATATTTGACATTTGTGGCAGATCCAAAATAGAGCTCTCATTCTAGGCTCCGTGGCTATGTGCAATTGGAAGATAGGACTATGCTACTAAAAACCCTTCGACATTGAGATCATTAGAGGAGTGTTTCAAGGATGGAGGAGGAAGCTGGCCGTGTCCTTGTCAAAGGAACCAATCCGACATTTGCTTGGAGCGATTTAGGGAAATCACGGAAAACCTAACGCTGAATGGCTGTGGGCGCGTATTTGAACCGTTGTCCTACCGAACGCGAGCCCAGTGGACTGATATGCCACCAAGATTAACCTATTTCCTCTTAGTCCTTATTCATATTACTATGATAAAGGGCTTGGGAAATTGATTTGAGATTTGTGTACATACTCACATTTTAATGAACAGCCACAGCAGAAACAAGTGAACAGTCGAAAGGCTCGATGAAATGGCGGAGCCGCACTTGAAAGTGCTCTCATCCCAAGAGACTCTTCCGGCCACCTTGCTTATCAACTTTAGAGCATTTCTCCGATACTTTAACGAAGAGATTCAACGTCAATGTTAACAAGCTGTATATCACTCTACTGGGGTTTTCGAATGTCGCTAAATACAAAAGGAAACTTCCTTCAATTACTCGGTAGAGTATACGAGGTGTGACTACAACTTTGCTTCAAATGGTTCAAATGGCTCTGAGCACTATGGGACTTAACATCTGAGGTCATCAGTCCCCTAGAACTTAGAACTACTTCATCCTAACTAACCTAAGGACATCACACACATCCATGACCGAGGCAGGATTCGAACCTGCGACCGTAGCGGTCGCGCGGTTCCAGACTGAAGCGCCTAGAACCGCTCGGCCACCAGCGGCCGGCAAACTTTGCTGCCGCCGTTTTTTCCCCAACATTTGAGACTGTAATGAAACAAATTGG
Organism: Schistocerca piceifrons; assembly: GCF_021461385.2. Classification (NCBI taxonomy): domain Eukaryota; kingdom Metazoa; phylum Arthropoda; class Insecta; order Orthoptera; family Acrididae; genus Schistocerca; species Schistocerca piceifrons. The sequence continues at coordinate 427,596,599 of NC_060145.1, forward strand.
TTACACATGTCTCATTCAAAGTATTTTCCATCGCTGGCCACTACTTTCTCCCATCCTTCGAACAGTGTACGAATCCCGCGTCGAAAAAATTGTTCATCTTTTGAAACGATCCAAGAATCGATCCAATTTGTGACTTCTTCATGAGATCGGAAGTGTTGGTGAGCCAGACCAAGCGCCATTGATTTAAACAGGTGACAGTCAGAGGGAGCAATGTCTGTAGAATACGCCGGGTGGGGTAGGACTTCCCATTTTAACGTTTCCAAGTACGTTTTGATCTCTTTTGCAACGTGGGGTCGAGCGTTGTGCTGCAAAATCACTTTATCGTGCCTCTCGCTGTATTGCGGCCGTTTGTCTTTTAATGCTCTGCTCAGACGCATTAATTGCGTTCGATAACGAGCACCTGTGATTGTTTCACTTGGTTTTAACACCTCATAGTACACGACGCCGAGCTGGTCCCACCAAATGCAGAGCATGATCTTCGAGCCGTGAATATTCGGTTTGGTCGTCGACGTGGAAGCATGGCCGGGATATCCATATGATTTTTTGCGTTTAGGGTTATCGTAATGAACCCAATTTTCGTCCCCGGTCACAATGCTATACAGAAATCCCTTCCATTTTTGCCTCTGAAGCAACTATTCACAAACACATAAACGCCGTTCAACGTCTCTTGGTTTCAGATCACACGGGACCCGAGTTCCTTCTTTCTGAACCACGCCCATAGCCTTCAGACGTTTTGAAATGGCTCGCTGTGTCACTCCCACTAATCGTGACAATTCTTATTGAGTTTTACGCAAGTCTTCACTCAGCAGTGTCTCCAACTCTGCATCTACGAAAACATTCTCTCTTCCACCACTATGCCGGTCTACGACGTTAAAATCACCGTTCATGAAGCGTTCTTTCACTAACAGCGTCCTTACCATACGTACTTGAGAACATTCGATGAGACTAACCTGCTGTTTTCTTCATAGTGAAACAAAACAGTAACACCTCCCGCAAATGACGAGAATTAGGCTCGTAGACTGACATTTTCAGTCAAGAGCAACTTTATGATGCAGACACAAATCGACTAATGTTTGAATGAGGTTATGTTGACCGAGGTCCAAGCTAACTGCCTGACGTCTGCGATTTGTTTCTTTCGACCGCTACTTACCGTTGTCGCCACCTATCGGCAAGCGGCAGAAGCAAAGTTGTACACCTTTTAAAATAAAGGGGCTGATGTTGTCACAGAACAAGTACGCATACGCCAAAGATGAGCGACTAAGTGCTGCGAATCGTTAAGACTAACATGAATGCCGTAGGCAAATCAGTGTGGCCGTGGTCTCCATTTGTTTAAAGCTGTTTATTTTGTTTCGCCAGAAAACATGTTAACTGTCATGAAGTTTTACAAGAAATTTGGAAAAAGTGATTTGAAACCTACCTTTTACTAAAAGAATTGTATGGCAACGACTATCACGTACGCGAATTTTCGAGTGATCACTTTGAGGTTCTTGCTCAACTCGGTGAAACACATTAGAAAAACACGACCCGAACTGTGGAAGAACAAGTCATAGGTTCTGCATCAGGACAACGCACAGGTTCATACCATATTCCCTACTGAGAGGTTTGTTGCGAGGTACAGCAACGCAGCATTAGACCATCCCGCGTCCGGCCATCCTGATTTAGGTTTTCCGTGATTTTCCTAAATCGCTCCAGGCAAATGCCGGGATGGTTCCTTGCAAAGGGCACGGCCGACTTCCTTCCCTCTTCCGATGAGACCGATGACCTCGCTGTCTGGTCTCCTTCCCCAAACAACCCAACCCAACCCAACCGAGTATTAGACCACACACTTTATGCAGCTCAATTAGCACCGCGTGACTTATCTATTCCCCAAGGTCAAATCTGAATTAAAAGGAACAATATTTCAGTGCGTTGGAGCAGTGAAAGGAAAAGCAGCACGTGTCGTCAAGGAGCTCACAGAGAAAGACTTCCAATACTGTTTCCGTCAATGGAAAAATTCGCGTGGATCGTTGTACGGACAGAGAAGGGGAATATACTGAGGATGACAGTAAGTAAGTGTGTATGTTTCTGAAATAAGTTTTACAGCAATAGTCCCGTTATTTTATAGTCACACCTCGGACGAGGTGCATTCAAGTTCTAAGGCCTCCGATTTTTTTTTCTAATTAACTACTCACCCGAAATCGATGAAACTGGCGTTACTTCTCGACGTAATCGCCCTGCAGACGTACACATTTTTCACAACGCTGACGCCATGATTCCATGGCAGCGGCGAAGGCTTCTTTAGGAGTCTGTTTTGACCACTGGAAAATCGCTAAGGCAATAGCAGCACGGCTGGTGAATGTGCGGCCACAGAGAGTGTCTTTCATTGTTGGAAAAAACCAAAAGTCACTAGGAGCCAGGTCAGGTGAGTAGGGAGCATGAGGAATCACTTCAAAGTTGTTATCACGAAGAAACTGTTGCGTAACGTTAGCTCGATGTGCGGCTGCGTTGTCTTGGTGAAACAGCACACGTGCAGCCCTTCCCGGACGTTTTTGTTGCAGTGCAGGAAGGAATTTGTTCTTCAAAACATTTTCGTAGGATGCACCTTTTACCGTAGTCCCCTTTGGAACGCAATGGATAAGGATTAGGATTACGCCCTCGTTGTCCCAGAACATGGACACCATCATTTTTTCAGCACTGGCGGTTACCCGAAATTTTTTTGGTGGCGGTGAATCTGTGTGCTTCCATTGAGCTGACTGGCGCTTTGTTTCTGGATTGAAAAATGGCATCCACGTCTCATCCATTGTCACAACCAACGAAAAGAAAGTCCCATTCGTACTGTCGTTGCGCGTCAACATTGCTTGGCAACATGCCACACTGGCAGCCATGTGGTCGTCCGTCAGCATTCGTGGCACCCACCTGGATGACACTTTTCGCATTTTCAGGTCGTCATGCAGGATTGTATGCACAGAACCCACAGAAATACCAACTCTGGAGGCGATCTGTTCAACAGTCATTCGGCGATCCCCCAAAACAATTCTCTCCACTTTCTCGATCATGTCCTCAGACCGGCTTGTGCGAGTGCGAGGTTGTTTCGGTTTGTTGTCACACGATGTTCTGCCTTCATTAAACTGTTGCACCCACGAACGCACTTTCGACACATCCATAACTCCATCACCACATGTCTCCTTCAACTGTCGATGAATTTCAATTGGTTTCACATCACGCAAATTCAGAAAACGAATGATTGCACGCTGTTCAAGTAAGGAAAACGTTGCCATTTTAAGTATTTCAAACATGATTTTTAAGACGGTATGTTGTAATGCATGGACGCACAATCGGAACTATGTGAGTAGCAGATTTAATACGAGGAGGAATGATGACTCAGAACAATGGATGGACAGTGTACAGACAAAAACAAAGTTTTGAAATGAAGAGCGAGTTATTTGGTTCAAATGGCTCTGAGCACTATGGGACTCAACTGCTGAGGTCATTAGTCCCCTAGAACTTAGAACTAGTTAAACCTAACTAACCTAAGGACAACACAAACATCCATGCCCGAGGCAGGATTCGAACCTGCGACCGCAGCGGTCTTGCGGTTCCAGACTGCAGCGCCTTTATCCGCACGGCCACTTCGGCAGGCTGAGCGAGTTATTTGAGGAGGGCAAAAACAAAGTTTTGAAATGAAGAGCGAGTTATTTGATGAGGTAAAAAGTTTAGTTTCGTTTTTGTAAACTTGTATTGTTGGTCCATTTCACCCTCGTTGCAGTCGAGTTTCTGATTATTATTCCATTGATTAATCTTCTGAGTTAATTTACTGTACCGTGGAAATTAATAGATTAAACGAATTCTTATTAGAATCTATAATTGCTTTCTTTGATAAGTTCCTTTCCACCTAAAACTGCAGAACTTAATGTAGAGTCATGCGCTTCATTGGCATTCTGTTTTAAGATTATGAACCCATTTTTCCTGGACCAACTGCAGGTAGTTTTTAGCAGTATTTCTTTTTTTTTTTAGTTGTTGCGGAGTCTTGCTGTGTTGCTGTTTCTGCCAGTACTTCTTTTTGCAAGAGAGGTTCATAATACATGATTGTTTCATTTCCTTTGCGCAATGTAGGTTCCGTCAGTTTCTTATCAGGCCCATACGTCAAAGCAGAAATTTTTCTTGTGTTTCAGGTTACATTCTCATACATATCGACATAGTTACGGTCACTGACCAAGTCTACTGAGCGTGAACTTTTTGGTTTGCTTATTTATTTGCTTATGAATGAGATCGGTTTTCACACACACGGCAGTCTTTTCATTTTGATGTAAGTGATGTGGCTTTGAGATCAGTAGCACATTTAGTTTGTCAGTGCACACTCCTAGGTTTTTATTTACGATAACACACAAAGGCTACTCACTTACAAGTGCTTGTTCTTCGTGTTTTACTGTCACTGCTAATGCGTGACGATAAAACACGTACTGCAATAGAATAATTTGGGCACATAAATCCCGGTTTATAAAGCATTTTCTGTCTGACTCCAAAGAAAAACCGAGATTTTCCATCGACGTTGGGCGTGGCACGGAAGACGTAAAGAGCAGTATTTGTTAGGGCTGAGGCCAGCTACACATTGCAAAGGTGAAGTTGCAAATATCTGCCGAAACTCCAGGGAAAGTGCGCGTGAGGATTCGTAGGATGGACACCCGGCATCAAAAAGCTATGTCCAGACTTTCGGGAAACATTCATCACGCGTAGAAGAAAAAGATATGATGTATTTCCATAGCAAAGCTAACTTTTCACTTCTATTCATAATCGTATTAATGATGGGAAACACAAAGAAAACGAGCGTATCAACAAAATATGAATTGTGGACAATATGAAACACTTACCCAAATTAAGTCTTCAAAATGCCTTCCATTACTAAGGATACATGCATGCATCATCTCGCGGCCACATTTAATCCTATATTCCCTTCGACGACGACCAATTGCTTTAAACGTCCCCCTGTGGAGGCACTGCCCTTCTGGAAATCTCGCCCGTTAGAAACGTTGAGCGCCAAAGCGATTGCCATTTGCTATACCGCACAGCAAATGTGAGGACATATATATTGCACTGTACCGGCAACGAAATTCGTGATCAACAATAAACAGTTGATGCTACATACTTGGTGTTAGTAGAGCAATGTCGCATATCAACATTATCTACGCCGAACTGCAACAACGAACACTGACGGTGAACCTAAGAATTCCAATGTTCTGTTCTTTGTAACGAAACGTTATCGACAGAGGATTTTGAACGTTTCGTGGAAGAAAACGTTTTATGTAACGATGATACGTTCTTTTCCTGTCTGTTCCCCATGATTAATGTGCTTAAGACTAGAAGTAGAAAATGGGCTCTAACACTGAAATAAAGCGTTTCCGGGCGCGTGTCCATCTAATACACTTTATTCTTCTATGTATGATGAAAGTTTAATGAAGTTTTACCATACCCTTTTCCTGCACCGTGCATATACTGAGTATTTAACATTTCCTATTACAGACTTGTAGGGATTCTAGAAGAGGAATGATGACTCAGAACAATGGATGGACAGCGTACAGACAAAAACAAAGTTTTGAAATGAAGAGCGAGTTATTTGGTTCAAATGGCTCTGAGCACTATGGGACTCAACTGCTGAGGTCATTAGTCCCCTAGAACTTAGAACTAGTTAAACCTAACTAACTTAAGGACATCACAAACATGTACCGCTTGGATATAAAATAAGGAATGAAGGAAGATTAGGGTTTGACATCTCGTTGACATCGAGGTCTTTAAAGACGGATTGATTGAAGAATGGGGAAGGAAATCGGCCGTGTCCTTTCAAAGGAACCGTCCCGTTTGTGTGGAAGATTTAGGGTTCAAAAATGGTTCAGATGTCTCTGAGCACTATGCGACTTAACTTCTGAGGTCGTCAATTGCCTAGAACTTAGAACTAATTAAACCTAACTAACCTAAGGACAGCACACACATCCATGCCCGAGGCAGGATTCGAACCTGCGAACGTAGCGGTCGCTCGGCTCCAGACTGTAGCGCCTAGAACCGCACGGCCACTCCGAAGATTTAGGGAAATCTTCTTGTTACGGGCTCCTACAGCGGACGCCGCATCCCGCATCTCTATCGCTAAAAGCCTCGATCTCGCCTTATTCCTCATCCTCTCGCATTCTTCTTTTCTTCTTCTCTTCTTAGGTACTACTAACCCACACTTCCCGTGGTCACCCTTTTCGTCTCCTTTCTTCCTTGAAAGTACTCCCCTGGGTTATATGTCTTCATCCATTCTTTTGACATGCTCATACCATCCCAGCTATCTATCTTCTATTTTATCCGTAAAACTACAAGGTGGTGTCCTTTTTCTTATTTCCTCAACTCTTAAGCAGTCAAGTCTGGAAGTTATACAGGCTCTTCTCAAGTGGTCCATTGCTAAGTCTCTAAGTCTCTTTTAATTTTTAACCTTTAAACTCTTTTTTTTTTTTTTTTTTTGAGGACCAAAGTACGGGATTTAATTTTTTGATGGCCACTCTTCCCTTAATGATCCGTCGGATTGTGCACTAAAAACGTAAATCAGGATGGTCGGACGCAGGTTGAACTGTCGTCCTCCCGAATGCTGGTCAGTGTGCTGACTTCTACGCCATCTCACTTGGTTATAAATTAAGTTTGGAGATCGTATAACTTTCAAATATCCCACTTAATGGTTCGCACGTAAACTGAGAAGAGTCATCCCCTGTTGTAATTATGACACCATACATCACTATCGTCCGACTGCAACAACGGCTGCAAGAAAATGGTTACGTTCGAGACTATAAGAAGGGCTGCCTGCGGTTCTGCACCGGTGCGCCACCCTACAGAGGACATCTTTCGTGACGTAGAAGAGAACTCGACGGCGAGTACTCAAAGCATTGCCCATACATGCGACTCCTGTAGAGCACACGGGTCAGACCTCATTGTCTCCGCTGTGTGCGTAGCGTGAAGGGAGAAATCTGAAAGTTATCCGATCTGCAAACTTATTTTTGATCCTCAGGACAAGGGTTCCTTATCGAGACTTTACCTAGTAAGTCCGCTCTACAATCGTAACAAATGTGGGTTGATGTAATTTTTTGTATTTGTATTTTGTATATTCCAAGTACAAATACATCGATGGTTAGCTTCTGGTCACGGGTGCAGCTTGTTACGTCACAAAATGAGCAAAGATTTTACACTGAGGTGAGAAAAGTCGTCGGATACCTCCTAATGTCGTGTCGAACCTCCTTTAATCCAACGTAGTGGAGCATCTCGACGTGCCATGGACTCAACAAGTCGTTGGAAGTCCCCTGCAGAAATACTGAGCCACGCTGATGCTGCCTCTATAGCCGTCCATGAACGGGAAAGTGTTGCTGGTGCCGGATTTTGTGCACGAACTGACCTCTCGATTATGTCCCATAAATGTTGGACGGGATTCATGTCGGGTGACCTAGGTGCCCAAGTCACTGGTAGGAATTATCCAGAATGTTCATTGAACCAGTCGCTAACAACTGTGGCCAGGTAAGAGAGCGCATCGTCAAACATAAAAGTTGCATCGTTATTTGGAAACATGAGGTATATGATTGATTTCTAATTGTCTTCCGGTAGCCGAACGTAACCATTTTCAGTCAATGATCGGTTCAGTGTATTCGATGTAAACACAGTCCATATTATTATGAAGCCACCAACAGCTTACATTAGTGTCTTGTTGACAAGTTGAGTCCATGCCTTCGTGGGGTCTGCGCCACACTCAGGCCCTACCATCAGCTCTTACCAACTGAAATCGGGACTCACCTGACCAGGTCACGGTTTTCCAGTCCTCCAGGGTCCAACGAGATAGGAAGAGCCGCTGCAGGCGACGTCGTGCTGTTAGCAAAACCATTCGCGTCTGTCGCCTGCTGCCATAGCACATTAACGCCACGTTTCGCCGCACTGTTTTGAAGCATACGTTCGCCGCACGTCCTACTTTGATTTCAGCGGTTGATTCACGCGGAGTTGCTTGTCTTTTAGCACTGACAACTCTACGCAAACGTCGCTGCTCTCGGTCGTTAAGTGAAGGCCATCGGCTACTAAGTTGTTTATTGTTGTGGACTGGCAAGACAGCCAATCCACAATGACGGGTAGCCGAAAGGCACGCGTTTAAGCTCACGCAGGCTGGCGTGAGGTCTGGAACTGGACAAGGTAATTAATATAGCCAATAACGTACGTAGCTGCTGGAACACTTAACTTTAATCCACAATTGGTACATGCATCACAAGATAAATAGCAAATGATAATGCCGCCTTGCTAGGTCGTAGCAAATGACGTAGGTGAAGGCTATGCTAACTATCGTCTCGGCAAATGAGAGCGTAATTTGTCAGTGAACCATCGCTAGCAAAGTCGGCTGTACAACTGGGGCGAGTGCTAGGAAGTCTCTCTAGACCTGCCGTGTGGCGGCGCTCGGTCTGCAATCACTGACAGTGGCGACACGCGGGTCCGACATATACTAACGGACCGCGGCCGATTTAAAGGCTACCACCTAGCAAGTGTGGTGTCTGGCGGTGACACCACATTTATAGTGAGAGGTAATGCCTAAAATTTGGTATTCTCAGAACACTCTTCACACTGTGGATCTCGGAATAGTGAATTCCCTAACGATTTCCGAAATGGAATGTCCCTTGCTTCTATCTCCAATTACCATTCCGCGTTGAAAGACTGTTAATTCCCGGCGTGAGGCAATAATCACGTCTGAAAACTTTTCACATGAATCACCCGAGCACAAATGACAGTTCCGCCAATGCACTGCCCTTTTATACTTTGTGCACGCTATACTTACCGTCATCTGTATATGTGCATACCGCCATCCCATGATGTCACCTCAGTCTAATGTCTAGTATCGATTACAGAGGCTTAGGGTGTGACGTACACGCGGAGATCATGAGATTTGCACCTGGGACGAAAAAATAAAAGCCTGGAGAAGAAAGAGGCAGAGACGCACTAATTAGCGGCTGCTGAGGAAAGTGGCACCGCAAAGCTGGGAAGAAATGGAGGAAGCCGTAAAGGCGCATTAGAGGAGCTGCTGTAAAGACGCGAGGTTAATGCGTGGGCTACCGGTGTACCGGTACCCGGCTCTACTTGAGTGGCGAGCCACCGCTTTATGGACTGTGCGGGAGAGCGGCGCTCAAATCCAACGCCACTCCACTCCAGTCCACTCGGGTTTTACGTCTGTTCCGTGTTCGCACCGGCGAACCTATAAAACATGTCTGACAGGCGACTACAGGAGTCGAGCACCGAAGTTTACTGCTTCATCTGCTGGGTGCGGGCACTCTGGACTGCTTGCAAAGGACGGAGCACCGACCTGATCGACTGCTGGTACTATTCCGGCGACTAGAAAGTCGGATGGGAGACTCCAAGGATGTCTATCATCCGCTCACATTAATACCGTCACCAGATATTGTTTGTCCTTAACAGGTGGGTGAACGGTTTATTATTTATTTATCACATGGCATTGCACGTCACATTAATTTAAAAAAAATTAAAAAGAACGGTTATTTGTTTTGTGAAATCATTTGTCTAAAAGTACGAAGTGCAATAGATTAGAGAAACATGCGGCACGTCTTTCAGATATGCTCGAAATCGCACATTCTGAATCTGATTTAAAGCTGACAAAATCGTGAAGACCATTACCAGCAACAGATCAAATATGCAATTGAAAGAAAACAGCCCTCGGTCACTATTTTTAACGAATTAGCAGGGTTTGAACACTGCTAGGAGCGTCTTTCTCAGAATTTAAATCAAAGAATGGTCTATAACATGGTCACAGAATTATGACTAAAAACGTACGATACAGAGTATAAGTACAGAATCATCGTGAAAGATGATGAGTCCGTTTGCAACCTGTAACCGCGTAAGTAACGAGCAGCCCTTAGTGGCATGCCATGACAATTTTTTATCTTAAGTATCTTTGTGACTAATGACCTTTTGGAATATTTATTATTTTATAAATGACATGTAAGTGCTACCAATCTTTCACCATGATTCTGTACTCATACTCTGTATCACACGTTTTTTGTCATAATTTTGTACTGAGAATAGCGTGGATTCCTTGTGAAAATATCCAACTGTAAAAATACTTTCCCTTAAATTAAGTATATGTTTATCAACTTCTGTTCCTTTTTGCTTTGGTGGAATGATAACGAGACCACACAGACGGAACATGAAAGATGAAATATTTGAACAATTACTGGTGTTAAAATCAGTGAAAGGCATGTAAAATATTTACTAGCTGCAGGTATTTTATTTGAATAAAGGTATTTTGAAAATACATACTCTGTGCTTTGTGTTTAAATACTTTTATTTAAAATCTTTCGTATTCACATCTGAAACAGAAAAAATAGCCAAGTATTTCCATTTTGAATTTAAATAGTTTGAATAAACTATTTTGCACATCTGTGACTCTCCGCCTCTAATGGCCATGAGGCTACAAGGAACTCAGATGCTCCCTTTTTTGCCGCTGTTAATGTACTTGCTCAATTCGGGTGTCAGCCGAATCTTATATCTGATCAAAAGTAGACGCGTGAGAAAGTTTCCGTAAGAACTGTCCTGTGTGGCTTATACGATAAAGTGATCAAAACTGTCTTTTATGTTCTCGCCAGTTGCGACACGCGGCTACCATCTTGCGCTTTCCAGACTATGTAATTTTCTGCGGACAGGAATTAGGGGCAAATCCATTTAGGCTCTTAGTGAAACACGATCTGCGAGAAATCTGACGCCGGAAAGTGCGAAGATCGCTGTAAGATAGCGCTAATGAGCCACACGTTGAAAATATTGCTGAAAGTAATTCATAAACGAGCATGAGGACAGCTGGAAATACTGGTGGGGGAGGGGGGACACGCAATTTGCATTCAGAAGTGGTTTTGGCACAAGAAAAGTCTTAGTTAACACACAGATTCAGGTTCAGGGGAAACGAGATATTGTGGGTTGTGATGTATTAACGTGCTGTGCGTACCTTGGGTGAGTTTTCGGCCGAGTTAAATATGGACACGTCACGGAGTTCTTAAAATTTAACAGCTTTAGTACCTGGAGTGTTGGCATTTTCCCGGAAAGTTTTCAGCTATCATTAATATGTGGATGTTTGCCATATTGTCGGTTATTTACCATTTGCTCGACTTCAAACTCCAAGTTAACAAATACAGCTTCGTATATTATTATACTGCCTCGTTAGTGAAACATAAACCAAGTTTAAGAAGGCGAGACGAAAAAGTTGTAGCAAGAGATGAAAAATTCGGTTGAGAAGGAACATAAAGTTGTTTAAAACCCTGCTGATAATAATATTGTAGCTCTCGTGGTACAAATAAATGTCACTGAGCAAAAAACTGCTACTATTTATAGCACTTGATAGGCTATGAATGGAACCTTGTATACAGGAGATAAAGCCGTTTCGAATAGCGAAAATTCTACACATGTTAACCAAAATAGTCTGAATCTGTGTCAACGAACTGCTTAGTGGTGCAATATTTGGAACTCCGCATTTTCGAATTTACAGCGTGGAGCTCTGCCGAAAAAAATCATTATGTCTTTAAACAACGGCCTTGTTGAGATGCGCAGTAAGTATCCGGAATGGCTGTATCTTCGATGAAAATGTGTCTAAGCAGGAGAAAAGAAAATAAAGGCACAAGAACCAGAAATGCAAACGGGCTACGCTTTTCCTGTGCACATTTTGTAACTTTTTACTATGTGAGGTAATCAAGATGTGGATTTATAGGACATACACTCTGAAAAGTTTCTTACAAAAAGCCACGTGCATGGGACTCCGTCCACGAGTTGAACGAAGTATTTTATGTATCACATGTTTTAAAAAATCGATCGACAGGATACCGGTTAAAAAACCTGTATCCGAAACTAAAGGCGAAGTTACCAGTATTTTACTAGATGGACTCTTTATTTTATAAGTGCAGTTGTGGATTTCTGATGTGACAGGCGGCAGTCCTTAGATGATAGACAAAATACGTATCCCAGTTCTCTGAAAATACGTTGTTGCAATTCCCGCGTTATAAGCTGGGAGGTCAAAACTGCTACGTATATACAGAAAAGCGTGCAGGTTAGATCACTCTCTCACTGCTACAGTCTTACAGGGAAATCAGACGCCAATTGTCAAAATATAAGTTATTCACACGCCCGTATCCTCTGAGATGACGCAAAAATGACGTGTCCGAATTAGCCGTGCATATTGTCGACTGATACGGCTGAATCGAGTTAGGCAGAAGCTGGTCTCCGGGAAGCGTTACCCGTACGCCCCTATCCTATGATATGACGTCAAAATGACGTAATAACGAGTCAGCCTTGCCTACTGTCGACTGTTGTCGAGTTTCGTGGTCGAATCGAGTTTGAGAGATACTGACTGTTGCTCGTCCGTGCTTGTTTCAAAAATGCGAAAAACATTTTTTACACATCATTATCACTAATAAATTTTTATTGCCTCACTTAAATCTGTCTACGTATAATAAGATATAAAGACAAGTCTTAGTTTAACGTTGTTATCAAAAATTTCTGCAAGTCCTTGACCGATTTACGTCAAACTTTTACACGGTTCTGAAACATTCGGATGGACACAGCTGTATATTTTAACGTATATGCACAAACCTCAAAAAGTTCTTGGCCGAATTACTTAAGACTTTTACACGATACTGTATTAAACATTGAAACGGACATAGGCTATCTTTTTTTCATAAGAAAACAGTATACAGGTTTTCTGTTAAATTACGATAGTGATTAAGAAGATGCTGTGCTGTGCTGTGCTATGCTATAAAATAGTGCGGTTTCGGTTCCTTTCTCGCAGTTTTGACTACTATAGCAGAGCATTTAAATTATTACACAAATTGTTTCTCTCACATATATTCTTTCGCCTTACTTATAATTTTAAACAAAGATTGTGTAGATATACAGGGTGAAAAGTATAGGGGATATCAAAACAAATATTTTTCGCTAATGTTATATTTTCCTACGAGGATTATTTAAACAGTTGGAGGCCGTATTACGCTCGTCAATTGATGGAGGCCGTATTACGATATTCAGTAGTTAGAGGGCGTATTACGCTCTTCAGTTGTAGGCAACTGCTGTCCACCAGTGTAGTAGTGCAATGTCTGTTTACTAACGGAGCGATACACCTGGAGTGAGTACACTGATATGGTTGGTGCGTATTAAATAGCGCTCCACAACGGACGAGCTGCGCAGCGGGTTTATCAACAACAATATCCTAATCGCCGTATCCCGCATCATACGACCTTTGATGCTGTGTACCAACGTCTGCGTGAGACCAGGTCATTTAGCAGATTACCTGCACAGGGATGCCGTCGCACGGTAAGAACGCTGCAATTTGAGGAAGCTGTCTTGCAGCATGTGGAGCGGGATCATTCAATCAGCACTCGTGAAATTGCACGTCACATGGGGACGAATCAGACGAATGTAAGAACAGTCCTTCGAGAACAATTGTTACGTCCATTTCACTTACAGCGTGTCTACAACTTGGAACCAGTTGATTGTCCAGCCAGAGCACAGTTTTCGCAGTGGTACCTGGAAAAGTGTGAAATGCATCCTACATTTCCAACCTCTGTGTTGTTTGCCAATGAAACAACGTCGGACGTGATGGAGTCTTCAACATGCACAATTCGCATGTTTGAGGATAACCCACATGCCACAGTTACTAGCGCTCATCAAGTGCGGTTCTTCGTTAATATGTGGGTCGGTGATGTTGGAGACTGTTGGACATGTGGGGGGGGGGGGGGGGGATGGGGAGGGAGGGGATAGACACAGAGAGGGGGAAGTGGTGATGGACAGAGGGAGGAGGAGGACAAAGGTGGGAAGAGGAAATTAGGACGTATGTATAATTCCCATACACGTTCACCAATTACGAAGCACTGACGGGTTTGCCTGTATTGTTAGGTTGGTGCATGAGTTTGTAACGTTTTTGTTTTGCATGATGGTATTCCGTTTGCTATGGTTCTACTTATCGAGTGTCACTTTTTATTTGGAGTTGACTGTTTCTATCTGAACTTAATTATTGTCGTTTTGTCATTGGGAGACACTGAGTGGAACTGTGAGACGCTAGAAAATGAAGTGCCAAGTGGAGAAATCGTAACACTTCCAACACATTCTTCTGCAGCGGAGGCAGCCAAAAACTTCTGCGCAGCTTATGGGGATAATGCCATCGGACAGAGCACGGCAAGCAAATAGTTTTCTCGTTTAAATGAGAATCGTTTTGACAATTCTGACTCTCCACGTTGAGGAAGACCTTCGGGGTTTGATGAAGATCGTTTAAAAGCATTAATCCACATTGAGGAACTCAGTGTATTTGACAATTGGCAAATGTGATGAACTGCTATCATTCCACCGTCGTGCGACATTTGCATGCAGGGCGGAAGATTAAAAAATCGGGTGTATGCGTACCGCATTCTCTAAGCCAAAATCACAGAAATCAACGGGTGACCATTTGTGCGCCTCTGTTTGCTCGTCATCAATTTGTTTCGTGAGCAACATCGGCGACTCCCATCCTGTATCGTTACGGTGACGAGAAATGAGTCTTTTATGCTATTACAATGAAATTAAAGGAATGTTTGAGCGCAACACAGCAGGAACTCCCAGTAGAAAGACCTGCGCTCATCCACAAAAGAGAATGTTACGCATCTGGCTGAACAGCGACGGCGCGATGTACCACGAACTGCTTCCTCGAGGTGTAACCATCACTGCTGACATTTACTGCCGATAGCTAAGATTTCCTGCAGACGCAGTGCAAGAACAACAGTCAAGGAGACTCCGTGCAGTGATGCTACTTCATAGTAACGACCGTCAACACTCTGCTACACCGACAAAAACTCTGTGCAGGAGTTGGGTTGGGAAGACATTCCGCACCCATCTTATACACCTGATTTTGAGCGCTCACATTTTCACCTTTTCCGCTCTCTATCGAACAACCTTCAAGGAACTTCCTTTCCCGATGAAAATGCTCTCCAAACACGACGAGATCTTCACCTCAAAAAACTGTAATTTCTACGGTCGCGGAATCGAAAAGTCAACTCAGCGTTGGGCGACAGTAATAAATATTGGCGCCTAAATCTCTCTTATGTGTATCAGCTGTGTTCATTAAACTTAGGGAAAAACGCTACAAACTTATGCAGCACCCAATTTATGAAAGCAAAACATTGTTTAATGTTGTTACCAAAAATCTCTAAATATCGACTTATGATTAGAGTACTACTATGGGACCTGAATCGTCCGAATTCCTGTAATCCTACCCGTTCGAAGGTTAAAATTATGTGAAGACTCTCTTATTCTCCATACACCAATGATCCCAAACGATTTACCCACTAATTTTAGTCGATTTCAGTTCCGAATCAAGGTTTTGTTTTGCAATAATAGTAACTGAAGACTCAAGGTTAGAGAGGGGATGGGGGAAGAGGAGATGAACAGAGGGTGCTGGGAGGAGGGAGAGGGAGAGGGAGAGGGAGAGGGAGAGGGAGAGAGAAAGAGAGAGAGAGGGGGGAGAAGGGAGAGTGGAAGAGGAGGTGGGCAGAGAGAATGAGTGGGGGAAGATTAGGATCCAAGTCCAATACATATTTAGCAATTGTGAGGCATTACCTGGTTTAGTAACTACACACATCGAAAACAGTTTTGCGTCACGTCGGTTCCGAGAGTTCCGGAACCTGTACAGAAAATTGGAATAGAGATCAACATAAACATCATTTCCACCTTTTTATTGATAATGAAAACCACACATTGCATGTTGTACCACCGTAAATTGAGACCTTCAGAGGTGCTGGTCCAGATTGCTGTACACACCGGTACCTCTAATACCCAGTAGCACGTCCTCTTGCATTGATGCCTGCCTGTAATTGGTCGTGGCATACTATCCACAAGTTCATCAAGGCATTGTTGGTCGAGACTGTCCCACTCCTCAACGGCAATTCGGCGTAGGTCCCTCAGAGTGGTTGGTGGGTCACGTCGTCCATAAACAGCTATCCCAGGCATGTTCGATAGGGTTCATGTCAGGAGAACATGCTGGCCACTCTAGTCGAGCGATGTCGTTATCCTGAAGGAAGTCATTCACAAGACGATGGGGGCGCGAATTGTCGTCCATGAAGACGAATGCCTCGCCAGTATGCTGCCGATATGGTTGCACTATTGATCAGAGGATGGCATTCACGTGTCGTACAGCTGTTAGGGCGTCTTCCATAACCACCAGCGGGGTACGTCGGTCCCACATAATGCCACCCCAAAATAGCAAGGGACCTCCACCTTGGTGGACAGTGAGTCTAAGGAGCTCAGCCTGACCAGGTTGCCTCCTAACACGCCTCTGACGACTGTCTAGTTGAAAGCATATGAGACACTCATCGGTGAAGAGAACGTGATGCCAATCCTGAGCTGTCCATTCGGCATGTTGTTGGGCCCATCTGTACCGCGCTGCATGGTATCGTGGTTGCAAAGATGGACCTCGGCATGGACGTTCGGAGTGAAGTTGCGCATCATGCAGCTTATTGCGCACAGTTTGAGTCGTAACACGACATCCTGTGGCTGCACGGAAAGCATTATTCAACATGGTGGCGTTGCTGTCAGGGTTCCTCCGAGCCATAATCCGTAGGTAGCGCTCATCCACTGCAGTAGTAACCCTCGGGCGGCCTGAGCGAGGCATGTCATCGACAGTTCCTGTCTCTCTGTATCTTCTCTATGTCCGAACAATATCGCTTTGGTTCACTCCGAGACGCCTGGACACCCCGTGTTGAAAGCTCTTCCTAGGACAAAATAAGAATGCGGACGCGATCGAACCGCGGTATTGATCGTCTAGGAGTGGCTGAACTACAGACAACACGAGCCGTGCGCCTGCTTCCTGGTGGAATGAATGGAACTGATCGGCTGTCGGACGCCCTCTCTGTGTAATAGGCGCTGCTCATGCGTGGTTGTTTACATCTTTAGTGACATCTCTGCTCCGGCCGGTGTGGCCCAGAGGGTCTAGGCGCTTCAGTCTGGAACCGCGCTACCGCTACGGTCGCAGGTTCGAATCCTTCCTCGGGCATGGATGTATGTGATGTCCTTAGGTTAGGTTTAAGTAGTTCTAAGTCCTAGGGGACTAATGAACTCAGATGTTAAGTTCCATAGTACTGAGAGCCATTTGAACCATTTAGTGACATCTCTGACGGTGAAAGGGACTGTGTCTGTCATACAATATCCACAGTCAACGCGTATCTTCAAGAGTTCTGGGAACGTGAGTAACGCAAAACTTTTTTGATGTGTGGAAATTGGAAATTTGTGGTAGGTTCCTATGGGACCAAACTGCTGGGGTCCTCGCTCCCTTGGCTTACACACTGCTTAATCTAACTTAAACTAACTAACGCTAAGGACAACACACACACCCGTGCCCGAGGGAGGACTCGAACCTCCTACGGGCTGAGCCGCGAGAACAGTGGAAAGGCGGCCTAGACCTCTCGGGTTCTCCGCGCTTTGATGTGTATTGTTAGTAAAGTTACCTCGTCTACACGCTACAGTGATAATACACAAGACATTTAACGAAGTACTGTGGCATCTGAATCGTACTAGTGACTTTCACTTCGCAACAGTCCTCCCACTCTTACCGGGATCTGGAGCGCCCTGTGCCTTTCTCAACGACTTGGAAGATCCGTTGCCAACATGAGCCGTTCCCTTGGGTCCCTGTGTCTCCTGGCACACGATACTATACTGTATAGTCATCGCGGCCGGCATTACGCTGATTGTCCGCCTGGCGGAGCACGGCCATCGTTTTTGCAGCGGTGTTTATTACGGGTAACAGCGCGAGATGATATACGGGTTGGCGCGGCGCGGTTTCTCGCCGGCCCGCTTTAGTGTAATTAGCTGGCTGTGTTGTGCAGAGCGGCCGGCCGCCTTCCTTTCGCTGCCGGACTGGTTCTGCACGCCACTCCACTCGCGGCTCACTCCCGGCGTTTGGGAACAGCCGGGCGCCTTGCCGCCCCAGTGAGGTGGACCAGACAGACGCCGGGAGCCAAGTCCGGGCTGTATTATGGGTGATCAAACACTTCCCATCGAAAACGCTGCAGGAGCGTCCTCATTGCTCCTGCAGTGTGTGGCCGAGAACTGTTACGAAGGAGGAGCTGTACGACAGTAAAGTTATATGGGGTTGCATGAAATCAGGCGAAATCTCTCAGCAGGCACCCGTACCTGGCGGGATACACTATTTGCTAGGCATCTTTACGTTATCACTTGCGCCCAGAACTCATAAGAGTGACATGACGCTATCTATGAACATACTGGAGACACTGCCCAATAAATCTCTGCAAAGCTTCATCAAATTTTCGCTGTGGTTTCCACTTAGCAACCGACAGTTCCTTACTCTCTGAAAGCCGTCCTGGCAGTTGTCATCTCTGCAGTTCAATAGTACTACCGGATTTCATCACGAACTGCATCATGAACTTCAGCTGCGTATTGTGTATCTGTAGAAATTTTCTCGCCGAACTGAAACGATATGGAAGACTGGAGGCGGCGTTAGGCGGTAGTTGCATGGGCAGGGAAGGCTGGCCGCTGCGGACGAGCGGTTCTAGGCACTTTAGTCCGGAACCGCGCAGCTGCTACGGTCACAGGTTCGAATCCTGTCTCCGGCATGGCTGTGTGTGATGTCTTACGTTAGTTAGGTTTAGGTAGTTCTAAGTCTAGGAAACTGACGACCTCAGATGTTAAGTCCCATAGAGACATTTGAACCATATTTTTGGGCTGGGAAAGGGGGACCAATTATTTTTCTCGCTGTGGTTATATAGAACTAAACTAAACTCTATCCGAACAGGCATTGAAGTCCCAAAGGTACCTACCGACCGCCATGTCATCCTCAAACCACAGGCGTCACAGGATGCGGATATAGAGGGGCATGTGGTCAGCACACCGCTCTCCCCGTCATTTTCGTGACCGGCAGTGTGGTTATATATCACTACAAAGTGCAATGACATCCAAGTGACAGCTGCAAGACAGGGTCAACTGAGCAAAGTCGTATAAATGTATGTCTTATTGTCGTACTGTCGAGTATCGAGAGCAGCGCAAGAAGTACCGACCACCACAGAGATACTTAACAGCACAGTAGCATCACAAGGCACCAATGAGAGGAAGAAGCGGCGCCTTCCACAGTTCCGATGCGCCACTGCCGCGCCTCTACCCTGAAATAGCTTCCCCAGGTGGCAGCTCCGCAGGCGTTGGATCCTTTCCACTTCCAGGAAGTTCCTGTCTGAGTAACGTCGTTGTGGTGCCTATTCGCCGTGACACAGCTCGTGTCTACCGTCGGGTGGTGAAGAGACTTCCGTCTCCTGTGAACGGTGTCTAGGTGCCAACGCTAGCAGAACTGTGTCAACAAGTGGTGGTGATGGTGGTTAGTGTTTAACGTCCCGTCGACAACGAGGTCATTAGAGACGGAGCGCAAGCTCGGGCTAGGGAAGGATTGGGAAGGAAATCGGCCGTGCCCTTTCAAAGGAACCATCCCGGCATTTGCCTGAAACGATTTAGGGAAATCACGGAAAACCTGAATCAGGATGGCTGGAGACGGGGTTGAACCGCCGTCCTCCCGAATGCGAGTCCAGTGTGCTAACCACTGCGCCACCTCGCTCGGTGTCAACAAGTGCCTACGAACTCGTGTTTCCGAGTGACTGTAGTGAAGTCACAATACGTTCTGAGCTTGTACCATCCGCCACTCAGTAATCGTGACTTATTTAGTGTGTTCTGAACTGTAAGTTCACGTGCGCAGTTTCACAGATACAGCGAGGCTGTGCAGCAAAGGTAAGTTTTGTTGTAATTAATAAAGTATTACTTATTCAGAATGCTCTAATTAGCTATATTAATACTAGCCAGTTCCGTGTCCAAGAAGCGGGATACAACAAGTATATTAATTTGTTTTGTACGTGTCCCACTTGTATGAAATTGCGCGAATGCTCCATTAGGGTGTTCCCAAAGAGCAATAAAGAATACATCGCCGCAGGTGGGAAGCCATGGCTATTTGCGGAGCTCACGGGACAGAATAGGAATTCCAAGCCCACGCCGAGAGAGAGACACCATTGAGAGGGAGCGGACGAGAACCACGGGTGATGTAAAGAGAGCGGCATGGACACCTGTTGCGAACAGACCGGTGGCGCGGAGAGCCTTCATCGCAGTCTCACAGATTAAAACCGCCACGCTGCCCTTCCAATTTGTCAGCGCGCTGCGTTACCTCGCTGACTCGGGCGGTGGCCGCGAGGGTCGCTGCGGGGCGCCGCAGGTGGTTGGCTACCCGCAGCTGCCAGCTGCCCCGCTGCGAAGCCATCCTCACCCGCCGTCGTGGAGGTGGCCAATCAGACGCATTAATTACACGACCGCGGGTGCCTGCAGCGCTGTGTCGATCGTGCAAATGTCGTTAACCCTCTCATGCGCCGCATCCTCAAATAAGGACACGTGAATCTCTGCTCATTTCTCTCGTCTCTGGAGTTAGACGTAACGGTAACAGAAAAGGTACCTTATATGATTTCTAATGGTAGAACCCGTGGTCTAGGCGTAGCATCTTTGATCTAAACGTCTTCGGTCCCGGGTTCGATCCCCGCCACTGCCTAAATTTTTATAAATAATCAGCATTGGCGGCCGAAGACTTCCGGCATAAGAAGTCAGCCTCATTCTGCCAACGGCCTTGTCAAATAGGGCGGAGGAGCGGATAGAGATTCAGGGCACTCTCTTGTCCTAGGGGTGGGAAATTGCCCTAAAGGCGGAAGACTCAGCAATGATCAACGACATGAGAATGCAGAAGGCAATGGAAACCACTGCATTAAAGACATGTGGCCTGTATTTGAAGAAGTGCCATGATGATCTCTCCATTGGCAAAAGATTCCGGAATAGTCCCCCATTCGGATCTCCGGGAGGGGACTGCCAAGAGGGAGGTTACCATGTGAAAAAGATTGAATAATCTACGAAAGGATAACGTTCTACGAGTCGGGGCGTGGAATGTCAGAAGCTTGAACGTGGTAGGGAAACTAGAAAATCTGAAAAGGGAAATGCAAAGGCTCAATCTAGATATAGTAGGGGTCAGTGAAGTGAAGTGGAAGGAAGACAAGGATTTCTGGTCAGATGAGTATCGGGTAATATCAACAGCAGCAGAAAATGGTGTAACAGGTGTAGAATTCGTTATGAATAGGAAGGTAGGGCAGAGGGTGTGTTACTGTGAACAGTTCAGTGACCGGGTTGTTCTAATCAGAATCGACAGCAGACCAACACCGACAACGATAGTTCAGGTATACATGCCGACGTCGCAAGCTGAAGATGAACAGATAGAGAAAGTGTATGAGGATATTGAAAGGGTAATGCAGTATGTAAAGGGGGACGAAAATCTAATAGTCATGGGCGACTGGAATGCAGTTGTAGGGGAAGGAGTAGAAGAAAAGGTTACAGGAGAATATGGGCTTGGGACAAGGAATGAAAGAGGAGAAAGACTGAGTTCTGTAACAAGTTTCAGCTAGTAATAGCGAATACCCTGTTCAAGAATCACAAGAGGAGGAGGTATACTTGGAAAAGGCCGGGAGATACGGGAAGATTTCATTTAGATTACATCATGGTCAGACAGAGTTTCCGAAATCAGATACTGGATTGTAAGGCGTACCCAGGAGCAGATATAGACTCAGATCACAATATAGTAGTGATGAAGAGTAGGCTGAAGTTCAAGACATTAGTCAGGAAGAATCAATACGCAAAGAAGTGGGATACGGAAGTACTAAGGAATGACGAGATACGTTTGAAGTTCTCTAACGCTATAGATACAGAAATAAGGAATAGCGGAGTAGGCAGTACAGTTGAAGAGGAATGGACATCTCCAAAAAGGGCCATCACAGAAGTTGGGAAGGAAAACATAGGTACAAAGAAGGTAGCTGCGAAGAAACCATAGGTAACAGAAGAAATACTTCAGTTGATTGATGAAAGGAGGAAGTACAAACATGTTCCAGGAAAATCAGGAATACAGAAATACAAGTCGCTGAGGAATGAAATAAATAGGAAGTGCAGGGAAGCTAAGACGAAATGGCTGCAGGAAAAATGTGAAGACATCGAAAAAGATATGATTGTCGGAAGGACAGACTCAGCATACAGGAAAGTCAAAACAACCTTTGGTGACATTAAAAGCAACGGTGGTAACATTAAGAGTGCAACGGGAATTCCACTGTTAAATGCAGAGGAGAGACCAGATAGGTGGAAAGAATACATTGAAATCCTCTATGAGGGTGAAGATTTGACTGATGTGATAGAAGAAGAAACAGGAGTCGATTTAGAAGAGATAGGGGATCCAGTATTAGAATCGGAATTTAAAAGAGCTTTGGAGGACTTACGGTCAAATAAGGCAGAAGAGATAGATAACATTCCATCAGAATTTCTAAAATCATTGGGGGAAGTGGCAACAAAACGACTATTCACGTTGGTGTGTAGAATATATGAGTCTGGCGATATACCATCTGACTTTCGGAAGAGCATCGTGCACACAATTCCGAAGACGGCAAGAGCTGACAAGTGCGAGAATTATCGCACAATCAGCTTAACAGCTCATGCATCGAAGCTGCTTACAAGAATAATATACAGAAGAATGGAAAAGAAAACTGAGAATGCGCTAGGTGACGATCAGTTTGGCTTTAGGAAAAGTAAAGGGACGAGAGAGGCAATTCTGACGTTACGGCTAATAATGGAAGCAAAGCTAAAGAAAAATCAAGACACTTTCATAGGATTTGTCGACCTGGAAAAAGCGTTCGACATTATAAAATGGTGCAAGCTGTTCGAGATTCTGAAAAAAAGTAGGGGTAAGCTATAGGGAGAGACGGGACATATACAATATGTACAACAACCAAGAGGGAATAATAAAAGTGGACGATCAAGAACGAAGTGCTCGTATTAAGAAGGGTGTAAGACAAGGCTGTAGCCTTTCGCCCCTACTTTTCAATCTGTACATCGAGGAAACAATGATGGAAATAAAAGAAAGGTTCAGGAGTGGAATTAAAATACAAGGTGAAAGGATATCAGTGATACGATTCGCTGATGACATTGCTATCCTGAGTGAAAGTGAAGACGAATTAAATGATCTGCTGAACGGAATGAATAGTCTAATGAGTACACAGTATGGTTTGAGAGTAAATCGGATAAAGACGAAGGTAATGAGAAGTAGTAGAAATGAGAACAGCGAGAAACTTAACATCAAGATTGATGGTCACGAAGTCAATGAAGTTAAGGAATTCTGCTACCTAGGCAGTAAAATAACCATTGACGGACGGAGCAAGGAGGACATCAAAAGCAGACTCGCTATGGCAAGAAAGGCATTTCTGGCCAAGAGAAGTCTACTAATATCAAATACCGGCCTTAATTTGAGGAAGAAATTTCTGAGGATGTACGTCTGGAGTACAGCATTGTATGGTAGTGAAACATGGACTGTGGGAACACCGGAACAGAAGAGAATCGAAGCATTTGAGATGTGGTGTTATAGACGAATGTTGAAAATTAGGTGGACTGATAAGGTAAGGAATGAGGAGGTTCTACGCAGAATTGGAGAGGAAAGGAATATGTGGAAAACACTGATATGGAGAAGGGAGGGACGATAGGACATCTGCTAAGACATGAGGGAATGACTTCCATGGTACTACAGGGAGCTGTAGAGGGCAAAAACTGTAGAGGAAGACAGAGATTGGAATACGTCAAGCAAATAATTGAGGACGTAGGTTGCAAGTGCTACTCTGAGACACGAAGAGGTTAGCACAGGAAAGGAATTCGTGGCGGGCCGCATCAAACCAGTCAGTAGACTGATGACCAAAAAAAAAAAGTTGAAGGATGAAGGATCGCCTACTTCTCATTTCTACCGATCTTACAGTAAACAGGACGTTCTAAAAAGCACTTTTTTATGCACGTGGGACTTCTTATGCTCCAGCTTTTTAACATGTTTTTATTAGATCGCTTCCTTGTCTGTCTTGTCGATACAAATTTTGAACTGATTTTGAACTAACTTCCGAAGCACTACAGCAGAGCTCACCAACCTTTTTCACAAGCGGGCTCCCCAATCATTCCGTACAATAATTACAAGTCAATGAAACCTCTGGGAAAAAAGACTAAAAACCAGCATTCCATATCAATCGTGGATGAGTGGCATGAATGCACACAGGACAGCTAACGCATTCACACTGCCGGAAAAATTAATACTCCCTTTCGAAGGTTTCCTGTTCACTCAAGATCAGAGCAGGACCAGATTGGTGTTTAAAGTCCCGTCGACAACAAGGTCAACAGGGACGGAGCACAAGCTCGGATTAGGGAGGGAAATCGGCTGTGCCCTTTCAATGGAACCATTCCGGCATTTGCCTGAAGTGATTTAGGGAGGTCACGGAAAACCTATTTCAGGATGGCAGGACGCGGGTTTGAACCGTCGTCCTCCTGAATGCGAGTCCCGTGTGTTAACCACTGCACCATCTCGGTCGGTAACCAGGTAATACCCACACTCGTACATGGTGTAGTCTCCAAGGCCGGTAATGTAGGCGCTCATTCTGGCATCCAATATGTTCACGCAGTTCTATAGGAGTTGTTGGTTGACGAATCACTTGTCGTCCCATCATATCCCACACTGCTCGACTGGAGGCAAGTCTGGATATAGAGTTGGGCAGGGAAGTTGCTACATGTCTTGCAGAGCACGTTAAATTTCACGGGTAATGTGTGGGCGAGCACTATTCCGTTGGAGCAACACATCTCGTTCTTGTTACAGGAACGGCAAAGGAACGGGTCTAACAACGCTCTGCACCTGCCGAGCGCTGGTTAGCGTCCCCTCCACAAACACCAAATGCTACAGACTTAAAATCTTACACAGAGCTCAGAACTGGATGACAGTATAATATTAAATATCTTTCTTGTCGGTGCATTCGGTAAGGGTGGGGGTGAGGCTGAAGAACATTGGTAATGCCCGACATCTCGGCTGCCCTGCAGGACTGGTGTGTTATAGAGAATTCGATCTCAGTAGTTTGCAAAATAATTAACGTAGAGTAAAGAAATTTCGGGAATACCTTTGTCTAGGTAATATATTTAAGTGATTAACATTGCAAGATCACAGGTCAATGTGAGCATGAGGTACGCAATTGCAAATGTGAAATTCTGGTACATTAATAACTAGTGTAGCCGCCAGAATGTTGAATGCAAGCATGAAAACGTGCAACGTGTTGTACAGTTTGCGGGGCAGAGTCTCATGCATGTTTCACTTCGTTGGTCTACTTAGGGACAGTTAATGCTGTCTGTGAATAATGGTAGACTTCTCGTCCCACATGTGATCGACGGGAGACATATCTGGTGATGGAGCAGGCCATGTTCGTTACAACAGCGTTGTGTGGGCGAGCCTTATCCTGTTGGAATAGCGTGGGGCGCATGCCATACATAATAGTTGGGAGGATTATTCATCCATGATTATTCATCCATCAGTTACATGCTGTATGCCTCACACATTATCCCTTATAAACCTTCTAAGTGTTTACAGGGCTATTAAAAATTCACAAGCCATCTGTATAAGAGTAGGAACCCATACACTGATAAGCCAAAACATGATGACCACTGCCCACCGCGGGATTCTATGCTGCCTGGTAATGCTGAGAGAGCGTGACGCACTAAGATAACTATACGGGCGGATCAGAGACGAATGGGGAATCGTTCTAGCAACGATAAGTGGCGCAAATACGGAAATCCACCGACTTAAGCAACGTTGACAAAAGCGAGCCTCGACTGTTCGCGTGCTACTGTCGTGAGCATCTAAGGGAAGTGGTTGAAGAAGCTAAAAAGACTTGTTGGCGAAAAGAGATTGGACGTTCCTACCTCATCACAGAACATAGGGATCGGAAGCTTGGTAGCTCTCAATCTGCGATCTGCTGGCGCATGCATAAGTGTTTTGGAGCACACCAATCAGCGCACAATGTTGAAAATGGTGCTCCGCAGGGGACCCAACAAAATCGCCGATTATGATGACAGTGGGCACGGGGTCATCGAAACTGCACTGTGGATCAGTGGAATCGTGTCGCCTGGTCGGGTAAATACCGTTTATTGTTAAACCAGGCCAATCCTCGTGTCGAGGTACGCCGACATCCAAGCGAACAGCTACTCGAAACATGCAACGCGCTACAGACGCAGACCCGCGAGGGCGTACTATGGTACGGGGGACTTCCGTCTGGCTTCCATGGGACGTGCGGTAGTAATCGAAGGCATCATGATGACTGTGAGCTGTGAGCTACGTGTACATTATTACGGACCACCTGTAACCCCTTATGCTTGTTGTCTTCCCCAAAAGCGCTGGCATCTTCCAGCAGGGTAACTGTCCCAGTCACAAGGCAAGATAATGATGTCTGGTTTGTGGAGCGCTCAACTGCGCGGTTATCAGCGCCCGTACAAATTCCCAACCCTTGCTCAGTCCAATCTCGCCACTTTCATTAATGACGATGGAATGATCGAGGACAACACAAACACCCAGTCATCTCGAGGCAGGTGAAGATCCCTCACCCCGCCGGGAATCGAACCCGTAACCCTGTGCTCGGAAGCGAGAACACGGCCTCTAGACAAGGCAAAAATTGTGCAGGAATGGTTGAAGGAGCACGATAGTGAAGTCACGTTGATGTCTTGTCCACCAAATTCGGCTTATGTGTTTTATTCCAGTCTCTGTTCACATTGTCAATTCTTTAGACGATGACCGGTTTCAGTCGGTAATGACCATCCTCAGATCTTTTTTACACCATGTCCTGAAGTGATAAGGCCATAATGGCATCATCAAAACATATAATCAGCACAGCATCGTCACATAGATGTTTTGACGATATCATTATGGCCTTATCACTTCAGGACATGGTGTAAAAAAGATCTGAGGATGGTCATTGCCGACTGAAACCGGTCATCGTCTAAAGAATTGATATTGTGATCAGAGACTGGAATAAAAAAACTTTTTACAGTTTTGGATACTGTTTTTATACGGGATTATGTCGCAGTTGGTGAAATTCGGCTTATCTGAATCCCATGAAACCCAGCCGGGGCGCCATCTCGGTGGCCACAAATCAACCGCCCGTAAATTACGGGAAGTGCGTGACCTGTGCTTAGGCATCTGCTGCCACAAACCTCTGGAAACCTATCAAGTAATTGTCGAATCCATGGCACGCAAGATCAGCGCTGAATTACGTTCTAGAGGTGAGCCAACACGCTTTTAAGTAAGTGGTCATAATGTTTTGGTTCATCAGTGTATGAGAATAGGAGAAATTATTTCATACTTTTTAGTCCGATTTAAAAACGTGTTCAGTAAAACTTTATTTTTTATTTAAATAGCTTTCACGTTAATGTACTTCCCCATTGTTTAACGTTTACGGATTGAGACAAACCGAACAGTACACGTATGCAGCAGGCACGTCAAACGTGCGCTGCAGCCCGGGGCTGTTAAAGCGGTTTCAATTTATCCGTGTTAATATCAACGTCTGAGATATCCCCGAGCGAGCGCCAGACACACAAACGGAGAGAGAGTTAGTGCTAGCTAGCGCAGCCGAGCCCTGGCGGTGTTCATTTGTGATGGGAGAGACCCGTGGGGCGGCCAGCAAGGGCAGGTAGCAGCAGCAGCAGCAGCAGAGAGGAGCCACACTCATTACCGGCCGCCAGGATTTACTGCAGATTGGTAGCACTGGCGGCCTCGCGCTTCCACGCACCGAACTGGGCGTGCGTGTGCAGATGCGTACGTGCCGCTCCTCGCGGTAACCCGTGCTCGACGGGAAATTCAATTAGCTGCCCAGCAATTCCGTATTTGCTTGGCATATTAAGCACTGGAAAGGCCGTAAAGAAAATGGGCTCAATTTATAGCGGTGCGCTATTAAAACGGCTACAATGTTTTGATTTAGAGGGCAGCGTAGTTTTCGTAAATCTCGCGGAGCGTACATCGTAGTTACAGCCAAGACTAGAGCTCCTACAGGGTGGCACAGATAAATGTACCCTGTGTAAGTGTGAAGGAAACCCAGCGAAGTTAGAGAAGCGAAGTGCTGAAATGGACTTAACATTTATTTACGAGGGTCACTCCAAAAGAAATGAGCACTATTTTTTTTAAATCCATCTTTTATTCTACATGTCTGAAAGTTTTACAGTGTGTGGATATATCTTTTAGGAACAATATTTTCATTTCTCCACGTAATTTCCATCCCTCTCAACTGCCTTATACCATCTTGGAACCAACGCCTGTATACCCGCACAGTTAAATTCTGGACTAACCTGTTGGAACCATTGTTTGCCAGCGTGCACAAGGGAGTCATCATCTTCATACTTTGTTCCACCAAGAGATGATAGTCACAGGGAGCCAGGTCAGGACTGTAAGGCGGGAGTTTCAGTGTTGTCCATCCGAGTTTTGTGATCGCTTCCATGGTTTTTTGACTGACATGTGGCCATGCACTGTCGTGCAACAGCAAAACATCCTGCTTTTGCCGATGTTGTTGAACACGACTCAGTCGAGCTTGAAGTTTCTTCAGTTTCGTCACATATGCATCAGAATTTATGGTGGTTCCACTTGGCATGATGTCCACAAGCAAGAGCCTTTGGAATCGAGAAACACCGTAGCCATAACTTTTCCAGCAGAAGGTGTGGCTTTGAATTTTTTTTTCTTTGGTGAATTTGCATAAAGGCACTCCACTGATTGCCTCATCGTCTCTGGTGAAAATGATGGAGCCATGTTTCATCACCTGTCACAATTCTTCCAAGAAATTCATCTCCACCATTCTCGTACTGTTCCAAAAGTTCACTTCATACCGTTTTTCTTGTTTCTTTGTGAGCCACTGTCAACTTCCTGGGAACCCACCTGGCACAAACCTTTTTTAACGCCAACACTTTCAGTATTCTGCAAACTCTTCCTTCCCCTATCCCAACGTAGCGTGATAATTCGTTGACTGTGATGCGTCTGTCAGCAGTCACCAATTCTTTAACTCTGCACATTGTCTGTGCAGTACGAGGCCTGCCGCTGCGAGGACAGTCCTGAATATTGCCGTGCTCGCTTTCATCACTCAACCTGCTTGCTCGCCGACAAATTGTACTGCGATCGACGGCAGCATCTCCATACACCTTTTTCAACCTCTTGCGGATGTTTCCCACTCTCTCGTTTTCAGAGCACAGGAATTCTATGACAGCACGTTGCTTCTGTATCAGCCATCTTGAAGACATGCTGTGACGGCGCCACTCACGGGAACAGGTTGAACTATGTTTGAAAACATGCGGGAAGGATGTATCTGCACACTGTAAAACTTTCACACATGCAGAATGAAAACTGCATTTTTACAAAAATAGTGTGCATTTCTTTTGGAGTGACCCACGTACAATGGAAAATACTGTAAAAAATACGTTTATAGAAGAGGTCGAAAGTGACCCCTTGCAACATCAATAGCCGTGCACCGTCTAAGCATATTCAGATACAACCAGGCTGGGATATCGCTGGCGGCAGCTGATGTTCTCTTTCAGTTCGTATATTGTGTGTGGATTTGTTTCATACACCTCGCTCCTCAATTGGTACTTAAGTGCAGGAACTTCTTGAAAATGACAGCTTAGCAATGACAATCTTGAGCGACGAAGCCAGTTCTCATCTTCATGAAAGTTAAGCCGACACAACACACGCGTATGGGCGAGAGAGAACCCATATGCAACTGTTCCACACATCCGAGATTCCGAGGAACTTAACTTGTTCTGTGTAAGACCGCCTACGGAACCTCCTCCTTCACTACGAGAACTGTCATTCGTATCACATATATCGAACAAGTTGAAAGTGTGGCTCACGTCACATCCTGAAACTGACAGCAGGCATTTTATTTTTCGGCAAGACGGCGCCCGTCCACATTTCCAGAACTTTGTGTGCGAGGCTACCTGAATGAGACGTTGTCACGCCGCTGGATACGACATGTTGTGGCCGCCGACCTGGAGCTTCGTGAGTGTCCACCACCATTTCCGGATTCATGTGTCGCGATCTTACTTTGTGGGCTGCATCAAGGATAGCACACAACCTCGAACACTTGCAACATTGCATCGTAGCGGTTGTTCTTACCGTCACTTCCGTTACGTTGGGTCGGGCACGGACAGAATTAGACTACCGATTAGATGTCTGCCGTGTGACGAAGGGCGGACACACAGAATGTTTATAAACACTGAAAAAGAGCTTTGAGACTTCGTCTTTGATGTGTTATATAATTTGTTATGTTGCCCTTAGCCAATCTTTTTAAAATATTTAATGGACTTTATAATTACCCTGTACACAAATGATTTATACAATGCCTGGTGAGGAGCACTATAAGATAGTTCGGTGACAATTGCGTTGTGTAGGGATGTAGATGTAACGTACGCAAGGTGTTGTGGAACTGAACACCCCTTTGTGTCACCTTTCTATTACTGCGTCCGTGAGTAGCTCAAATCTTTAGTTTTTTGGTTCGAAATATATGAGAAAATATCCCTCTAAAGGCACAAACACTTGTAACTACCACGAATGTCCGTCACACCAGGATTTTCCGTATGGGAACGACTTTTAGTAGTCACCTCAGATTAGCATTAAGTTGTAGAAAAGGTTCTCGGGCGAGACATCGGGTGTGGTCGTGAAAACTCCATAACATTTCATCGGCGCCACTGACCGACTTCTTCAGGTGCGACGGACACACTGCTGAGCTGTTTTTATTATTCCTCTCTTTATTGTTATTTCATCCCACTGGCCTCATACGGGCGGGCGGTGGGTCTTAGCGGTACAATATCCCACTCTTTATCATAGAGCATTTACAGAAAATAAATGAAGACATGACAAATAATAATTATGATCGCAAAATTTTAAAAACTTTTAAAAATTTAGTCAAGAGATGATTACAAACATATAGTTTGGTTTTCTTCATTTAAAGTTTAAAATGGAGATAAAAAGTCTAACAGACTAAAGAGACATTTAAAACCTTTAAACGTAATGGCGACGTTCGTTGAAAAGAAGCACCGTACCTTCACTAAAAAACTGAAAGAGCTGCACTAGGTGAAGATTTTGTGGGGGGTTTAAACGTTCACAGGCTTCTGGGTATAATTTTAAGACGTTAGGTAATATCTGTAGAGAGAGGGTAAGTGGTAAGGTGAGTATTGGGAAAGACGGAAAGGAGGGATGGTTCAAATGGTTCAAATGGCTCTGAGCACTATGCGACTCAACGGCTGAGATCATCAGTCGCCTAGAACTGAGAACTAATTAAACCTAACTAACCTAAGGACATCACACACATCCATGCCCGAGGCAGGATTCGAAACTGCGACCGTAGCGGTCACGCGGTTCCAGACTGAAGCGCCTTTAACCGCACGGCCACACCGAAGGAGGGATGAGTGGGTGGGAAAGGCCGTGGTATCAGGACAGGAGTGGAGGGAGTGAAATGGAGGGGGAGGGGAGAGAGAGGGAGCCCTGATGTGGAATGAAAATAGGCGGTAGGATGGTTAAATATCGGAGCCGATATCATTGTTGAAGTTGCTTTGGTACAGGACAAGAAGTGTGTGTAGGTATAACGATAGTGGGATGTGTTTATGCTGAGCTATGACTGAAGTCTCCTACTTATGCGAGTCTAAGTAAACACGCAGGCATAAAGGCGCCACAAACACCTGAGCGAGGCGCGGCATTCCGAAACTATTCCAACACAGTGCGGCGGGCTGCGGCTCGCCGCTACAAGTTGTCGTCTGCTAAATCGTTCACAAACATCGGCCTAAATCCTTCTTATTTTCTAATCATCTTTTCTGATGTGGTCGTGCATTGTTTAACACAGAACCCGAAGTTAAGCTGCTCTTTTTCGAATACGTATCAATAAAGCAACTACTTATTTCCAGAACTGTACAGGATCAAGGGAGGTATAGGGACTTTTCGGAAAGAAAATATTTTTCGACTAACGTAAATAATGCTACCGTTCTAAACAAACGGGTGCACGTAGCACGTGGAAATACTAGACAACATCGATATAGAGCCCCATTTGTAGTGCTCAAACAGTAGAATGCCACGGCCAGGAGACGATGAACGGCTCCCGAAAGAGGGCGACGTACTCAATTAACACAGTTTTCCCGTCGTTTTATGGCAGGAAATCATCCAGACAAGCTAATTACATTTGCAGTGTGTAATATGCTTTGTAAATATTTTCGTACCATACTCAAAGTATAAGAAATAAATAATATAAAGTTAAAAACAAAACACTGTGATAAAGGTTATGTTACTCATTCGATAACTACCTTCACTCCCCAAAAATCTTGTTGCAAACTCTTAACATAACATTCCGTGTTAAATAAGACCTACAAATTTCATAGCTTTTCTCTTTGTAGCTTGTTTAGTTTTACATCTACAAAGGCGCATTGAATAGGCGGTGGTTGAGCAAATTGTGCTTCCTTAAAATGTCTACATAACAGTTTTTTCCCTCCACCTTAGGTTAAGAGAAATAAGTGTTTCCATCAAATGTAAATGGCAGGGCACAAACGTGCTTACATTAAAATGATTTACTGACTGAATGTTCACAACCCATCTGGCGAAATAATTACATCAAAATAACTTTCCGTAGCACTACTTTGCTTATTTTGTCTCGTCATACAGGAACCACACATGAAAAGTGAAATTGAGACCTTTACTGTACAGAAGTTTAATTAGGTTATACCAGTAACCCCCCCCCCCCCCCCCTCCCCTCCCACCACACTTTTTACGGAATAGAACTCGCATGTATAAAAAATCTTCAATCCTCTGTTTACTTTACAAGTGAGTTAATGTATTACATATTTGACGTTAAGCGTGTAAAACCTGTATGGTTGCAGATGCTTCATTTCAAGAAAAGCTAGTTTTTCAAGCATCTCAATGTTTATAAGGTAATACCTCGTGAACTGTGTCTTGCGCAATGATGTATTTTGCAGGTACACTTAGTGCTGTATGTGGATACTGTGCGCAAAATGTGTTACAAATAGATTTGGCAGTGAAGAAGTCATCAATTAAAATGGCAGGACTGAGAATACAGTTTCACTGCATGAACAGTGAAGTATGGTGAGCGATATGTTTTTTCCAGCATTATTTTGTGGGTGTGTTTGTCAGGGAGACTAAGTTTCGAAAAGGTTTGAAATTATGTGTACAACTTAACGGCAGGCGTTAAGGGCTCTCTTCTCAGTTACTGGATGAATATTCTGGGCAACAGCATCCTTTAAGTTGCGCTGCCTCGAGACGTGTACACATTTTCTAACTTTGATACTTTTCTTATTCTGTTAAACCCTTAACATAAGATTATATCTGTTAATCAGTATATAACGACTGCATTTTATAATCCTTGTTGCACTGGTTGCCTATCAAACGGTTCCCAGGGCAAGGGAAATTTGATTTTTCAGTACTTCACGTAATTATTGACCGAATTCAGAAATTTAATTAAGACATATAATCTTACGTTAAAGGTTTAACACAATAAGACGAGTATTATAGTCAGAAACTGCGTATGTGCCTTGAGACAGCTCAACCCACGGCGCGCAAACTACCCAGACTATATTCATCTAGTATTTGAGAAGCGGGCCAATTTGCGACTTCCAAACATTCTTCCACATAATTTCAAACTTTTTTGAAACTTTTCCTCGCTGACACTCCCCAGAAAATAATAAAAAGAAAGTAATTTATCACTTACTATATTTTCGATGTTCTAGCGATAGAGCCGGCCGCTGTGGCCGAGCAGTTCTAGGTGCTTCAGTCCGGAACCGCGTTGTTGCTACGATCGCAGGTTCGAATCCTGCCTCGGGCATGGATGTGTGTGATGTCCTTAGGTTAGTTAGGTTCAAGTAGTTCTAAGTTCTAGGGGACTGATGACCTCAGATGTTAAGTCCCATAGTGCTCAGAGCCATTTGAACTATTTTATTCATGCGGTAACAAACAAAAGGAACATAATTAAGGTTTAACGTATTCAAACATAGTTGATACATGCTTAGCTTCAAATATTTAACATATTAACCAATTTGTAGAGTAATCTGACGTTTGAATCTGTGTCACAGACGGGAGTTCGATTCTTTCACGAATCGGGGATGTGCAGTTACTGGTAGTCAAATAACTACGAATAATCCAGATTGAGAAGAAACAACTGTAATCATAAGAGGCACTTCTGGTAGTAAACAATATTTGCACTTGAAGCGTGTTTAATTGAGATGAAAAGTGATTCTTACTTTGAGATAGGTATCATATAGCGTTCATCTCCGCAAACTCTATTGCAATCTCCGAAGAAATGTTGTCTTACCTGAAACAGAAAAGAAAGCAATTAGCGCACGTATTCAACGAACTGTTCCGCTACATGTTTGGTATGCAAAAGTGGCTTTGTAACGGCAGGAACACCCAAGATTAATATCGTTATTTACAAAACATGAATGATAGTGCAATGAGTCTCTACGTCCGTGGCGGATTTTGTATTGCAGAGTGAAAGATTCATAATGGAAACATTCCGCTACGCTTCCGCTAAGCCGTTTCTACGGAGGTTCCTTTCTTCCAAGCGTGCTAGTCCCGCATGGTATGCAGGAGAGCTTCTGGGAAATTTAGAATGTGTAAGAAAAGGCACAGCCGTAACTGAAACTGTGAGACGAGGTCATGAGTCACGCCTGGGTAGTTTAGTCGATAACAGCACTGAACAGCAAAGACAAAGTTCCGAGTTCGAGTCCCGCTCCGGCAGGCAGTTTTAATATGACCGGAAGTGTCATTTCAGGCACTGATTGCAGTAGACATGTCTGAGATGTTATACAAAGTGACGTTAAATACTAGCCAAACCGGTAAAAATCGACGATAATGTAAAATGTAGACTGGCTATGGCAAGAAAAGCGTTTCTGAAGAAGAGAAACTTGTTAGCATTGAATATGGATTTAGTTGTTAGGAAGTCTTTTCTGAAAGTATTTCTATGGAGTGTAGCCATGTGTGGAAGTGAAACATGGATGATAAATAGCTTAGTCGAGAAATAAATAGAGGCTTTTGAAGCGTGGTGCTACAGAAGAGTGGCAAAGATTAGATGGATTGATCACGTAACTAATGAGTCGGTACTCAATAGAATTAAGGAGAAAAGAAATTTGTGGCGTGACACGACTAGAAGGGATCGGTTGACAGGACACATTCTGAGAGATGAAAGGATCACCAGTTTAGTACTGGAGGGAAGTGTGAGGGCTAAGAGTCGTAGAGGGAGACCAAGACACGAATAGGGTAAGCAAATTCAGAAGCATGTAGGTTGAAGTAATTATACGCAGGTGAAGAGACGTGCACAAGGCAAAGTAGCGTGGAGAGCTGCATAAAACCAGTCTTCGGACTGAAGACAACAATAACAACATTAGTACGACGAGAAATCTCCTGAATTACATGTCACACATTTAGTTCTGTATGAAGATGATGTGTGCAAAATGTGTTGTTAATACAGTTAATAGTAAAGAAATAATGCCTGCTCCTGGAGTTTTACTGTATGTACGCCGAAAATGTAATAAACGGTAAACTCTTTTCCTTTCATGATTTTGTGCGGAATGTTGGGGAGAGAAAGTTACGAAAAGGTTGTAAATTGTGTTTAGAGTTTACTGGAAGCCCGAATTGTTCTCATTCTCAAATACTGGATGAATAACAATTGCGGGGTTTATGTGATGCCAGGAAAGAAAATGGAGGAATATCTCTGCAACAGCGAAATTAATTACCCCTGCACAACATACGATCGATGTGTGTTAGAAGCGGATGAATGGTACAGTCGATTAGTTCATAATACAGCCACTGTCATGCTTATGTTAAAGATAAAGGCGATTTTTAAACAGATTCAAGTATCTCAAACGTCGGAAGCGAAAGAAATAAAAACTATAGGCCAATCGTGACGTTTGCATTAGCAACATCGTCGAATCAGCAAGCCTTTCTGGTCATGGAAGCGAACAAGCACGCACCTCAGAGTAGCGCCTGAACAGCATGCTACCAGCAGTGACAAATACCTTGGCAGTATGCAGTTTCACTCTTGCGTCTTCCATAGCGCAGCGGCAGTGTAGTTCCGTGAGAAAGTGAACTGATTGTTGTTATGGTAAAAAGAGACACATTTGTCTGATCGTCATCTCACAGACCTCAACTTACGTCGTAAGCTATTAGTACAAAATACCTTGAGATGGATATTATTCTATCTCCTTAGAGGCATATACCCTGAGATGTTCCAGAGCGAAAAAGAGAGAGAGAGAAATGCTTCAGGCGTACTCCAGAGATGTGGAGATGTCTGTTGATGCGCTTGCTGTACATGTTGTATATTAATGATCTGGCATACAATACTAGTAATAACCTCAAACTTTCCGTGGATGATGCAGTTATCCGTAATGAAGTACTGTCAGCTTTTGTTAAGATTCAAAGTTGTGCAAGATTGACAAACTGTTTTAAATTTTCAGAAATGTAAAATAATGCACTTCACAAAATTCGGAAATGTAGTATCCTTTGATTACAACCTGAGCCGCAGCTGGTGTCAGTCAACTCATGTATATACCTGGGTGTAATACTCTGTAGAGATCAGAAATGGAAAGATCACGTAAGCTCGTTGTTGTTGTGGTCTTCAGTCCTGAGACTGGTTTGATGCAGCTCTCCATGCTACTCTATCCTGTGCAAGCTTCTTCATCTCCCAGTACCTACTGCAACCTACATCCTTCTGAATCTGTTTAGTGCATTCATCTCTTGGTCTCCCTCTACGATTTTTACCCTCCACGCTGCCCTCCAACACTAAATTGGTGATCCCTTGATGCCTCAGAACATGTCCTATCAACCGATCCCTTCTTCTAGTCAAGTTGTGCCACAAACTTCTCTTCTCCCCAATCCTATTCAATACCTCCTCATTAGTTATATGATCTACCCATCTAATCTTCAGCATTCTTCTGTAGCTCCACATTTCGAAAGCTTCTATTCTCTTCTTGTCCAAACAAGTTATCGTCCATGTTTCACTTCCATACATGGCTACGCTCCATACAAGTGCTTTCAGAAACGACTTCCTGACACTTAAATCTATACGCGATGTTAACAAATTTCTCTTCTTCAGAAACACTTTCCTTGCTTGCCATTGCCATTCTACATTTTATATCCTCTCTACTTCGACCACGTAAGCTCAGTCGTACGTAAAATGTGTTGCAGACTTCTGTTTAATGGCATGATACCGCGGGAAATGGAGTCAGTTGTACGAAGAAGACTCCTTACCAATCACCTGTGCTTCCATCTTATAAGTAAAGTGCGTGTGGCCAGTTCCAACTAGACTAACTGCGGATATTGAGCTTATACAAAGAAGGCCAGCAGGAATAGCCACAGGTGTCTTTGACACATTGTGAGAGCTTCACAGGAATTCTGAGAAACTCGAATAATGACCACTTGAAGACAGACCTAAAATATCCTGCCGAAACCTACTTAAAATCAGTATTAAGTGAAGGATGGAGAGACATTGTACAGTTTCTTACGTATCGCTTCACCGTGAAGAAAGGATTTAACTAGTTACAGTGCAAAGTCATCTAGACATTATTCCCGCGCTTCAAACGCGATTGGATCGTGAAGGTACCCACCCATCCATATGGTAAATTGCTAAGTACCATGCACTTCACCGCGTTTTTTTGTGTATATATGTAGATACGTATAGGCAGGTACCTTCATGAGTTACAGCTTCGTGAGTGCTTGTAATCAAAGGAGATAACGCAAGGCATTGTTTCTAGTGTGGCACATTAGTTATGTCACTACAGCGGATCTTGGGGCGACTCCATATCGACAAACAATACAACACTGCTGTCCACGCTCGTGGTTGATTAGTGGGCTGATAATAGCTTTATAACTTACGCATGCCATCCTCCACACGTACAATGAACATGCCGGGCGAGACATCGACTTTCCTCTTTTTACGTACACTATATCACACAACACGCACTAAGCCGACATATTTCTGCTACGACCATATTGTCCCAGAAATAAATAGAATTAGCTCCAAACACCAGGAACCGGAAGTTTCAGGGAGTTTCTCCTGCCTTCAAAACAAAAGCTGGAACTGGAAAACCTCTCCCAAATGTTCCCAATTGAACTCATCCTTTCTTCACTAGCTGTTGGCCTGCTAAAAATGTTTTTAAAAAAGCACTCCAGCTACAAGTCTTGTCGACAGTTGTTTTCACTGTCAACGAAATGATTTTTGTATCGATGAGGCTGTGGAAGGTAGTATGTCAAATGACTTTTCAATTTGTAGAAAATCATAATGGTACGCTTCTTTATCGAGAAAATGACAGCACCGTACAAACATATGAAAATGTGCTAAGCTGAGAATTTAGACTCTGCCAGGCACTTAGATGTGATTTTCAGTGTATCCATGTAGATAGATGTAGATGTAGACAACGAAAAGAGCTAACGACCGGAAATGAATCATTGCCGTGCACATTTTCGCACCATCTTTTTCCCTGCTTCCGCAACATTTATTATTTTTACATATGACCTGCACATTACAAGCAACTGCAGCCCCCGATTTTCAGTAACGATTATTGTTCTTACAGTTCACATCGCGTTAATTGTGAAGTACACACATAGGGCAAACAGGGAGAACATTTGGTGTCAGATACAAGGAACACATGAGAGCCTGGAAATATGGGACAAACCACTCCACATTTGCAGAACGCCTAAGAGAAAATGACCACAAACCAACCACTAGAGAAGATGACATGAAAATAATTAGAATCAACAGTAAAAAACACCTCCTGGCCATGCAAGAAAATTACCACATACAGAAAACCAAAACAGAGTGGAAAATCCTGTTGAATGACCAAGTAGACATGCCAAGCAATTCATTATTTACACTAACAGATAAAATAATAGAACAACGTTTGCAAAAAGTATATATATATATATATATATATATATATATTAATATTAGTGTCCAATGTAATAATAATAGAACCCAACATCTTTACACTCACTCATCCACGAACCTCTCCACAGAATATTGAAACGAAAAGTCAAAACAGCTGTCACCAAAGTTTTTGAGCCACTCGCTAACAGCTAGCACAACAAGCCCACCCCAAAAAAAAAATCGTCTGCTCTATCCCCCTCTCTTTCTCACTCATACACACACACACACGGTATAAACATCATAAACAGAAGTTAGTCTCGAACATATACTGTGGTGTCACCGCCAGACACCACACTTTCTAGGTGGTAGCCTTTAAATCGGCCGCGGTCCGTTAGTATACGTCGGACCCGCGTGTCGCCACTATCAGTGATTGCAGGCCGAGCGCCGCCACACGGCAGGTCTAGAGAGACTTCCTAGCACTCGCCCCAGTTGTACAACCGACTTTGCTAGCGATGGTTCACTGACAAAATACGCTCTCATTTGCCGAGACGATAGTTAGCATAACCTTCAGCCACGTCATTTGCTACGACCTACCACGGCGCCATTACCAGTTGCTACTGATACTGAGTCATGTACAGTCAAGAGCGACGCTCATCATTAATGGATTAAAGTTAAGTATTCCACCAGCTACGTCCGTTTTTCTAAAGTCTAAATTCCTTGTCCTGTTCCAGACCTCACGCCAGGCTGCGTGAGCTAAAACGCGTGCCTTTCGGCTTCCTCTAGTACCCGGTGTTTGCTCTCCTGCCAACCCACAACATATACTTCGTTATGTTGGCAACAAATAGGTAAACATACCAAAGAAGATGACACACGTAATGGAGTCGCAATATTTACGCTGTGAAAAGCAGTGTACTATGAAATAGTTGTATCGAGCGACAAAAGAACAATAGTCCACCACAAAAAAGAGTGAGAAACATGGTGAACAGTGTGTGGCAGGCGAGAACACAAATGATGTGATTGTATGGCAGTGATAAAAGTGGGCCGGCCGGAGTGGCCGAACGGTTCTAGGCGCCACAGTCTGGAACCGCGCGACCGCTACGGTTGCAGGTTCGAATCCTGCCTCGGGCATGGATGTGTGTGATGTCCTTAGGTTAGTTAGGTTTAAGTAGTTCTAAGTTCTTGGGGACTGATGACCTCGGAAGTTAAGTCCCATAGTGGTCAGAGCCATTTGAACCATTTGATAAAAGTCGTAGTGCGACCTCCAGACCAGATGTGAGGAAACGCAGATCAGCAAATCGTAAGTAATTACTTTTTTTTTTTTTACAAAAAATCGCGAAGTGAAGTGTTTGGTAATCTATAACTAACAAAACTGTATCGTTATAGATACCACCGATGATGCCTTAGAACAGGAGAAGGCGAAACGCGTATGGGATAAATAAAGTAACCAGTAGCAGGAAAAGGCAGTTTTATTTACAAAACAAGTTTTATATGCTTGCTGCGTAGGATCGCCACACAAACAAAATGTTTAATTAAACTGTTTCCTTCTTTTGACGTAGGGACTTCAGGAAATAAGTTACACGTGTAATCCTATGCTAAGACCACTGCGCAATAAGAATTGCTCGTTGTCAAAAGAGACAACGTGTTCCGGTTTTGCTCCGTACACAGCTGTGCCGCGGTACGGATAACAGTTGCGTCACACCGTGCGACGGGACAAGCACTAGCGAGTTGAATTGCTCAGGGCAGTTCGATTCAGTGGGGAAGTACGTATAAATTGCACGTAGATTCACCATTCACCGTAAAATTCTGTGTGTGTGTGGGGGGGGGGGGAGGGGGGGTGCGGACAGAATGCTATGCCGTGCACAGCGGTGGTGAAATGGTGCCAGCAATTTGACCATGGCCGCACAGGTGCGGTCATGCTGACCGGGAAGGAAAACCATCGACATCGGCCGCCGTCTACAATGTCCAAGAAACTAATAGGCAGCAATTACGGATAAAGAGATTTTCGAACGATGAGGACGTTTACAGAGCGGTTTTCGAATGGCGTTGTGGCCAAGGAGCGGATATCTGTCGTCGAGGAATTTAACAATTGGCACAGAGCACCTGTAAGTAGGCTGTTTACGTTTTTATATTGATAATGCCACGTAGCGCTCTGTATGAAAATCACTGGCTGTGCTGTGTGCAGTCTGTGGCTGGTTTGCATTGTTGGAATTTGCTATTGTAGTGTTGGGCAGTTGGATGTGAACAGCGCGTAGCGTTGCGCAGTTGGAGGTGAGCCACCAGCAGTGGTGGATGTGGGGAGAGAGATGGCGGAGTTTTGAGAGCGGATGATCTGGACGTGTGTCCATCAGAGACAGTAAATTTGTAATACTGGATATCATGAACTGATATATATATATATATATATTATGACTTTTGAACACTATTAAGGTAAATACATTGTTTGTTCTCTATCAAAATCTTTCATTTGCTAACTATGCCTATCAGTAGTTAGTGCCTTCAGTAGTTTGAATCTTTTATTTAGCTGGCAGTAGTGGCGCTCGCTGTATTGCAGTAGTTCGAGTAACGAAGATTTTTGGTGAGGTAAGTGATTTGTGAAAGGTATAGGTTAATGTTAGTCAGGGCTATTCTTTTGTAGGGATTTTTGAAAGTCAGATTGCGTTGCGCTAAAAATATTTTGTGTCAGTTTAGTGATGATCAGAATAAGTAAAGAGAGAAATGTCTGAGTACGTTCAGTTTTGCTCAGCTGTTTGAAAATCAAATAACGTAAGGGGTTTATCAGCACAGTAGTTCATAAATTTTTCTAAGGGGATGTTTCACATTGCGACCACTGTTTACGGAGACTTGCTGCCTACGATGAAAAGTATTTCATGTATTCGTGTTGCTTTGAAGAGTGGTTCAGCATTCAATAAAAGCTACTAGGTCTGCCATAATCATTTGTAAATTTTTGAAGCCCAGCGCCACATTAGACTACTTAAAAATGATGGAAAAGAATAAATCAAAAGAAACTGATGGAAAGATTGAGGTAAGGAAAGAGTCAGATTACGAAAGGTAAGTTACTATCTGGCTATAAAAATATGTTAAAAATAAAGAAAAGAAATTAGCAGTAATGGCAATAAATGAAATTACGATGGTAATGATTCCTCCAAACAACAGCGCTGTCATTGAGCTAGCAACAAACTGAATTCGAGTTCCAATGAGGAGACTTCTACTCAGCCGGCATTAGCTCTGTGCGCAGCGAATGCTTGGTGCTGGCGAAATAAAAACCGACTTCTCAAATTTCCCTTACTTTTCACACGCACTTCTTAAGTCGCCGCCAAACCTTTCCGTTCGGTCTGTAATTCGTTTCGACGGGTGTTAAAATAATTTACTAAATGCGGCTTCCTTTTCGCTTGCAGACTGCCCATCTGGGCGCCACGCTTATTTACAACAGTAATAAAGCAAAACTGCTGTCGGACATGCGGTCCATTAAGTTGGGTAGGCGATTCGCTATTTTTTTTTTTTGTCTCACTTAACGAGTTTAAATGTGGTTATAGCATCGTTAGCTCACACTCGCCTCCCTGGGGCAGTGCGATGCCACGTAGCCTTAATAAATTAATTTTCCTTACTGGCGTTTCAAACATCTTTTCACAAACAAAGGGATTTCAGTTACTACCGAGCACACGTGCAATGTTTGTTAGGCTAAATCATGGTGAACTGTGCTGGAGATCAATAAAGTTTTAAAGGATCATAATTAAACTTTTTGTAAATTTCGGCAGCACGCGATTCTACACCACCTTCAGGGCCTCTCAGTTCATTAGTAGAATGCGTGGGAATGGGGTTTCTAGCGAAATGCAAGGAAGATAAAACAATAAAAGATGGTAACGACTGTAATTTGAGTTTTTCTGGAACCTGTGACGATCAGAGAGTTGAGTAGTGTTCCTAGAAGTGGAATCATTTTTCGTTTTGTCGTTGTTTCATTCCTTCTCACCCCCTCACGGAGTAGGTCGTTCACGTATCGCCACAACATGGCACTCTTCAGCGACCATCGTTTACGTTAATATGGCTACAAATAATTTTAAAGATTAAAATTTATGATCATATATTAATGAAGATAAAAAGAATGTCTTTTAAAATTAATACAGGTAAAGCTGACTCTGAAGCAATTCCCTGCTCGGTGAAGCCGCCCTCGCTCTTCTCATTGGCAGACGCACCATCCACCGCGATTGCTGCTCGCTCCGAGACGGCCTGCTACCACTAATCCCACGCAATGTGTTCCCCTTAATTCGCGACAGCAGAGCCCTCCAGCGGAGTCCTTGGTCACATCCGGCGCGCTATTCACAGAATTTGCTTACGAATCTGCACGCCCGTAAAACATTTGCTTCAACTCAGTTAGCGATCGACGAAGAAGGGCGAAGGAAATCGTGAAGAAGGTTCTGTACTCATCGATGGCTTGAACGCTGCACTGTAGGTAGAGGATCGTTAACTATGCTCCAGACGATCTGAGATACGCTCTAGTAGACGTTATTCGTTAACTCAACCGAATCTCCAACATATTTTCGGGTTTAAACTGAATATAGTTAAAGTACAGGGTTATTACAAATGATTGAAGCGATTTCACAGCTCTACAATAACTTCATTATTTGAGATATTATCACAATGCCTTGCACACACATACAAAAACTCAAAGTTTTTTTAGGCATTCACAAATGTTCGATATGTGCCCCTTTAGTGATTCGGCAGACATCAAGCCGATAATCAAGTTCCTCCCACACTCGGCGCAGCATGTCCCCATCAATGAGTTCGAAAGCATCCTTGATGCAAGCTCGTAGTTCTGGCACGTTGCTTGGTAGAGGAGGTTTAAACACTGAATCTTTCACATAACCCCACAGAAAGAAATCGCATGGGGTTAAGTCGGGAGAGCGTGGAGGCCATGGCATGAATTGCTGATCATGATCTCCACCACGACCGATCCATCGGTTTTCCAATCTCCTGTTTAAGAAATGCCAAACATCATGATGGAAGTGCGGTGGAGCACCATCCTGTTGAAAGATGAAGTCGGCGCTGTCGGTCTCCAGTTGTGGCATGAGCCAATTTTCCAGCATGTCCAAATACACGTGTCCTGTAACGTTTTTTTCGCAGAAGAAA
The DNA here is from genome assembly GCF_021461385.2 of Schistocerca piceifrons. Lineage (NCBI taxonomy): Eukaryota > Metazoa > Arthropoda > Insecta > Orthoptera > Acrididae > Schistocerca > Schistocerca piceifrons. The sequence continues at coordinate 427,640,497 of NC_060145.1, forward strand.
AAGGGGCCGTAAACTTTAAACCGTGAGATTGCACAAAACACGTTAACTTTTGGTGAATTGCGAATTTTCTGCACGAATGCGAGAGGATTCTCTACCGCCCAGATTCGCACATTGTGTCTGTTAACTTCACCATTAAGAAAAAAATGTTGCTTCATCACTGAAAACGAGTTTCGGACTGAACGCATCCTCTTCCATGAGCTGTTGCAACCGCGCCGAAAATTCAAAGCGTTTGACTTTGTCATCGGGTGGCAGGGCTTGTAGCAATTGTAAACGGTAAGGCTTCTGCTTTAGCCTTTTCCGTAAGATTTTCCAACGTCGACTGTGGTACGTTTAGCTCCCTGCTTGCTTTATTCGTCGACTTCCGCGGGCTACGCGTGAAACTTGCCCGCACGCGTTCAACCGTTTCTTCGCTCACTGCAGGCCGACCCGTTGATTTCCCCTTAGAGGCATCCAGAAGCTTAAACTGCGCATACCATCGCCGAATGGAGTTAGCAGTTGGTGGATCTTTGTTTAACTTCGTCCTGAAGTGTCGTTGCACTGTTGTGACTGATTGATGTGAGTGCATTTCAAGCACGACATACGCTTTCTCGGCTCCTGTCGCCATTTTGTCTCACTGCGCTCTCGAGCGCTCTGGCGGCAGAAACCTGAAGTGCGGCTTCAGCTGAACAAAACTTTATGAGTTTTTCTACGTATCTGTAGTGTGTCGTGACCATATGTCAATGAATGGAGCTACAGTGAATTTATGAAATCGCTTCAATCATTTGTAATAGCCCTGTATAGCTTCTAATGATAGCCTGAGCATACACAATATCCACATCCTCGATGTCATGAGCACCATCACCCTGACGCTACGTACTTCAACACTTAAGTTTCAAGACCGAGATTCGCTTCGTAATGTTATTCGAATGGAGGAGGAGATTTTTCGAAATTACTCACCATCATTGTAAAAGATATTTACTGGTAAGATGCACTATGTGATCAAAAGTACCGGACACTCCCAAAAACATATGTCCTTCATATTAGGTGCATTGTGCTGCCACCTACCGCCAGGTACTCCATATCACCGACCTCAGTAGTCATCAGACATCGTGGCAGGGTGTGGGTATGGCGCATGCCGGGTGAACGTTATCTGCCAGCGTGTGTACTGCCAAAAGTAAAATTAGGAGGCGGTGGTCTTATGGTGTGGTCATGTTTTTCGTGGAGGGGGCTTGCACACCTTTTTGTTTTGCGTTGCACTATCACAGCACAGGCCTACATTGATGCTTTAAACATCTTCTTGTTTCCTACTGTTGAAGAGCAATTCGGGGATGGTGATTGCATCTTTCCACACGATCGAGCACCTATGGCCGGCCGGAGTGGTCGAGCAGTTCTAGGCGCTACAGTCTGGACTGGCGCGACCGCTACGGTCGCAGGTTCGAATCCTGCCTCGGGAATGGATCTGTGTGATGTCCTTAGGTTAGTTAGATTTAAGTAGTTCTAAGTTCATGGGGACTGATGCTCAGAGCCATTTGAACCAACTTATTACTATGCACGGCTTGTGGCGGAGTGGTTACACGACAGTAAAATCTCTGTAATAGTCTGGCCTGCACAGTGTCCTGACCTGAATCCTACAAAATACCTTTGGGATGTTTTGGAACGCCGACTTCTGCCAGGCCTCACCGACCGACATCGATACCTCTCCTGAGTGCAGCAGTCCGTGAAGAATGTTCTGGCATTCCGCAAGAAACCTTCCAGCACCCGACTGAATGTATGCCTTCGAGAGTGGAAGCTGTCATCAAGGCGAAGGGTGGGCCAACACCATAGTGAATTCCAGTATTACCGACGGAGGGCGCCACGAATTTGTAAGTCATTTTCAGCCACGTGTTCGGATACTTTTGATCACATAGGCTCTCCACAGAACCAGAACATAGACATATATCTTTTACATAAGGTTTCACAGTGGTAGAAACTTCAAGTGCGTAACACGTGTGTACTTTATGACACAGACTGCCAGTCACGTTAAGATTTCTGGCCTTTCTGTAAACATTCCAGTCATTGGCCTATACAACAAGAATTGAGAACTGTCACAACAAAACTCAACAAACTTTTTTTTAAAAAAAACGCGTTTTTAACGGATTCTGGTACTTAACTAAGAGCCTCACATCATGGATAACAGAAAATACGACAATAGTGAGTATTTGCCGTTGTAAAAGGCCCCTGAATATAGCAAATGTTGACAAAACTCGACATCTCCTTTTTTCAGAATTCGTTTACGTACACGAAAGCAATCAAACAGGATGAAACTCATAGTGAACTCGCAGAAGTTACGTCGTACAATTACAGTTTCGAGCTAATATCTGTAATTAGTGACACAAGACTGATAGTACATCATAACAACGAGACCAAAGTTAGAAGAAAAATGGTCGGAACGTAAAAATATACTCATGTTTCGTAAATAGAGATGTAGATGAGAGGAAACGCAGATATCAACCAAAACCGCGAAGAAGTATCTCACTGATGATGCCTTAAAGTGAAAAAGACGAAATGCGTCTTGGTGAAATAAAATACATTCCAGCAAGAAAAGGCGTATTTTATTTACAAAACATACATTATTAGGTTTTTGTGGAGCGAAAGCCTTTTCTGTTAACGTCAGCATGGATTTCAAAAACGGAAATCTTGCGAAACTCAGCTGTCTCTGTTCCCCCATAAAATCCAGAGCGTCGTAGACGTCGGTGCTCAGTCAGGTTGGTGGCGTGGTGCTCTGCTTCTGGACGGCATCTGACACCGCCCTGCATTTCCGTTTAGTAATTGAAGTCAGGACCTTCCCTTCGATGCGTCTGAACATGTTACTCTTAACGGAACAAAATAGACAGATGTAAAAGTAATTTTGGGTAGACAACGAGGGAGCGTTAGTAGTACTGCTGCTATTTAAAATTTTCATCAATGATGTAGAGCATAATGTTGGAGGCTTCATAAGACTGTTTGTGGACGATGCTGTTGTCTGTAGCAAGGCAGCAGGAAAACGCAGGGCCATAAAAAAGTATCAGCGTGCGAACCATTCAACGAAACATCATCGATATGGGCTTTCGGAGCCGAAGGCCCACTCGTGTACCCTTGATGGCTGCACGACACAAGGCTTTACGCCTCGTCTGGGACAGTTAACACCGACCTTGGACTGTCGATGACTGGAAACATGTTGCCTGGTTGGGCGAGTCTCGTTTCAAGTTGTATCGGGCGGATGGACGTGTGCGGGTATGGAGACAACCTCATGAATCCACGGACCTGCATGACAGCAGCAGACTGTTCAAGCTATTAGAGGTTCTTTAATGGTGTGGGGCGTGTGCAGTTGGCGTGATATGGGACCCCTGATACGTCTAGATACGACTCTGACAACTGACACGTACGTAACCACCCTATCTGATCACCTGCATCCATTTATGTCCATTGTGTATTCGACGGACTTGGGCAGTTCCAGCAGCTCAGTGCGAGGCCCCACACGTCCATATTTGGTAAAGAGTGGCTGCAGAAACAATCTTCTAAGTTTAAACAATTCCTCTGGCCACGAGACAACCCAGACTTGAACATTATTGTACATATTTGGGATGCCTTGCAAAGTGCTGTTAGAAGAGATCTCGACCCTCTCAAACCTTTATGGATTTATGGACAGTCCTGCAGGATTCATGGTGTCAATTCCCTCCAGCACTACTTCAGACATTAGTCGAGTCCACACTATGTCTAGTTGTGGCACTTCTGCGTGGTCGCGGGGGCCCTACACGATATTAGGCAGATGTGCCAGTTTCTTTGGCTCTTCTGTGTATAAGGGACAGTCAATTGAAAATGTGACACATTGACAAATGTGAGTAAATTTTGGTCAAAAATTAGTCACCATACCCGTTAATACATTTATCTGTTTGAAACAAGACGGTCAATGCTTTAATGGAAACGTGTTGCATCGCGTTTTGTTCATCGATGAATCACGGTTCTGCAAAATTCTGGATGACCATCGTCGACGAACATATCAGTCCAGAATTCCTGGTCTGGGAGAGGCAATCTGCGTGCGTAGAGGGTATGGACAGCTTGTAGTTGATGGGATGGTGGAACGTGTTAATAGAGCCGAAAGGAAATAAGCCGCAATGGTATCTAAATCATGAGAAAAAAAATACTGTGCGACGAATGGGTGCACGAAATACAGGCTCTTGAGCGTCAGCAGATATTATAACTACACTAAGTGATCAGAAGTACCCGAGCAGCTGTTAATTGACGTTAATATGTTGTGTGTCCAGCCTTCGCCATTATGGCGGGTTGAACTCTACTGGCGACACTCTAAGTGCGGTATGTGCGCGTCTGTGGAGTGAAGGCAGCCCATTCTTCCTCAAGCGCAAAAACCAGAGAAGGTAGTGAGGCTGGACGCTGTGGTCTGCAGCGAAGTTGACGTTCTAACTCATCCTAAAGCAGTTCCATTGGGTTCAGGTCGGCAGTCTGGGCAGGTCAGTCCATTTCAGGAATGTTAGCGGCCACAAATGATTGCCTCGCAGGTGCTGCTTTACGAAAGGGTGGATCGCTGTGCTGATACCACCACCGTCCCCGAACTGTTCCTCTACTGTACGCAGTACACAAACTTCAAAATGTGTTCGTACTCTTCCGGATTTTGGGATTTCTTAAGGGCAGTATGGGGACCACACCCCAATGACCCTAACAACCGTTCTGTCAGCGTGACGTTAAATTCTAATCTTCAGCTTTTTTGTCTGCGATGACACTCTGTCTGCAGTCTCTGGCCAGATTTCATATGTTGCGACTTGTGTATTCTTCAGAGCCACTGCAATAAGCTTACCACCTTCCAGAGGTGTAGTTGATCTGGAAGCATCCATGCCTCCTCTTGATTTCCTGGGCACAGCCAGTCACCAATCGTTATGCAGTAATTGTACGACACCCGACTGTCTGGGCGGTCTTTCGGTCTGATGCTCCCACTTCCCTGATGGCAACGACTCGGCCTTTCTCAAAGTCCGGAATATGGCGACAGCTGCCGTGCACGTTCTCTGAGCATGGTGTGCTCCAGCCTACACGTGAAAAGTTGCAGTAACGTTAGATACACACAACAACCACCATGTACTCACACCATTCTTCTTTTGTAGGAACGGCTTTTTTCTGTACTGAAAATGAGGTCGAATGAGGATTAATTTACAATTATCACAGGCCACAGGAATGGAAGTACTGGAGTATCAGCATAGCAGCGTTCGGTGAAAGTGTTCCCATTTCTGTTCGTGGATTATTAGCTGTGGAAGAACGACGGGCCTCCTCGGTAGGCTGGTTGGAGCCTGTATGTGCTACACGCGCAGTGACCACGCAGGCGTCGGAAGCAGGGAGTGGGTATAACGTCACCGGTTTGTAGCGTGAGCGGCGTAATGGCGCCTTCCGCCTGTTGGACGCTGCCTGCAACACACCCGTTTTCTTCCCACTCGGGAACGTTTAAAGCGAAGCGAGGCGTAACCAGGCAGCCAGATCTGTGTGTCACATTCAGAATTATCGAGCACTTTGATGATGACTTTCCTGGAGACCGAAAAACTCCTACGTAGTAGTCAATATGGTTTCTGTAAACAGGAATCATGTGAATCACAGCTTGCTCTGTTCCTTCACGAGATACAGAAGGCAGTAGACACCGCAGCCCACGTCGATGCCGCGTTTCTTGACCTCCAGAAGACATGCGATGCACTTCTACACCGCCTTATAATAAACAAATAGTGGTGTTTCGGTAAAAGCGTGCCAAAACCTAACAGGACACAGGGGATGCTTCACTGAATCGTCTGAGGCGGGGAATCTGGGGTCGGAGAAGACAGTTTAAGGAGATAACACGAATAAAATCACATTACTGTGATTATTTACATTAATTATAGTTAACTGCAAATACCATAATTGACACAATGAACGTACCATTTGTACTCTTACAAAATGTGCGGAAACTGATGGCCGTCAACTTCGATGCAAGTATCACATCGACGAACAAGATTTTGCCGCACCCTGATAAATATGCCTGGTGTGGTTCTCACTTTGCCAGGTCCCTCGTTTCTTCTTTCCAATTATCCCGCCTCACTCATTCGTCGATCAAGAGAAATAAACACTCGTCGTGACGGATGATGCCTGTTAGGAAATCGTTCCCTGTACAGTCTCTGCCGGCCGGGGTGGCCGAGCGGTTCTAGGCGCTACAGTCTGGAACTGCGCCACAGCTACGGTCGCAGGTTCGAATCCTGCCTCGGGCATGGATGTGTGTGATGTCCTTAGGTTAGTTAGGTTTAAGTAGTTCTAAGTTCTAGGGGACTGATGACCTCAGAAGTTAAGTCCCATAGTGCTCAGAGCCATTTGAACCATTGTACAGTCTTTCAGCAGAGAGGGAATCGGAACTACTTCCCCAAACACAAGGTACATGTCAGTGAGTGCTGCGAAACTGTACCGGTATTGCTCCATCGTGTTGTACTGTACGGCTCTGAATAGAACCGAGTAATGAACGGGTTTGTCGTTGATTCGCGGCTCGTTCTGTCATGAGACAATGTAAATACGATACAACGCAGCCACCTAATGGATAAGTAAAGTAAACAAAACCTGTATCATGACTTCCTAGTAGTCAGGCTCGTCGTCCTTGTTCCTTGCAGGAAATAAAGAATGTACATGGAAATAAACAGTACAGTACGAGTAAACTTGTAAGCAAATTAGTTGTAAACAAGCTAGAAAGCAGTAATACTACAAAGAGATAGACAAGTTTACTTCCATATCTCCTTAAGCTGGCTTTTCCGACCCCATGTGCCCTACCTCAAATTGTTCAGTGGGGCATTCTCTATGTCGTACTACATTTTTGCACGCTATTACGGAAACACTCTGTATACGTGCATACGGGATGGTTGAACAAGTCGCGATTGGGTTCGAGACTTCTTCGCAGATGGAATTTAGTGTATCGTTCTTAATTGTCAGCCATTGAAAAAACCAAGGTGGCGTCTGGCAGGACTGCCGCTGTTCGCGACGTGTGTGAATGAACCGGCCGGTAACGCGTAACAGCGCTGCAAGGGCATTCTCTGAGGACACGGCTGTCTACTGGGAGGTGAATGTAAATCTCGTGTGACTAGGGCCTCCCGTCGGGTGGACCTTTCACCGGGTGCAAGTCTTTCGATTTGACGCCACTTAGGCTACTTGCGAGTCGATAGGGATGAAATGATGATGATTAGGACAATACAACACCCAGTCCTTGAGCGGAGAAAACCTCCGACCCGGCCGGGAATCGAACCCGGGCCCTTAGGATTGACAGTTTGCCGTGCTTACCACTCAGCTACCGGGGTCGGATTACTGGGAGGTGAGACGTCGAAAAACGTGGTACGATATGAAGATGATCAACATCTGGTGTAAGAAACGGCTGTTTACTTTGTAAACAAATAATGATACGAAATAAATATAAATGTCTATGAGGCTGTTGGCTGGGATATCCCACGTGGTGTGTTATGGAGCCTAGCAAAATCGGTGTTTTAATTCTGCGACATTCGCCCCGTTTCCTTACGGGTATGTGAGAGTTGTATTGTATGTGTATTTGTAGAGTTTCCGTGGGTGTAAGAGCATGGCTGCGTAGTATAGTTCTATGTGTGTGTTGTATGATGATGATGATGGTGGATGATGATGATGATGATGATGATGATGATGTAGATGAGTAGACAAAGGAGACAGTGAAACCCGGTGCCGGCACACAGTCTACTGCTCTCGAATAGCAAGGGGGCTGCCGAACTGATCAACATCAACAGCGTCACATGCCCTCACTTCGTGAGACACTACGGAGATGTCTGGAAGTTAATTCAGGTCAGTGGCGCAAAGCACCAGGAACTTTACACTATCACTTATCGTCCTGTCCGTGGCCAAATACTAGGAGCGAAAATTTCATCCATCACCAGGATCCGATACGGTTTACCCCATCACACAGGCGTACGTTAGCGACCTCGGCTACACACACTAGTCTTCGTCTTCTCTGTTTCATCTTCGCCTTCTTCGTTTCGTCTTCGTTTTTTTCATCTTCTTCCTTTTATTTTCCCATTTCTCTACGACGTCGACATTGTTATAAGGATTTTAAAGAGTAACTGGCAGTTGGTCGGCCTTAGTGATGCCACCATTACCCCCGGGATGGAATTTGTACACCCCGTCTCTCTGCGTCTACGTCAGATCGAACGTTTTCAAAATGTTTGCGCAAAGTGTATCTGAGGCGGAAAGTGGGTGTCAACTTGATATTCGCCAAGTACGATGTGGAAAACCGCCAAAAAAACCACATCCACGATGGCCTGCTGAAAAGCCCTCATCGTTAACCCGCCAGGCGGATTCCATCGGCGACAGGTTCGTCTCTCTGAATCCCGGAAGCGGCGCTTCATCAGGCCCGGCTATCCAGGCGGTTTGATAACTGTACTATGTAACATGCGTCAATGTCATACTTTGAGTACGCGGCCAGTGACCCAGCGACCAGTCTAGCAGTATCTTTGCAGGCTCATGTAAGTCGGGCGCAACAGCCACGTAAGCCTAGCAGTGTGGAAAGCGAATGCAAAATTCAGCTTTATTGGAGAATCCTGACGGAGAGAGTAATTCACTCACGAAACAGACCGCTTTCGTAGCCCTCTATCGATCAATTATTATGTACTGTCGTTCAGTCAATGACCTCACTAAGTTGTATTAACGGAAGAGACAACAGTTATTCAGATAAATGCTGCGCGATTCGTGACGTGTTTGGTTAGTCATCGAAAGAATATCTCAGAAACATTAAGAGACTTTACCAAAAATACGTTGTGGACCGCGCAGACCTCAAGTTCAAGAGTGTTGGAAAAACATGTTGCTTGAAGAGCATGCCGACACTACAAGAAGCGTACTGGCCCATGCATTCCTTCCGCTTACCATCCACGTATGAATTACGATTGGGGAAAGAGTGAGGGGGGTGGGGGGAGTGGAGGGCAAGGGTACACTACTCATCCTCTGCCTCTGCCATTCATCGTACTGTGCCTTGCGAAATACAATGTTGACATAGACGTGGCTGGATAATGGATACATCGGCTAATACAGTCAGTAACAAAAAAGAAGCACAGAAGCGGACAAGGAAACGTCATGAAACCTCACGAGTTGAGACGGTATGTGACGCTACTTCAGTGACTACAAAATCGACCGAAATTAACCAAAACCTTGGGATTATGAGGATAGTACGATGCTGCACTGCAGTCTAGGCTGGATGAATGCACTAGTTCGGTTGGGAAGGGTGTCATAAAGCCGCTGTATCCTCCCCTGAGGTAAGCTGGCTCACAGCTCTTCAGACTGGTCCTTCACGTCTTGGGTAATGGGCGACTGAGCTGGTTCCTCACGAGTTCTATCAGGGATATATCTTGGCGTCTTCCTTGCCTGGGGAGTTCCTCAACATACGCCGACAGTTCATACGCAAACGTGGCATGTGTCGACGAGTACTGTCCTGATACTAAAATGTAGACTTTCACGGCCGGAAATATCATATCCATTATAATTATCCGGGCTGTTATGCCGTGGTCGGTTGATGAATTCTGTGTCGCTTCCCAACGTTTCGTCTCCGACTGCGGGAGACATCTTCAAGGGGGTCCGTAGCTCAATGGAAGGTCCAACACACCCACTGGCTCGCTACTGACTGTCAGTACTGTCCTGTTGAAAAAGTCATCAAGGTATGGTTTCATGAGAGGTAACACACGGTGTCTGTGATGCAGCGTTGTGCACCAGAGCCACTTCGACCGCTTCCAACCGTGACCTGCAGTCATTCCCGATGCCTCCTCACACCATGACGCCAGGTGTAACTTGGTTGCACACTCAAAAGCATTGGAAAAATGGGACCTGCCACACTAACCAACTATGGTCACCCAGGATAGTGCAAGAAACACGATATTTCACAATGCGACGCCATTCAACAGTAGTCCATGCTTTCTGGTCGCGGCACCACTAAAAAAGACAAGCTCTATGTTGTAGTGTTAAAGGCAGCGTACGGTGGGATGGCAATTCACTGGTCCCCTACCAACGTCGCAGGATGACGCAGTATGTTGCCTGGTCCACTACCTGTTATCCGACGGCAGGTGCAGATATGGTTACGATGTGCCTGGTGCAGAATACGACGATTCCCCGCGGTGGTGAGAGTTAGTCGACCGCAACCTTGACGACGGGTGCGGCTGTCCTCGCGTCCTCACTCAGACCAACATCGGACTCCTGTTACATCCTAATGTCCACATATCTGGAGTTATCGCGATTCGACTAGTGCCTAAATGGAGACCCAACAGCAGGGCGCTTTCAAAGTCTGTCATATTCTGATTACGCTGTCTCACATAAGTACGCGGCACCTCCATGTCCTTCACAATGCCAACTAGACATCTCACGCCGTTCACACCGCTTTTATTCCCTACAAGGCGTGGTAAAAAAAAAAAAAAAATAAATAAACGCGCACAACACTAATGATCTCTGGAGGCCGTTTAACCTGTCATAGAGAGTTGCAACTCATATCATTTACATACCCATCGATGGTGTGTACGTGTATAAAACCGACCGCAGTGGTTAGCACACTACACTCGCATTCTGGAAGATGGCGCGACAGTTCAAACCCGCAGCCGGCCATCCTCATTTAGGTTTTCCGTGATACTCCCAAATCGCTTCAGGTGAATGCCGGGATGGTTCCTTTAAAAGGGCACGGCCGACTTCCTTCTCCATCCCTCGCTTATCCGATGGGACCGATGACCTCGCTGTTTGGTTCCTCCTCCAAACCATCCAGACAACCAACTAACCAACATGTACAAAGTTACATCGACTTCCGACCATGTCTTCTGGGTGCTTCATTTGTTTTTTTTTCTCTTTTTTTGCCAGGAAGTGTATTTTTCCTTTCCACTGTTCCGTTTCGTTTCATTTGCTCATGTGACATATTCTTTTACATCATCGTGCCTTTCAATCTCTTCATCATTTGCCGAGGTAGTAGGCATATACCCTTGAATTACTGTTCTGGGTGCTGGCTTTGTGTGTGTTCTCTACGGTAACACGTTCGTTATTCCATTCACAGTAACTCACACGCCTTCCTCCGTATCAACTTTCTACTTAATTTTACATTGGTAATAATTTCGTAGGATGTGTGTATCATGTGTCAGGAAGTACTATAGCAGATGTTTAGATGTGTGTGAATTCCTAAGGGACCAAACTGCTGAGGTCATCGGTCCCTAGACTTGCATACTACTTAAACTAAGTTATGCTAACAGCAACACACACACGCATGCCCGAGGGAGGACTCGAACCTCCAACGGGAGGGGCCGCGCATCCGTGACATGGCGCCTCAACGACGCGGCCGCACCGCGCGGCAATACAGGGTGTCGACAATGAGACTCGAACATTTTAATACCCTATATCTTTCTCATTTCAGATGGTGGACCTGTGAAACCTGAATGGGCAGACAGACAACTAAACAAGTTTGTGGTGTGCAAATTTGATACGCCAAGTAGCCGTAGTGGAGCTGCAATCAATTGTTTTAGCAAAATGGAGGATATGAAGGAGCGTGCACAAGTGGTCTGGTGGTATACAGAGACAAAATCGGCGACCTAAGTGCAAAGAAACTTTCGTCGAGCTTACAACAAAGCGCCCCTGTCGTTCAAGGCTATAAAGAAATGGTATGATCAGTTTTTGGCTACTGGGAGTGTTGCGAAAGGGCACGGTGGTGGTAAGCCTGGGATCAGCGAACATCATGTGGAACAAGTGCGGCGGTCATTCGAACAAAGTCCACAGAAGTCAGTGCGACAGGCAGCACGAGAACTTCGTATGAAACGTTCAACAGTGCACAAAGTGCTTCATCAGCGATTACGTTTGTGCGCATATAAAGTGCAGTTTGTGCAAGAAATCGAGCCTGATGATCGACCAAAGCGAGAAGAATTTGCATGTTCATGTTAGATCGCATTGCCGCGGACGAGACATTTTAATCACGCGTGATGTTTACTGTCCGAAAATTCACATGCACCTAGGGAACACATGCGCGACAGTCCGAAAGTTAATGTGTGATGTGGTTTGATGATAAATCGCATTGTTGGGCCGTTTTTCTTTCAGGAGCCGACTGTGGATGGAGCCATCTACCTGGACATGTTGGAACAATTTGCCGTGCCACAGATAACAGACCTGCAGCCAAATGTGATGTTTCAGCAGGACGGTGCACCACCCCATTGGAGCCTTGATGCCCGAAAATTTTTAAATGACACATTCCCGCAACGATGGATTGGCCGTGGAGGTCCAATTCCTTGGCCGCCACTTTCGCCCGACATAACCCCCCCCCCACCACGATTTTTTCTGGGTGGGTTATGTGAAAGACCGGGTATACGCTACACCAGTAAAGGACCTGCAAGACTTGAAGCAGCGCATAAGAATTGTCATCAACTCTGTCACAGAACAGATTCTCCGCAACACATGGCACGAAATCGATTATAGACTTGATATTCTTCGCGCTAACCGTGGCGCCAATGTTCAAGTGTACTAAACCGTCGCCGGCCGTTGTGGACGTGCGGTTCTAGGCGCTTCAGTCTGGCACCGCGTGACCGCTACGGTCGCAGGTTCGAATCCTGCCTCGGGCATGGATGTGTGTGATGTCCTTAGGTTAGTTAGGTTTAAGTAGTTCTAAGTTCTAGGGGACTGATGACCACAGATGTTAAGTCCCATAGTGCTCAGAGCCATTTGAACCATTTTGAACTAAACCGTCCATCTGTGTATGAAAACTTGATGAGCTGCTGTATGATTTCCCTGTATTTGTTCGTCAATAAATTATGTTTCCTCTCAGATTTTATGAGTTCAAATGTTGGAGTCTCATTGTGGACACACTGTACTATAGCACAACTGTTCTAGGAACATACGCTGTCGGGATTCTGATAGTGTATCACAACAATATGCGGAACGCCTCTCTTGTAGCGTCTGCTACTGCAGCTGAATGAGCGTCTCCCTGAAACTTTCGCGATTAATAAACGAATCTGACACGAAACGCGTTGCTCTTCTTGGGATCTTCTCTATTTCCTCTGTCCCATCTGGTAAGGGACGCAGATTGAGGAGTACTACTGAAGCATCAATCGGACTGTGAAAGTTATAACCCACCTCCTTCGTCGATGGACTACATTTCCTGACGATTCTTCCAACGACTTTCAATCCGGCGATGCATTGTTACTACCAGATTTGCGCATTTGCCCGGGTGAAGTTTTCGCTCTGTGGCGGAGATTGCGCTGTTCTGAAACATTTTCACTGCCTAAGAGTGCAGTTCGCATCGGGAATGAACTGCCGACTGAAGCCGTTTACGAACAAATCGTTTACTGCGTGATCTGTAAGGCGTGTTGCGTCATAAGAGCGCTCACTCCGCCACAGTATAAGACTCTCATGTCTGCTCCGCATACGTCACGGCCGAAACACAAAACACAGCTAATTCGCGTCGCCCTATACACGCACTGTGCTCTGCTCAAGTCCCTGAGACAGACGCCCGCCACGGACACACACGGCTCGCTACACCCACGCACAGAGCGTCGCGCGCCGCCGCCGCCGCCGCCAGATGTTATCTGCGGTCCGGCCCACTAACCCGCAGAGCGCGCTGAGCAACCTGCCGGTCTCAGCTAACGAGCAGGCGTTATGCGCAGCGCCAACACGAGCAGCAGCGCTGCCGGTTTTGGAGCCGCGGTTCTCGCCCGCTGATGCTAACTGGCCCTAGCTGCCCGCTGCGGCTGTCGCTGTAAGAACACGCGGCCGTCAGGCAGGCAGAGGGGCCCCCGAGGGGACCGTCGGCGCTACGCGATTTAGACTGCCAACAATCATTATTAAGACACAAACGAATTACAGACTTTGGCTGTAAGCGGGCATTGATTGAAATCAATGGGGAAAGCTGACAGTTTGTGCCAGACAGGGATACGAACGCAGGTCTCTTGCTTACTAGGCAGATGCCCTGACCACTGCGCGACCCGCACACAGCGGCCATTGCAACTGCACGCCTCCCGTCAGATCTAAATTTTCAACTCATCCACAAACTACTAACGTAGTGCCCCTTGCCAACTGTCATTACTTGCAGCATGTGCAAAAGAACAGATACCATATACAGTTACTGATCAGCCAAAACATTACGACCACTGACCACCACGACGTTGGATGCCTCCTGGCAGAGTTGTGGGAACTTGACACGGTAACAATAGTATGTGAACGCACCACACTGTTTGGGGATCAGCTTTGCGAAGATATGGGCTGCGAATGGGGAAATTCATTAAGATAAGCTACTTTGACAACGGGCAGATTATTATTATGCAGAGCCTGTGAACGAGTATACCGAAAACGGCGGAGCTGGTCCAATGTTCTCGTGCTGCCGTCGTACCTACGGTATGAGATAGAAGAACAGTGAGATTACCACTATGCACTAAATGGCTGGTTCAAATTCAAATGGCTCTAAGCACTATGGGAATTAACATCTGAGGTCATCAATCCACTATAACTTGGAAATACTTAAACCTAACAAACCTAAGGGCATCTCACACATCCATGCCCGAGGCAGGATTCGAACCTACGACCGTAGCAGCAGCGCAGTTCCGGACAGAAGCGCATAGAACCGCTGGGTCACAGCGGCCGGCTAAATGGCTCAACGTCCACCACTCTTCACAGAACGTGGGGTTCGGAAGCTTGCCTGCACTATAAAGCAGGATAGATGGTGATCTGTTGTAGAACTGTTGATATATTTAAAAATATCGGGAGTCCGATATACCGATATTTAAGAAAATCGCGCTACCGTCCGTCGATATATGGAAGAATAGTATTGGTATATCGATAAATCGACGGAAAAAATATCGACGTAACGGGCTATGTAAATATATTGCCGGTTTTAGAGCCGTATATTTAAATACTGATTTATTATTACGTAATTTGTTCATCAACAAGCTAGCAACCTGCTTATCCCTTTTAGAGCAAGAATTCAATGGAAGCGATGCACGTTCACGCTTGGAGATAAACACTTTGCTAACAGTGGTGCCTGCGTGTAAGTTGCATAATAGATGGTGTCCGATGGGTCCGTTTTTCGATTTCGTCACGTATCGGGTTTGTCCAGAACACTTCACGTCGATTTCCCTGTTTTCCATTACTGCAAATGCTAGTGACCTAGTAGTTGCAGCGTCGAAATTGCCTGGTGAAGTTAAACGTTGCTGTTTCTGTTCGCAGCGCCGATTACGTCAGCATTTCCCCTCGCGCGTCTCCGCCCACCGCAAAGATCAATATTGTCATTTAGGTCTTTTGTTCATCATTTTCAGCACTATTTTGAAGAAGGCAGACGTGAAGAAATAGAACACTAGATTCGTTAAAATTGTTTTTAACATAACTGGTGTGCTATTTCTTCACGTCGGAAATGTTATTCCATTCACACCAGCATCCCCCAGTGTATTTGTACTACTTCTTTGTGCCATCTACGCTTCCTTCACACAGTCAAAGAGAATGACTGCACGTGACGAAAGCTCAAAAAGTAGTAATGTTCCTTCGCATAGTGAAAGTAAAATTATATTCTACTACAATTTCAAATATTTACGAAAATGGCGAAAAAAAATAATATAAAATAAAAATATTGGCCATTCGATATGTCGCGGGAAGAAATACCGTAGATATTTAACTATATCCTTTCGAGAAAATGTTGATATTGGATATCTTATCAACAGCCGTAATCTGTGGCATCTTTGCGCAAAGAACGCAATGCTGGTGCACGCACAAGTGTTTCGGAGCACACCGTTCGTTCAGCATACACTGTTGAACACGGAGTTCGCAGCAGTCCACCCTTACGTGTTGATATACTGACCCAACGACATCGATTCGACAAATTTGGAAATTTCATGGACACCAGAATCCACTAGAACAGAGATTGTTAAAAAATGGTTCAAATCGCTGTAAGCACTATGGGACTCAACATCTGAGGTCATCAGTCCCCTAGACTTAGAACTACTTAAACCTAACTAACCTAAGGACATCACACACATCCATGCTCGAGGCAGGGTTCGAACCTGCGACCGTAGCAGCAGTGCGGTTCCGAACTGAAGCGCCTAGAACCGCTCGGTCACAAAGGCCGGCAACAGAGGTTGTGTTTTCCAATTTTGTGTCTTTTGTATCACCAGTGTCCTTCGTTTCTATTTCTGGTAGTTGCTTCGGGAGCTACACGTATCCTCATCATTTCATTTCTTCAGATGCCAGGCCCCTCAGTTGTTGAGTTATTAAGTCACCATAGCAATTATTAAGTCACCACAGTTTTCATGTACACTTTATATAAATTTCTGGCTGTTTCTTCCCTGCTTTCCTACCTCGAAACTTTTTGTATCTTACTCTTTAATATCGGAGACTCATAATACTTGACGCTCAGGGCATCACACCTCAAATGTTTATTCAGATAATCTTTAGAAGCTACAATCTATACGAATTTTCGTTGACTGTAACCATCTATAAATTTAAAGGTCTCAACAAACATTATCGCACATAAATCGCTTCAGAGCATAATCTGAACACACTACACAATCAGACACACATGGGCCCCAGCTGTGTGTAGTTTGTTAAAAAGTGCAAAGATTTCCACCGAAGGCGGGTAGCAATGTGTAAGGAAAGGAATGAAGGAGAGAGCGCCAGTGGACGAGGAATAGGTAGTAGAAAGTGGAAGTGGGCGAGTGCTATTGATAATGAGAGACAGTGTCCATGACAGTGACAACGAGTAAGAGACAGATAGTGACAGTGAGAAGAGAGACAGCACCTGTAGGAAGGAAAGAATGAGACAGTAGCTGTAAGAGAGAGCAGGAGGGAGACAGTGACAATGACAAGAGACAATTGTAGCAGGAGAGTCACAGTCAGTGAGACACAAAGAGGTACGACAATGAGTTGGGCCGAATGAGTAAGTGACAATGGGCAACTGCGAGCGGGTC
This sequence comes from Schistocerca piceifrons, assembly GCF_021461385.2. NCBI lineage: Eukaryota > Metazoa > Arthropoda > Insecta > Orthoptera > Acrididae > Schistocerca > Schistocerca piceifrons. The sequence goes on from NC_060145.1 coordinate 427,657,407, forward strand.
GGGTATGATGAACACACAGCGATGGACTAGTGGGTGTGAGCGAATTACAGCTAGGGGGGCTTGTGCGAGTGAGAGGAGAGTTGCATTTCAAAAAGAGAGCGAGTATCTTTGCAGGCCAAAACGTTTGGGAACATTTTAAAGATGCTTTAGAATGAGGCAGCTGGTGCCCCACTTTTCAGTCAGAGTGCCGTAATAAAGAGGACCACATTCACTTCTTTGTACTCCGATAGGAGCATTTTTCTTCTAGTAACATACTACCAGCCGACACTATATACATGTACGAAGTAATATTGGCATCCGACCATTTGTTCAGGATGCATCACTTTTTTAAATTATGTATTAATATGATTTTCCCATTTGTTCTGATCGATGTATGGAAGAACAAACTCTCCCCTCCTCCATTTGAATGTTTGTTAGAGTATCGTGCAATAATCTCAAGTATACCAGTCAAGAACTTCTCGAAATTTTTCCTAATATCGTTTGCCCTTTTTATGTTATACGCATTTATATACCATATATATTTTTAATAAATATATCTCACTCCGTCTGAATGTATTGTGAAAAAATCTGAAACAAATCGGTGAATATTGTTTCGAAATTTTTCTTAAAACGAGTCCATATTATATATTTACATTTATATACCATACCTATTAAAAAGGATGTAGCCTGTACCCGTCCAAATGTTCACTAGAGCATCGTGTGAAAATCTGAAGGAAACCGATCAAGAATTTTTTGAGACATAGTGAACAACTTTTTTCTACTATATATATATATGTATTTCCATATTGTACATTATAAAGAAAGATTTCACTGGTTATGTCCATCTACATGTCTGTTGGAGTATATATATATATATAACGTTCATTAGAGCATCGTGTAAAAATTTTGAAGTATATCGGTCACGAACTTTTCGAATTGCCGGCCTGTGTGGCCAAGCGGTTCTAGGCGCTTCAATTTGGAACCGCGCGACCGCTACGGTCGCAGGTTCGAATTCTGCCTCGGGCATGGATGTGTGTGTTGTCCTTAGGTTAGTTAGGTTTAAGTAGTTCCAAGTTCTAGGGGACTGATGAACTCAGATGTTAAGTCCCATAGTGCTCAGAGCCATTTTTTCCTACATTTTTGGTAGCAATGTTAAACAACATGTCTTTATACAGTAGTATAGATTTGCTAAGTCACATGCAAAAAAAAAAAAAAAAAAAAAAAAAAAAAAAAAAAAAAAAGAGATGGTGTTGAAGTTTGTCTCGGAAAGGATGAAATCATCAGCCAAGCAGCTACAACACTTGTTCCATATTGTGTTGAAGATGCACGTTAGAATAAAGCCGTTTGGCTCTAGTCAGGTAAAAATTCGTTTCAAAAACAATAAAACGGCAAGTTGTCGTCATCAGATAGCAACAATATGAACAACATGAATAAAACTTACCAACTGTTTTTAGACTGAATTTTTACTCAAGAGGTAAACGGCTTTATTCTAACGTACCTTTTCAACACAATATGTATCAAATATTACAATCCCCTTCTGAAGAAGACAATTTAATCATTATCGCAACCTATGTCAAGGGCTCTAATAAGCCTGTTACGCAAATGGTTGGCTGATTCTTTCATCGTTTCCAAGACTATCGGTTCACAGTAGCAGTTTACAGCCATGTTCAAGATTTTATATTAAAGCTGGTTAGCTGTAAACGTAATACTTTGTACAGTGACAGCAAACCATTCTTACATATAGCAATAGATACACACTCTACTCTCCACATAGCAATTTAACTGTGGCAGGATCTTTGCAATCCGCACTACAGCTGTGCCAGGAACGGTATGGAGATAGGTGAGAGCCTCGTAGGCTATACACATTTTCTCTCAGAGCTTTGGTCGACGAATGTTAGCAAACGGAATCATACTGTACAAAATAAAGGCTGTGACTTACTTGGTATTTCTGGACCAAGGTATACTTTACTTCTGCCATACTTATCCAAGTGTCTCCAAGCTTTCTTTGCGTAATTATCAGTATAGTCATACATGTTTTGGATGTCTGTAAGTTTATTCCGCTTATAGTACTTAAGCTTCCGCAAATGGTTCAGAAACGTCGCCTTATAAAGTGTGTTTCATCCATCAGAAGCAACGAAATTAACAGAAGATATCAAAACTGGAAGCCTGGAAGTATTAACTTTCCGGTATATAGCCTCTGAATCACTGAAGAAAGATTAGGTACTATAAACGGAATAACTTACAGAGACATCGAAAACCTGTAGACTACACTGTTAATTACACAAAGAAAGACTGACGATGCTTGGATAAGTATGGGAAACGTAAGGTATTTCTTGGTCCAGAAATAATGCATAACTCATGGTAAATCCTAATATGTATTTTTACAGCATGATTCCTTTTGCTAACGGTCACCTGACATCGATTACGTGGCTATCGCCGGTACGGTCACAGTTTCTGATACAGACATGGTGCACGTTGTCTTAAATGTATTGGTAGGGGCAGCTGGATGACCCTGCATACAACAAAAACAATAGCAAATGCATTAAAATGTAGGCATCACTCTACACAAGTCAGAGGGAAAAGGAGCGAGTGTCCCCCAGGTTATGGATCAAAGCCGGCCGGAGTGGCCGAGCGGTTCTAGGCGCTTCAGTCTGGAACCGAGCCACCGCTACGGTCGCAGGTTAGAATCCTGCCTCGGGCATGGATGTGTGTGTCGTCCTTAGGTTAGTTAGGTTTAAGTAGTTCTAAGTTCTAGGGGACTGATGACCTCAGATGTTAAGTCCCATAGCGCTCAGAGGCAATGTTTTTCATCAATCAAACACACCACCAAATCATCACAGAAAGACCTCCGACCTAACTACATTTTCCACACACTGCGGCAGAGACCCCTCGTAGGGTCGTCGGTGTAGTACGCGCCTTGCATCATCTGGAAAGAGGCATTGGCGCTCTTTGTCTGACCACACCATATGGCTCCAGTTAGCTACTGACCAGCTCAGGAAAACTTTGTGATAATGGTAAAAAGAAACTAAGATGGAAGCAATAAGTAGTAGCCTGAACTAGAAACGAAATGACAACATTTACCACTGTCGATTGTAGGACTATCATGTCCAGTTGTACTCCACCAACGACTTCAGTTTAAAATTTATTTTGTGACATGATTAAGATAAGTGCCACAGCTTTTCTTGGAATTTAGCTATAACCGCATACTTTAATTTTTTGTGTGGCAATTCGCCTCGCAAGAAGCACTTGCAAATGGGTAGATCGCCGAAATGTACTTTTTGATCAAATGTACCTGGATATCTTTTTGTGAACATTATGAGACGCCCAGCTTAACCAGGTAGTTTAATTTGCGGAAAGGTGCCACAATAAGGGGCTGTTAGTTACACTCGAACATACAACTTTATTATTTGATCCAATATTACAAGAGCCCAAAAAAATTTTTTTTTAAAACACAAGCTTTAATCTTTCGGCCTAAATTACCGGCTGAAAGCCACTTTAATTTAAAAACGGCTGAAGGCCAATAACTTAAAACGCAAGCATAATCAGAAATTTAAAACGTAAGCCTTATCTTACACAACAGTTCTTTAGTTAGGCTGAAGGCCCAAAGAATCAGACACTTCAGAAGCAAACAAGTTAAATTCAAATCGGCTGAAGGCCCAACATTTAAAACTCCATAACATTAATTTTTTTAAATACCAAAGGCCTTAACTGGACTCGCATTCGGGAGGACGACGGTTCAATCCCGTCTCCAGCCATCCTGATTTAGGTTTTCCGTGATTTCCCTAAATCGTTTCAGGCAAATGCCGGGACGGTTCCTTTGAAAGGGCACGGCCGATTTCCTTCCCAATCCTTCCCTAACCCGAGCTTGCGCTCCGTCTCTAATGACCTCGTTGTCGACGAGACGTTAAACACTACCCTCCACCTCCTCCACCAAAGGCCTTACGTGAAACACTTCTTTAATTTAGGCTGAAGGTCTAAAGAATCTTACGGGTTAAGGGGAAAGCAACCTTAATTTTTAAAAAATCGGTTAGAAGCTGTACCAGTACAAACAGCAAGAACAAATAAAAAAAAGGCAGTACACCCAAGGGCGCTCAGATGTTCGGGGGTCAGCCTGGAATTCAAACACTAACGCTTGCTTAAGTGAGATAGGCAGTCGGGCCTACCATTCACGATCCGACGGCAACCCAAGCGACAAACAGTCAACGACCAAGCGACAGGATAACTTATCTTTCGTGTTCGGGACCGGTGAGCCACGGACCTTGTAACAATGGGAACAGCGCTTGGTCGCCGCCAGTCCCCTGACATACAAGCCCCACGGAGACTTCCTCGCTGCTCCAAGCCAACCGATCAACTGCCCAGGCCCAGAAACGGCGAAAGGACCAAATCTACGTCGGCCGATGAGACGACCAACCAACGGTCGTCGCGTTCCAATCTCCCTCCGTCGGACAGTTCATGTGTGTCGCCAGCAGTCGGCGAGCACTGGTTGTCGGCGTCTCACCGGCGCTCCGTCCCCCGACTGCACTGCTGGTGCGTCCCCAACTGACTGCCAGACGCACGACGACCCGGAAATACTACCGGTCGCTCCAGAGATGGTACGACAGCGCACTTATCGATACGCGCTGCTGCTGTCGCTTTCATATTCGATTTACTGGCGAATAACTTCCTGCCTTACTTGCCCGTAATAGAAGATGACAAACTATAAATGGGACAAACCCGAGCCGTGCACGGCTCACTATTAGTTTGTGGTGCGTCCACCCTTTGGTTATCTGACGGCTTGGACTCATCATTGAGGTGTCTGAATGTCTTTGGACGAATGGCAGTCCTTTTTTCCTCACCATCCGAAGCCATAGAAGATTGTGACGTTGGATAAAGGGGACTGGAGTCAACTTGATGTTCATACTAATAAATGTATTGGCTTCAGGTCGGAGCTCGGGGCAGGCCACTCAATTCCAAGAATTTTGCTGTCCACAAATCACTGCCTCACAGATGATGGGTTATGACATAGTACTGTGTCAGGCTACTGCAGTGAAACCTATTCACATCTTTCCGTATTTAGCATATAAGGTGACCACATCCTAATCACCAAAGACATCCCCATATCGTAAGACCACCATCTCTGCACTCCACTGTCGGCACTATATACACTCCTGGAAATTGAAATAAGAACACCGTGAATTCAATGTCCCAGGAAGGGGAAACTTTATTGACACATTCCTGGGGTCAGATACATCACATGATCACACTGACAGACCCACAGGCACATAGACACAGGCAACAGAGCATGCACAATGTCGGCACTAGTACAGTGTATATCCACCTTTCGCAGCAATGCAGGCTGCTATTCTCCCGTGGAGACGATCGTACAGATGCTGGATGTAGTCCTGTGGAACGGCTTGCCATGCCATTTCCACCTGGTGCCTCAGTTGGACCAGCGTTCGTGCTGGACGTGCAGACCGCGTGAGACGACGCTTCATCCAGTCCCAAACATGCTCAATGGGGGACAGATCCGGAGATCTTGCTGGCCAGGGTAGTTTACTTACACCTTCTAGAGCACGTTGGGTGGCACGGGATACATGCGGACGTGCATTGTCCTGTTGGAACAGCAAGTTCCCTTGCCGGTCTAGGAATGGTAGAACGATGGGTTCGATGACGGTTTGGATGTACCGTGCACTATTCAGTGTCCCGTCGACGATCACCAGTGGTGTACGGCCAGTGTAGGAGATCGCTCCCCACACCATGATGCCGGGTGTTGGCCCTGTGTGCCTCGGTCGTATGCAGTCCTGATTGTGGCGCTCACCTGCACGGCGCCAAACACGCATACGACCATCATTGGCACCAAGGCAGAAGCGACTCTCATCGCTGAAGACGACACGTCTCCATTCGTCCCTCCATTCCCGCCTGTCGCGACACCACTGGAGGCGGGCTGCACGATGTTGGGGCGTGAGCGGAAGACGGCCTAACGGTGTGCGGGACCGTAGCCCAGCTTCATGGAGACGGTTGCGAATGGTCCTCGCCGATAACCCAGGAGCAACAGTGTCCCTAATTTGCTGGGAAGTGGCGGTGCGGTCCCCTACGGCACTGCGTAGGATCCTACGGTCTTGGCGTGCATCCGTGCGTCGCTGCGGTCCGGTCCCAGGTCGACGGGCACGTGCACCTTCCGCCGACCACTGGCGACAACATCGATGTACTGTGGAGACCTCACGCCCCACGTGTTGAGCAATTCGGCGGTACGTCCACCCGGCCTCCCGCATGCCCACTATACGCCCTCGCTCAAAGTCCGTCAACTGCACATACGGTTCACGTCCACGCTGTCGCGGCATGCTACCAGTGTTAAAGACTGCGATGGAGCTCCGTATGTCACGGCAAACTGGCTGACACTGACGGCGGCGGTGCACAAATGCTGCGTAGCTAGCGCCATTTGACGGCCAACACCGCGGTTCCTGGTGTGTCCGCTGTGCCGTGCGTGTGATCATTGCTTGTACAGCCCTCTCGCAGTGTCCGGAGCAAGTATGGTGGGTCTGACACACCGGTGTCAATGTGTTCTTTTTTCCATCTCCAGGAGTGTATGATGGCAGGCAACGTTCTTCAGAAATTCGTCAAACCCGAACAGTACCATGGTATTTCTGTTGCTTTTGCCCTCTGCCATGCACTTAAGTGTGATCTGCAGAGTATTCATGTAGACGTAGATGTAGGAATAGCGCGATTCATCACTCAGTCATCCACCGTCCAGTAGTGTCGCTCTCAAGTGTCACTTAGCAATGACCGCAGAAATGTGTCAGTTATCAGGAGGTGCTAGACCGCTGTACTCCCTACGCACATAGATTGCTCTAGTTGGGCTACTGGTAGCACTTTGGAACTCACTAATGTTTCCTTCCGCTGATTTCATGCGATTTCTCGCGACCACCCTCCGCAATGTTCGACTGTGACTGTCCTTCAGAACAACAGGTCAACGCTAAGGTTGTGTCAGCCCCACACCTTTAACAGGCAGGCTGATGGCTGCGGCAGGAGGAGGCTGATAACCTGCGTCGGCGGGCGTTATTAACCCATATCGACAAACCCCTTAAAGGCTCCGTGTGCGTCCCCCTCGCCACGCTAACGCAAGCGGACGAGGAGGAACGGATCGCTCTCAGACCAGGAGGGGACCTGCTGCCCAGCTACCACACGCCGGGGCAACTCCGTCTGCCAGATGTTCTCGTGGTTCTCTATACATATATAAATTTGTGTTGTCTCAGATCGGACAAAACGAGAATATGAATATTTAAATGAGCCTCGCGGGCTCCGCCAAGAAGAACGGCCACTTAGGCTTGACAGCTGAGGCGGGTAAGTCGGACCGCGCCGCTTGTGATCCGGGATTAAGCTCGGAAACCTTTGGAGCCGCCGCTTATCGCGATTGGCAACAAGCAGAGGCAGGATGACGGAGTCCGCAAAACACAGCCAAGCGACTACAGGTCTCCCTGCCTTGCTGCGAACTAGTCAACTAGGTGGTTTTTGCGAACGGATCACTCAACCGTTACGAAGAGACGCAGAAAATTTCTCGCCCTGAACCTGTGATCAGTGTGTGTTTTGGTCTCCGTGTACGTCTCTCGACAATGAGTGGCTTTGTGCTGCTGAGGTAGTGACTCACAACGGGCGCAGAACATAGGTTTGAAATTCAACCCATCTAAAACACAAGCAATTTTAGTCGCTCACAAAAGACTTATTAATCCTCAGTTCAGAGAATCTCTTTCGACCTTATACTAAAAAGCACAGAAATCACATTTTCTTCTTCTGCAGAGAATTTGGGGATAGTTCTAGACCATCACCTAGACTGGACTGAACATACAACTGCAGTCTATAGTATACAATTCTGACAGGTGACACGTACGTAAGCATCCTGTCTGATCACCTGCACCTATTCACATCCATTGTGCATCCGACGCACTTGAGCAATTCAAGCAGTACATTGCGACACCCCACACACCCAGTATTGCTACGTACTGGCTCCAGGAACACTTCTGAGTTTAAACACATCAGCCGGCCACCAAACTCCCCAGATATGAAAATTATTGAGCGTATCTGGGATACCTTGCAATGCTGAGAAGAGATCTCGACCCCCTCGTACTCCTACGCATTTATGGACAGCCCTGTACGATTCATGGTGTCAGTTCCCTACAGCACTACTTCAGACATTAGTCGAGTCCGCGCCATATCGTGTTGCGACACTTTTGCGTCCTCTCGGGGGCCCCACACGATATAGGCAGGTATAACAGTTTTTTTGGCGCGTTAGTGTAGTACGAATCCTGAATAAAAGCAACCTGCTTGCAACAAAAAAGAAAACGCTCCTCTACATCTACATCTACATCCATACTCCGCAAGCCACCTGACGGTGTGTGGCGGAGGGTACCTAGAGTACCTCTATCGGTTCTCCCTTCTATTCCAGTCTCGTATATTTCGTGGAAAGAAGGATTGTCGATATGCCTCTGTGTGGGCTCTCTGATTTTATCCTCATGGTCTCTTCGCGAGATATACGTAGGAGGGAGCAATATTCCGCTTGACTCCTCGGTGAAGGTATGTTCTCGAAACTTCAACAAAAGCCCGTACCGAGGTACTGAGCGTCTCTTGGAGAGTCTTCCACTGGAGTTTATCTATCATCTGCGTAAAGCTTTCGCGATTACTAAATGATCCTGTAACGAAGCGCGCTGCTCTCCGTCGGATCTTCTCTATCTCTTCTATCAACTCTATCTCGTACGGATCCCACACTGGTGAGCAGTATTCAAGCAGTGGGCGGATAAGTGTACTGTAACCTACTTCCTTTGTTTTCGGATTGCATTTCCTTAGGATTCTTACAATGAATCTCAGTCTGGCATCTGCTTTACCGACGATCAACTTTATATGATCATTCCATTTTAAATCACTCCTAATGCCTACTCCCAGGTAATTCATGGAATTAACTGCTTCCAGTTGCTGACCTGCTATATTGTAGCTAAATAATAAAGGATCTTTCTTTCTATGTATTTGTAGCACATTACACTTGTCTACATTGAGATTGAAATGTCATTCCCTGCACCATGCGTCAGTTCGTTGCAGATCTTCCTGCATTTCAGTACAATTTTTCGTTGTTCAACCTCTCAATATACCACAGCATCATCCGCAAAAAGCCTCAGTGAACTTCCGATGTTATCAACAAGGTCATTTATATATATTGTGATTAGCAACGGTCCTACGGCACACCCGAAATCACTCTTACTTCGGAAGACTTCTCTCCATTGAGAATGACATGCTGCGTTCTGTTATCTAGGAACTCTTCAATCCAATCACACAATTGGTCTGATAGTCCATATTGTGGTGTCACCTCCAGACACCACACTTGCTAGTGGTAGCTTTAAATCGGCCGCGGTCCATTAGTACATGTAGGACCCGCGTGTCGCCACTTTCAGTGAAAGCAGACCGAGCGCCACCACACGGCAGGTCTTGAGAGACTTACTAGCACTCGCCCCAGTTGTACGGACGACGTAGCTAGCGATGCACACTGACGAAGCCTCGCTCATTTGCAGAGCAGATAGTTAGAATAGCCTTCAGCTAAGTTAATGGCTACGACCTAGCAAGGCGCCATTAGCAGTATATTGTCTGAAACTATAGAGTCTCACTTGTATCGTCAATAGCGATATACAAATGATGGATTAAAGTTAAGTATTCCAGAAGCTACGCACATTTCTTTATAGCATTCATTACGTATCCTGTTACAGACCTATCTCTTGCCTGCGTGAGCTAAACGCGTGCCTTTCGGCTACTTCCGTGGCGTGGCTGTCTTGCTACGCCACAACACATATGATCTTACTTTGTTCATTAAACGACTGTGGGGAACTGTATCGAACGCATTGCGGAAGTCAAGAAACGCGGCATCTACCTGGGAACCCGTGCCTATAGCCCTCTGAGTCTCGTGGCCAAATAGCGCGATCTGTGTTTCACACGATCGTCTTTTTCGAAACCCATGCTGATTTCTATAGAGTAGATTTCTAATCTCCAGAAAAATCATTCTACTCGAACATAATACGTGTTCCAAAATTCTACTGATCGGCGTTAGAGATATAAGTCTATAGTTCTGCACATCTGTTCGACGTCCCTTCTTGAAAACGGGGATGACCTGTGCCCTTTTCCAATCCTTTGGAACGCTACGCTCTTCTAGATACCTAGGGTACACCGCTGCAAGAACGGGGCAAGTTCCTTCGCGTACTCTGTGTCAAATCGAACTGGTATCCCATCAGCGATTTTAATTGTTTCTCTATCCCTCTGTCGTTTATTTCGATATCTACCATTTTGTCATCTGTGAGACAATCTAGAGAAGGAACTACAGTGCAGTCTTCCTCTGTGAAAGAGCTTTGGAAGAAGACATGTAGTATTTCAGCCTTTAGTCTGTCATCCTCTGTTTCAATACCATTGTGGTCACAGAGTGTCTGGACATTTTGCCGGCCGCGGTGGTCTCGCGGTTCTAGGCGCGCAGTCCGGAACCGTGCGACTGCTACGGTCGCAGGTTCGAATCCTGCCTCGGACATGGATGTGTGTGATGTCCGTAGGTTAGTTAGGTTTAAGTAATTCTAAGTTCTAGGGGACTGATGACCACAGCAGTTGAGTCCCATAGTGCTCAGAGCCATTGTCTGGACATTTTGTTTTGATCCACCTACCGCTTTGACATAAGACCAAAATTTCTTAGGATTTTCTGCCTCATAGTTATTACTGAGTGCGGCTGGTCCCGGCGGAGGTTCGAGTCCTCCCTCGGGCATGGGTGTGTGTGTGTGTTTGTCCTTAGGATAATTTAGGTTAAGTAGTGTGTAATCTCAGGGACTGATGACCTTAACAGTTAAGTCCCATAAGATTTCACACACGCACAGTTAGTACTCAGAACAGACAGCTGGCTACGTGGATGACGGAGTCTAACACAACGTAAGATGTCGTGGGTTGGCCGCTTGCCAGGCGCTGGCGGGGCACAGAAGTTGGCCGCCAAGTCCCTCAGCCGGTTGTCACAGCTCGCAGTCCGGAGCGTGGCCAAAGTCGGCGCGACAGTAACGTATGGGCCTGCGCAGGTCACCATGCCTCGATATTAAACGGGCCCGCGCGGACCGTATACGCTTCGTACACAATATTAAGGGGCCGCGGGTGAAGCATTTGCTCTGCGAGTGCAAAGCCGTGTCCGCGAATTCTGCCCCGCCGACCGGGCACAATTAATTACCGTAGCCACGGGAGCGCGGGCCCTGGAGACGAATACGGCAGAGGCCCCGCTCGCGATTGTGACTCATGGCCCGAGCCGCGGGGACGGCGTTCGACACCCGGGCAGTCATCTGACGCGGCGACAGCGCCGCCAAGGTCGCGATACCGACTACTGAGTCTGCGCGCGCAGGCGTGGCGCGGTGGCTGAGCCTGCGCACTCGCGAGTGTGTGTGTGTGTGTGTGTGTGTGTGTGTGCGTGTATGCGTGTGACTGCGCGCGCAGTGGCAACTCGAAACGTGTCAGGCGTCTGCCGCAGGTTGCTCATCGCGACTAATGGACCGCACCACGCCTAAAAGCCTCATATCTGAGTTATCGATTTGCTCACGGAGCGTAATTTATTGCGTGAGAAGGCTGATGATTGATTTTGTGTCCAACCTTATTCTTGCATATACGGTTAATTGATCGCAACGATACACCGTTTTCAGTTTCTTATTCCGTATAATCGGATGTTTCTTTTTGCCTCTACCGCTACATGTATACGTACCGAAATGTGGTGCCTGTTCTCTCACACATCTCCGAGAGAACTGACACCACATTTCAGTACACAGTATGTAAGTGCACATATTTTCATGTTGACTGAGGACAGTGTAATGGACAATATTACAATAGTATTTATTTCATTTGCGAACTAATAATTATAGCTGTGAGGAGTAGCACGTTTTTAGGTTTGTCAGTACCTCCAAGTTTACGTGGCAAGACCACACCGCTAATGCTTGTTTTCCTCTGGGCGGTATGTCAGGCGTTGAAATGTGTACGAGCGGACGCAGAACGCTTAGTCTGCTCTGCAACTACGACCGTGTTGAAAACATCTGGTAATAAATTATGTGATGTGTTTGCGGGAAGACTGACGCAGAGAAAGAAAAAAACAACCAAGACACTGTTTATGTACATAATCATCAGTGTTCTGCCAAAAGCCAGGTTTCCACATGGTAGTTGTCCAGGCTGTCCGGTCTTCTGCCATCCTCTTCAGGTCTGCATAATTTCCTCTTCCCTTTATGTCGTCTATCATCTTGTATCTCGTTCTTCCTCTCAGTCTTCTCCCACAAACCAATCCTTCCAAAGCATCTGCTAGCAAGCACTCCCTTCTCAATGAATGTCCCAACCAGTTCTTTTTCCTTTCTCTTACTACCTTCAGCAGACATCTTCTCTCACCAACCCTTTCCAATATTCTTTCATTACTCACTCTTTCCATCCAGCTTATTCTCTCCATTCCCCTCCACATCCACATCTCAAATGCTTCTAACTTTTATTTATCCTCTCGTCTCAGCGTCCATGTTTCTGCCCCATATAGTGCCATACTCCGGACAAAACATTTTCCAAGCCTTTTCCTTAGTCCTTTATCTAATTTGCTACATAAGAGTCTCCTCTTTCTGTTGAATGCCTCCTTCGCTATGGCAGTTCGAGTTTTCACCTCCTGGTGACATCTCAAGTCTTCATTTATTGTACTTACAAGATATTTAAACGCACTTTCTTGGCTAATGGTAAATTGTCCTATTTTAATATTGGACAGTCTGCATCTTGTACTGATGACCATACTCTTTGTTTTTGCTGTGTTTATTTGCATCCTATATTCCACACAAGTTTCATTCAGATCTTTCAGCATGTTATTCACTGTCCGCTCACTTTCTGCTACTAATACCATGTCATCAGCAAATCTTATACATTACTGTCTGTATATACGAAAATGAGGACGGCTCTAGATACTTTCTGGTCAGATGCACCATATTTTTCGAGCCCCTGCGCGACTTAGCGAATACCAGTGGGACTTATGGAAAGGGACGCTACTTGCGCGTGTCCGGACGACCAAGATGGTTAAAGCAACCGTTCTACAAAACCTGAGCTCCCGGGTTCGAGCCTCGGTCCGGCACGAACTTTTAGTTCACCATTGATTTAGTTAAGCACTCAGAAAGCGGCTTAAGTCCTGTTTTTCGTAATATTGTACGTGTACACGCAACTCCGCAAGCATTCTCACGGAGGGCACCATGCATACCACTATCACTTTCCCAGTTTCTTCTTCTAGCTGCGAATCGACCGCAGGATGACGATTCTTCGTACGTCTCCGTGTGAGCTAGGATCTCTCAATTTTTACCTTGATGGTCATTTCATGATATATACGTCCATTGCTACAGTATATCGACTCTTCTACTAACGTACCCTCTCGGAATTTTAACAAATGGTTCAAATGGCTCTGAGCACTATGGGACTTAACATCTGTGGTCATCAGTCCCCTAGAACTTAGAACTACTTAAACCTAACTAACCTAAGGACCTCACACACATCCATGCCCGAGGCAGGAGTCGAACCTGAGACCGTAGCAGTCGCTCGGTTCCGGACTGAGCGCCTAGAATCGCTAGACCACCGCGGCCGGTATTTTAACAGTAAACCACGTCCAGATGGATAACGCCTCTCTCTGCCACTGGAGTTGGATAGTATGTCTGTGAGTAAGGGATACAGTGAGGAAACGCGCTGCTCTTCTTGGGATATTCTGTATCTTCTCTGTCAACCACACCTGGTACGAATCCTAGCAGACTGACGAGAAATATTCAAGTATGTCGCGAAATAAGCTTTTGTTGAAGTAATTCCTTCGTGGGTGGACTACACTCGCAATGCATCTCTGTTTTCTACATCTACATCTACGTGATTACTCTGCTATTCACAATAAAGTGCCTGGCAGAGGGTTCAATGAACCACCTTCAAGCTGTCTCTCTACCACTCCACTCTCGAACGGCACGCGGAAAAAAACGAGCACTTAAATTTTTCTGTGTGCGCCCTGATTTTTCTTATTTTATTGTAATTATTATTTCTCCCTATGTAGGTGGGTGCCAACAGAATGTTTTCGCAATCAGAGGAGAAAACTGGTGATTGAAATTTCATGAGAAGATGCCGTCACAACGAAAAACGCCTTTGTTTTAATGACTGCCACTCCAATTCCCGTATCATGTCTGTGACACTATCTCCCCTATTTAGCGATAACACAAACGAGCTGCCCTTCTTTGTACTTTTTCGATGTCATCCGTCAGTCCCACCTGATGCGGATCCCACACCGCACAGCAATACTCTAGAATAGGGCGGACAAGCGTGGTGTAAGCAGTCTCTTTAGTAGACCTGTAGCGCCTTCTAAGTGTTCTACCAATGAATCGCAGTCTTTGGTTTGCTCTACCCACAATATTATCTATGTGATCGTTGCAACTTAGATTATTTGTAATTGTAATTCCTAAGTATTTAGTTGAATTGACAGCCTTCAGATTTGTGTGACTTATCACACGTAATCGAAATTTAGCTGATTTCTTGTAGTACTAATGTGAATAACTTCACACTTTTTCTTATTCAGGATCAATTGCCACTTTTCGTAACAGACAGATATTTTGTCTAAATCATTTTGCAAGTCGTTTTGATCGTCTGACGACTTTACAAGACAGTAAATGACAACATCATCTACAAACAATCTAAGACGGCTACTCAATTGTCTCCTATGTAGTTAATATAGATCAGGAACAATAGAGGGCCCATAACACTTCCTTGGGGAACGCCGGATATTATTTCTGTTTTACTCGATGACTTTCCGTCTATTACTACGAAATGTGACCTTTCTTACAATTACTTTGACGTGATTACTATATTTTAGTAGGAATACTTTCACATATCTAACTGTTGCTCCTGCGTCCAATGATTGGTCTACAATCATGTAATCATGCAATAACGAGTCTTTTTGCCTATTTATGCGCAATATGCTGTATTTGTTTATGTAGAGGGTCAACAGACAAACTTAGCACCTAGCGTCGATGCTGTGCAGGTCTTCGCTACAATTTTCTCGGGTTTTGACATGTGAATACAACAGCACCATAAGGCAAAAGCCTCATGTATCTACCGATGTTATCCACTAGCATATTTATTTAAAGGATCTACCACCTAACTCTGCCACCTAATATATTTTCGAAACAAAAAAAGCAATTCGCCAGGGATGAACTTATGTCAGAGGGTCACACAGTGGACACAATCGATAAATGAAAGCCGGTCGAAGTGGCAGCGCGGTTCTGGCGCTGCAGTCTGGAACCGCGAGACCGCTACGGTCGCAGGTTCGAATCCTGCCTCGGGCATGGATGTGTGTGATGTCCTTAGGTTAGTTAGGTTTAACTAGTTCTATGTTCTAGGGGACTAATGACCTCAGCAGTTGAGTCCCATAGTGCTCAGAGCCATTTGAACCATTTTTGATAAATGAAAACAAACGTCTAATTCAACATAATGTTCCGTTTCTTTCAAATTTCACATGTAATGATTTTTCCACGGAAATGAGAACTAAAGAAACAGTTAGTGACGGAAGTCTTGTTTTCACTGCTCTGAGCCTCGTACCTTGTGAAATACGTAGACTTTAGCAGATGGCAACAGCACCAGCCAGAGCAGGGGTTGCGTACGGCAGGTTTCAGGAAAGTGTGGGCAACCCGCATTACAGCATTACAGCAGAAACTGTGGCACCATTTCCGTTACTTAAAGTCTAAATATTCCAGAAGTTAAAAGGCTAAGAGCAGTGAAACCAAGCCTGCCGTCACTAATTGTAACTCTAGTTCCTATTTCCGCAGTAAAAACTGACATGTGGATTTTTTTTTTAAAAAAAGAAGAAAAGATGCTTAACTTTATGTTGAAAGTGATGTTTGTTTACTTACAGGGATTGTGCGTTGCTGGTTATTGTGTGAACCCCTAACATGGGCGCATCCCTCGCCAGTTCCATTTTTCACATTTTGTTTCATTTCGGCAATATATGAGATGCCAAAGTTAGGTGTGATACCATGTATAATGAGAACAGAGATCGTTCCGTAACGCTCCGCTAGGGTATGCCCGAAGTAACATTTACATCTGAAGATCTCGCTACGTTGAGAATGACATGCTGTCTAGTAGAAAGTCTCTGTCAAATCATACTAGCTAGTCTGACATTCCGTATTTTGTCAGTATGTTGTAGTGTGAAACTACATCGAACGCCTTTCAGAAGTCTAGGAACATGGTTTCAATGTGGGCGCCTGTATCTGCTAATGTTTGTGTCGAATGTACGAATAGAGCTCTGTTTTCGGAATCCATCTTGACTCACCGGAAAACTCATAATACGAGAGCATAAAACATGTTCCCGAATTCTACAACAGACTGACGCCAGCAATGTATGCCAATAGCTACGTATGTGCGACTGTTAGATAACCTTGCTCGAAAACGAGAATATTTATTTTTTTAATCTGATGAGATAAGGGGGCTTTAAGTGCTCTTTTACATCGGGGAAGCGTACTTTCTTGACTACCCCTCACACATCCCTCCACTATCGAACTGATAATTAACTGATGCCTCAAGATGTGTGCTGTTAACGATCCCATCGTTTAGTCAAGCTGTGCTGTAAAATTTCTTTCTCTTCAGTTCGACGCGGTATCTCCTCATCTAATCTTCCGGATTCTTCTGTAGCACTACATGTCAAAAGCTTCGATTCTCTTCGTGTCTGACCTATTTATTGTCCGCGTTACATATCGAGCAAGGTAGAAATACATCCAGAAAAATTTTCTAACACTTAAATTTATATTAGATGTTAAGAAACTCCTCTTTTCATAAATGCGTCCCTTGCTATTATCTGTATGCTTTTTATACCACCTCTACTTCTGCCGTCATCAGGTATTCTGCTGCCTGAAAAGCAAACCCATTTACTACTTTTAGTGTCTCATTTCCTAATTTAATTCTCTCAGCATTGCCTTATGTAATTCGACTACATTCCATTACTTTTGTTTAAGTTCGTGTTATACCCTTTTCTCAACTTATACCACATTTCCCATCATTCTATAAATAATATGAGTCAGTACCTTGCAAGGATAACACATTGAACTGATGTTCTGGTAATATTCGTAGTTGTTGCCACTGCCTTCTTTGGAATTATAACATTTTTCTGGAAGTCTGAAGGTATTTCTCCTGTCTCATATACGAGGGCTATTCGGAAAGTAAGGAACGATCGGCCGCGAAATGGAAAACACAGTGAAAATTGATGAAGCTGTGCACAGATGCGTTGTGCACTGTGTCCAGTACGCCCGTCGACAGCATCATGTCGCTCTTTTCAGTTCTGAGCTCACAGTGACAACGTAAAGCTGGCTAGAAATTAGCGTCTCCCGCCAAGTATGAGGGCCCGGCGAAAGATTTCGCCTGAAGCTATGCAATCTGCAGAACATAACTGTCATGCAGTTCGTTCTACACGACAATTCTCGGGCGCACTCAGCAGGGGCAATGAAGATGCTCCTGCACCTTTTTCTATGGGAGGTGTCTGATCACCCACAACACAGCCCATAATTGGCTACCCCTGAGATTCATCTCTGCTCAGATGAACCGCTGGCTATGAAGACAATATTTTGACACAGACAACGGGCTGCAGTCCAGAGTAGCACTGGCGGCTGTCTTCTATAACGAGGGGATAGACAAGCTGGTACAACGCTACGACAGATGTCTAAGTCCGAGCGGCGATAGTGTAGAGAAGTAGCTGGAAGGTGTAGCTAACCGTTGCAAATAAAACAGTTTTGATTTTCACTGTGGTTTTCATTTCGCGACCTATCTTTCTTTACTTTCCGAATAGCCCTCGTACTTAGATGGAATAGGACGAGGCCTGGGTAGAGCTCGAGCAAGATTACTCGGCCCCTTTGCAAGAACGCATTCTCGTTCTCAGCACTGGCCGAGTCCACCCCTCTGTGCCGAAGGGGTGACCGCCTCAGTTTGTTGCCGCCTACTAGGGATGGTGGTTAGCGCTGAAACAACTGGTTTTCGGTTACATCGGTTTTTCTTCACGCCAGTTTAACCTGAGAGTTAAAACCGCTCAAAATAACCGATTTTTGAAACAAATGACTGTCGGCTTTTATTCCACTTATTTCCTGTAATAGACGTAGAAATCGAATAAAGATTATTAAATAAAATACGCAAATAAAAAGAGACTTAGACCGAACACTGTTCGCTGCTTTTCTCGGAAAGTGAAAAGTGATTGAATACCACAAAAAATCACAAGCATTCTCCTACTATTCTAATTTGATGGAACTCCAGTCATATTGTAATCGGGGATCATATCACTATTTGGGCATTCTGAATAGTCAGCGCTAAAAGGTGAAAATTGAAGTTGTGTTTTGTTTTTTTCAGGTGCCTGAATACTACAAAAAGAAGGGTTCTCCTACCATTCTAATTGGATAAAACCCTACTCAAAATCATGCTGTAATCGGAGATCATGCCACTGTTTGGGCATTGTGAATAGTGAGTGCTAAAGGGTGAAAAATGAGGTTGTGTTTATTTGTTGTTTCCAAGAGCTAGAAGCAGGTAAAGGCATATAATGTAGATACAGACAGCAGATCAGTTATTGCTATGTTTATTGTATGAAAAGAATGATTTGTTGTTAAGTTTTTAATTTATTGCTGCTACTGTATTTCCTTCCTACTTTATTTTTTCATTGAAATGGCAGACAAGTCTTAAATAATTAAAGCAAGTGAAGCATTGTAATTAATTACCACGCCATTTAGTAAAAATATCTCAACGCTAGTATTAGTGCCGTTCCGCAAGACAACGGATCTCAGGCGACGACAGCGAGAGACTGCTGTATAAGACTAGGCGAGGCAGGTCTTGCACGTGTACGTTAAGCCGAGGCACACGACAACAGCGGCGCTATTGTGTCAGCAATGCTGCACCAATTCTTATGCCATGTCTTTGTTGCTCGTTTCTGTCGGCATTGTTGCCGGCCGCTGTGACCGAGCGGTTCTAAACGCTTCAGTCTGGAACCGCGCGACGGCTACGGTCGCAGGTTCGAATCCTCCCTCGGGAAACGATGTGTGTGATGACCTTAGGTTAGTTAGGTTTAAGTAGTTCTAAGTTCTAGGGAACTGATGACCTCAGATGTTAAGTCCCGTAGTGTTCAGAGCCATTTGAACCATTTCTTTTCTCGGCATTGTATAGCACCGATCACTTTACCCATTTTCATATTTTAAGATAATGCAAATTCTACGAATAAAAATTACCCCCATTTTCTAAAAACAGGTTTTTTAAAAACGAAACATTTTAGCACTGTTGCTATGGATAATTGATATTATTTCATTTTTTTACACAGTTACTAGTAAAAAATAAAAAAAAGAACTTCCGTTATAAACAAGGCCAAGAAATACCGAAAATAGCGGTTATTCAGAATTAAAATCCCGGTATCGGTTTTAGCCTGTCGATTTTTGCCATCTCTACCGCCTACTGAGCTCTGCACTTAGTCTGCTCTGAATAAAACATTCTCTCGCCACCTCAGCTATACTGCAGGAATGGAGACGTGTGCACGCCGCTTACATTGCAACCTTTCTCAAACGATTTTGATGAAACTGTCCAGTAAAAAAAAGAATATATTCTCTCGCACCTCATAGCTTCATTCGTCAGCTTCATTATGAATTGCTGTCATTTTGTTCACTATCATAATTACTGTGCTGTTTCTATTTAAATGTGCGGCACGACATTCGAATAGTTCACAATGTAAGATAGGGGTCGCTATGATTTTGCGTTGGTGGATGGTAAATCACACATTGCTGTAAACGAAATGTACATAACATACTCAATTTTATTTTAGACTTGTGTAGTATGCAGGTGAAATAGGCGAGACTTGTGAATTCAGAACATAACAAAGGGAAAGTTACAAGACAAGAGATGCTGGTGCCTAGGCACTAAACAACCAGACCTTGGGCAGAGGTTACGACACATCAACGCATCCAGGAAAATACTGATCTTAGGCGCCATGACAGCGACGGTCGCATATAGCGGCGGTAGCACTTAAGCTCTAGAAATGGTTCAAATGGCTCTGAGCACTATGGGACTCAACTTGTGAGGTCATTAGTACTCTAGAACTTAGAACTAGTTAAACCTAACAAACCTAAGGACATCACACACATCCATGCCCGAGGCAGGATTCGAACCTGCGACCGTAGCGGTCTCGCGGTTCCAGACAGCAGCGCCTAGAACCGCACGGCCTCTTCGGCCAGCCGTAAGCTCTAGAAACAACAGTGATGTAACTGCACAGGAGGACCGAGGGTAAGATAGGGGTAAAGGGAGAGAGTTTTTGCAAGGGGAACCTATATATCTTAAAGAACGATAGAAGCATCCCTCCTACCACTCTCCTCTGACGAAGAATAGTTCACAGAGCCAGTGAGGTGGTGATGTCCCCTCGACAACACGCCACGCCTGGGAATAATTGAATAAAAGTCGGAAGCAGGATGCTCCGAGACGTTGACTGTAGTCACAGTAGGAAGTTGGTAGTAGTGCCAGCACGGGCATCCGAAGACCTTAGCCAGGCAGGGCTAAGCAGAGTTACCTGCAATAGTTGCAGCGTGGCTGATGGAATCCTATTCGTTATCTGGGGACTTCTGCATCTCGAGTCGTGGCCGCGGGCTCGGTTAGTACTGGCAATTTTATTTTAATTACGTGGAATGGTGTTAGTTAGTCACCGTCTCTGTGTGAAGACTTGGTCTTTTCGTGGGTACGGTTCTCTTAGGGCAAGAATATCAGGAGTTAATACTGTTTTCTGAATAAATGTTTTTCATTTCAGAATTTATTCAAAGCCATACCTTTTGTAGTAAGGGAATTTTAACAACGACAGACAAGGCTGTCAAGCCACCGACTACTTCCCTTTCTTCCGAACCCTGACGCCCAACACCAAGAAACACTCGCTTCTGGGACGCGATATGACGCGATATCTACCATCAGTCTCGAGCAAATGAATCCTATCCAACCGCACGAGTAGACGATAGAGTGACCTCGAAATATTCACAACATACGTTGTATCTCATTAACGGTTCCAGATATCGAAACAAGCTTTTAGCCAGTTATAGTAGTTTCCCATTGAGTTACCATGCGAAACTTCGTTTTGTGTGATATACGAATAACTACAGATTTTTCAGTGAAATAATGTAATTATTTTTAGGGTCATCGATAGCTGTTGAACTGAAAATTAGTATGCGTTTGTAACTAAAAAAGTGAAGGAATCACACGTTTATTTTTAAAATGAGCATGAACTTCTCATAAGCTACTGACCTGACCTATCCACAATTTTTCCATATAATTCCTGTTTGACTGTTATTTAGATGTCGTGTACTGCATTATTCTAGCTACACGTATGAACATGAAATATTGCTTTGACTGACAGAGCCTTTGGATACTATTGCTGAATTGTATGTAGACTGTGCTCAGAATTTGGCAAATACATTTCAAAGATTTTTGTCACAGGTTATTTACTTTATTGGCATGCAATGCCTATTTAACAGACAGAACATTGTGATGTGCATATACATTAATCGTGCAAAGAATAATTGATACATATGATTTTTGTAGATATATTATTTGTGGCTGTACTGTAATCGTTGTAATTAGGGTCGTTTTTTATCTTAAAATTATATTTGTGTTTTATGAGTTTTATTTACTAGACATATTTGCGTGTTGTCTTTTTAGGCTACAAGTACTTTGACTACTCATCGTAGGTTAAGACTACATACGTCCAGTTTCCTATTCTGTGTGCATGACGGAGTTTGGTGATGTGAGAAAATTACTGTTCTTCTGTGTTATTATTCGCGAACTTGATAACTATTGCAATTTTATGGTACAACATGACTAACGTGACGTGTATTCCGCCAATTTTTCGTAAATTACTTTATATTTTCGTGTCTTTAAGATGTTTTGTGCATTGAGACTATGTCAATTTTAATACATTGCATTAATGCAGCAAAGTGTCAAGAGTTTCCGGAAACATATGTGCGCTGCGTCTCAGTTACTTGTTCTATAATAGACTGTTTCAGGATTCAGTCGCAACTGAAACTCCATTGGCAGGTTAGTAAGGTGAAACTGTGTTAACGCTGCCGTGTTTTTGCAAAAGAAGGAAATCTTAATACGTCAACAAGTGGAAGAAGACGATGTTTACAGGTAAGGAAAAAATTAATCACTCCTGTTTCAGTTCCGCGTAACACTGTAACCCGTGGTGTTTTTTTAAATAATAAACGACTGAATTGGAATTTTTTGTGATAAGGACTATGGGACCAAACTGCTGAGGTCATCGGTCCCTAGGTTTACACACTACTTAATCTAACATACTAAGGACACACATCCCGTGGCCGAGCGGTTCTAGGCGCTACAGTCTGGAACTGCGCGACCGCTACGGTCGCAGGTTCGAATCCTGCCTCGGGCATGGATGTGTGTGATGTCCTTAGGTTAGTTAGGTTTAAGTAGTTCTAAGATCTAGGGGACTGATGACCTCAGCAGTTAAGTCCCATAGTGCTCAGAGCCATATGAACCATTTTTGAAAACCACCCCATGCCCCGAGGGAGGACTCGAACCTCCGACGGAGGGAGGAGGGGAGGGGAACCGTGAAAAGACGCCTCAAACCGCACACCTACCCCGCGCGGCAAATGACTGAATTGTCGAATGATTAGTAGTCCTGACATAACCTGTTAACAAGATTGTAGCTGTAGCGAGAGAGACGTTCTGCCAGACATGCGTTTGTGTGGAGGCTTAAGCTGTTGATCTATACCTCCCCTTCTGCGCTGTGCCGTCAGGAAGGGAGCCCCACCACCACAGTCGTCCCCTCCCCTGCCTCACCGTCCCCATACAGTTAGGAGCCAAGTAATTTTCTACGCACTCTACCAAGAAATCGTCAGACCAGTCGCAAGCCGAGTGAGATGTCCCATACGTGGACGCACTCCTTCGGGTCGAGGTGGTCGCGGCGGTGCCCCTGACAAGTTGGCAGGTGGGCCGGCGGCGGCGCCACGTTAATTCCGGCTACCGGGGGCCGGGCCCAGGTACCAGGTACCAGCTACCAGGGAGCGCCACTACTCTCCTCGCTGCGATGCTATCTGGCGGGCAGCGGCCCGGCTACCAAATTACCCGCGCACTGCGCTGTGTTTATCCCCGCGGCGGGCCGGATATAAATCTATTATCTGGCTGCCACGCAGGCATGCGGCCCAGCGCCACGCCGCGCCGCACCTGCTGCCGCCTCGCCCTGCGCTCTCTGGTCGCTCCTGACGACGGCGCGCGACTGCTCCGTCGAAACGCTCCACTAGCAACAGGCGTGCCACACAGTTGCACCTTGTCACCTCGTGATCGAAATACCATCGTACGGAACATCAGACCAGCTTCGTGACAGTAGTGAAGAGTTCCTACTAAACACAACAAGCATGTCGTCGCCACGTTTTTGCAGAGTCGTCAGTCTTCTAATTAGTATAATGAAACCTGCCACCAATTTCTCTCTTCTGCCAACATCTCCATCCTTCACCTCGCAGTAGCACTTGCACCTTACTTCCTCAATTATTTGTTGTACTTATTCCAATCTCAGTATTACCCTGCAGTTTTTGCATCTCCTTCTAGTACCCACCCTCTAACTACATCTACGTCTGCTTACATGTCCGCAAGCCAAGGTACGGTGAATAGTGGCGGATATCACATACCACTACTAGTCGCAGATAGAGCGAAGGAAAAACGACTGCTATATGAGTCCGTACTAGCCCTGATCTCTCTAATCTTGTCTTCATGGTCCTTAAGCGAAATGTTGGCGTAGGAGAATCCTTCTGCAATCAGCTTCATATGCCCATTCTCTAAATTTTCTCAGTAGCGTCCCTCGAAAGAACGTCGCCTTCCCTCCAGGGATTCCCATTTGAGATCCCGTAATGGATGCCTGTTGATCGAACACACAGTTAACAAATCCAGTAGCCCGCCTCTGAATTGCCTCCATGTGTTCCTTTAATGCGACCTGGCACGGATCACAAACACATTAACAGTACTCAAGAATAGGTCGCACTGGCGTCCTATATGCGGTCTCCTTTACAGAAGAACAACACTTTTCTAAGTTTCTCCCAATAAACCGATGTCGACCATTCGCCTTTCCTGCACAATCCTTAAATGCTCGTTCCATACGTATCGCTCTGCAGCCTTACGCACAGATAGTTAAACGACGTGACTGTGTGAAGAAAGATTATTAATGCTGTATTCTTACATTGCGTGTTTGTTTTTCCTACTAAATCAGCCATAACGTCCATTCTTCAACATGTAGAGCCAGCTACCACTCACCACACCAAGTACAAAATATTTTGTCTAACTAATCTTGTATCATTCTACAGTCACTCAACGATGACAGTCTCCATATACCACAGTATCATTAACAAAAAGTCGCAGACGGCTGCTTACCCCGTACGACAGATCATTTATGCATATGGAAAGTGACAGCGGTCCTGGGGCACTCTTGGCGATGACGTTGCCTCTAATGAACACTCGCCGTCGGAGACAACATGACGAGATCTGTTACATAAGAAATATACATGTCTGGGAACATATTTCATATGCTAGTACCTTTGTTGATAGTCTGCAGTGTGGCCCCGTGTTAAATGCTTTCCGGAAATCTAGAAACATGGAATCTGCGTGTTGCCCTCACCCATAGTTCGCAGTGTATCATGTGAGAAAAGAGCAAGCTGATTTCGCACGAGCAATGCTTTCTAAAACCGAACTGATTCTTGGACATCAGTTTCCCGGTTTCAAAAGAAAAAAAAAATTATATTCGAAATCGGAATACGTTCAAGGATTCTGCAGCTAACCGATGTTAGGGAAAAAGATCTGTAATTCTGCGGTTCCGTTCTTTCGCCCTTCTTATACAGGTTGTTACAAAAAGGTACGGCCAAACTTTCGGGAAACATTCCTTACACACAAAGAAAGAAAATATGTTATGTGGACATGTGTCCGGAAACGCTTACTTTCCATGTTAGAGCTCATTTTATTACTTCTCTTCACATCACATTAATCATGGAATGGAAACACACAGCAACAGAACGTACCAGCGTGACTTCAAACACTTTGTTACAGGAAATGTTCAAAATATCCTCCGTTAGCGAAAATACATGCATCCACCCTCCGTCGCATGGAATCCCTGATGCGCTGATGCAGCCCTGGAGAATGGCGTATTGTATCACAGCCGTCCACAATACGAGCACGAAGAGTCTCTACATTTGGTACCGGGGTTGCGTAGACAAGAGTTTTCAAATGCCCCCATAAATGAAAGTCAAGAGGGTTGAGGTCAGGAGAGCGTGGAGGGCATGGAATTGGTCCGCCTCTACCAATCCATCGGTCACCGAATCTGTTGTTGAGAAGCGTACGAACACTTCGACTGAAATGTGCAGGAGCTCCATCGTGCATGAACCACATGTTGTGTCGTACTTGTAAAGGCACATGTTCTAGCAGCACAGGTATCCCGTATGAAATCATGGCGGTGAATCGAGGAAGTACAGTACATACTGACGAAACTAAAATGAGCTCTAACATGGAAATTGAGCGTTTCCGGACACATGTCCACATACCATCTTTTCTTTATTTGTGTGTGAGGAATGTTTCCTGAAAGTCTGGCCGTACATTTTTGTAAGACCCTGTATACAGGAGTCACTTGCGCTTTTTTCCAGTAGCTAGGAACTTTTGTTGACTGGGGGAATTCTAGAAGATTGTACCTCATCTGGAAAAGGCACCCTACACTACACTTGTATGACCCATTGTTGAGTACTGATTGAGGGTTTTGAGACGCTCGTCAGCCGGCCGAGGTGGCCGAGCGGTTCTAAGCGCTACAGTCTGGAACCGCGCGACCGCTACGGTGGCAGGTTCTAATCCTGCTGGGGCATGGACGTGTGTGATGTCCTTAGGTTGGTTAGGTTCGAGTAGTTCTGAGTTCCGGGGGACTCACGACCTCAGCAGTTGAGTGGCACGGCGCTCAGAGGAGCCATTTTGAGACGCTCCTCAGGCCGGATTATACGGAAGCACCGAGGCAATTTAAGGCTGTGCTGCTAGATTTGTTACTGGTAGGTTCGACCAACGCGCGAGTATTATGGAAATGCTTCTTGAACTCAAATGGACAATCGCTGGAAGCAAGAAGGTGTACTTTTCACAAAACACCATTGAGAAAGTTTAGACAGTAGGAAATTTCTACAGACTGCAGAACTACCTACTGGCATCAACATACATTTCTCGTATGAATCCCAAGGACAATATAAGGCTCGTTCGTAGGCATATAGACAATCGTTTTTTATTCGCTCCACCGGCGGATGGAACATGAACTGGAATAACTGACAATAGTGCAGAGCTTTGGCCGTTCACCATCAACGTAAACAAATGTAGCGTACTGTGCATAAATATGCGGAGAGACCTGTCATTGTGTGATTACGATTCTGGTACAATGGCTGGAAGCAGTCTCATCCACTAAACATGTGGGAGTTGTTTATGCCGATGTTAAAGTGGAACGACCACATGAAACTCGTTAACTGTGCATAAGGCGGATGCCAGACTGTGATTCATTGCAAAGATCCTCAGGAAATAGGCGGCCATTTGCGACTGGAAAAGAAAAGAGGGCTACTGACAATGGTACACGTATTACCGTCCGGTACACACCATAAGGCAGCTTGCGGTGTATTACCATTCTGGGATCCGTACCAGCTAGAACTGATAGAGGAAGCAGAACTCCAAAGAAGAGGAGCGCGTTTCGTTACATGTTCATTTAGTAAGCACAAAAGCGTTACTGACATTCTAATCCAACTCCTATCGCAGACCTTACAAAAGAGGTGTTTTGCATTGCGGCGCTGTCTTCCGAGAGCGTACGTTCCTACAAGAATCAATATATCGCTTCCTCCTACGAGAAGGTGAAATTAGAGAGACTCGAGTTCACACTGACGCGTATCAACAATCGATTTTCTCCCGGACCGGAACAGGAAATGGGGACAAACTACCTTCCACCATGCATCATACGGTGGCTTACAGTATGTAGATGAGGATGTTGATCGCTTTGGTAGCATTGCTTCGAAAATGTAAGGCAAGGTCAGTTTTGATGTCATGAATAGTGTCACAGAGTCGCTCGGGGTAGCCACGCGGTTTTGGGCGCCTTGCCACCATTCGCGCGGCTGCCCCCCTCGGAGGTTCGAGTCCTCCCTCGAGCGTGTGTGTGTGTGTTGTCCTTAGCGTAAGTTAGTTTAAGTTAGGTTAAGTAGTGTGTAAGCCTAGGGACCGATGACCTCAGCACTTTAGTCCCATAGGAACTTACCACAACTTTCCAAGTGTCACTGACAATAGCGTCTACGTCGATGCCTGAAGCACCCATGACATGCTCTAGATAATTACATATGAACGGCAACTGTGTACCAAAAATTATGACTCATCTACGTGGAGCAGGCGTGAAGATTTAATTACCACCTTGAAAAAATAAAATTTGGTGAATCCCTTGGTGCATATTGAGTCTTTGAGAAGAGGAAATACTCCACAGGTGGCAAATTTGCTGAATAATGTGGGTGACGCAACAATGAGACTTCACGTTCTATTTGGAGCCCATATGTTATGCTTCCACATCGCAGGTAAAGCGTCAAGTCTCGTAACCTGTAACAAACTTAGCAAAACATTTATAGTCACGAACAATGATGCATGGGTGACAAGCGTTGACAACACTCATCCGTATCGTCCAGCTACTGCTGTGTCGTAGCATGTGGGACATATTTTGTAGATTTGTTACGCAGTACGACTAATCTGGATATGTTTAGCTTTTATGCTATCATCAGCTTTTATGCTATCGTCCGGAAGGAAACTTTGCGATCTTTTGTAATCAATTTACCGCTAGTTGCGACCTTGTTTGTCCGCGCTGTTAGGAGCCCACTGTGCATTCGTTGTCCTTGGTTGCCTCCCAGCGTAATTCTCTCTCTCTCTCTTTGAAAAAAAAAAAAAAAAAAAAAAAAAAAAAAAAAAAAAAAAAAAAAAAAAAAAAAACCACACACACACACACACACACACACTATATCCACGTATTATAAATTAAAGTGCCAGCGGCGTTTCCCTGTCTGCGAGTGAAGGTTAATATCACGAACTACTGCGGAGATTTTCAATATTTTTTCGCTAATAGACAGACTAATTCGCTAGGAAGGTTTATAAATATAATTTATAAATATTTATTACAAATTGGCTGAATTATGATGATGTTTTTCTATTAAGTCACGCCAGCTGAGAACATTCCAGGCGTGAACTTCTTAAATTGTTTAAGTTATACTAGAATTTGAAACTAGTTACCTAAAGTTGTTCTCTGAAATTTAATCACAACCTTACGCAGCGCCTCGTAAAGAAAATTATCGCGACGCCGGAGATGTTGTCCGGTCATAGACACTTTGTACTACCCGTGCGAAGCCATGAAGTGTCACTTGTTTATAATACTAGGTGTTATCAGACGTAAGCATATTTCAAACAACAACGGCTAGACTGATGACTCTCAAAGTAGTGGTACGAAAGAGTTCAAACTGTGTGTATCAAGAGTCGTCCGACAGATGGGGTTGACACGAAACCTGCACAAAAGAAGTGTCTCAAACGTATGGACCTCACTGTCTGTGGAAAAAAGTGAGACATTTCTAGACGGTCGTTAATGAGCGGAGACAGTGGAACCGACAAGAAAAGTCAGTCGACGGCAGAGCTCTGTGCGTGTACGTACGGGGAGAATCATCCTTATTATTTTGTGAACGGTTCAAGATACCAAAAACAGATTTTCAGCAAATGGCAGTACACGAAGGAGAACATAAAAAAATAAAATAATTAAAAAACCCTGCTGTATCAGCCGATGTCAACCGAGATGTCGATGCAAGCACGGTCTTTTCTTTTTTTAAAGGAACGATGTGAACGATGTACTTTTTCTTCAACGGCACTTAACGTGTCTTTAAAAAAATGGCTCTGAGCACTATGGGACTTAACATATATGGTCATCAGTCCCCTAGAACTTAGAACTACTTAAACCTAACTAACCTAAGGACATCACACAACACCCAGTCATCACGAGGCAGAGAAAATCCCTGACCCCGCCGGCAATCGAACCCGGGAACCCGGGCGCGGGAAGCGAGAACGCTACCGCACGACCACGAGCTGCGGACACGTGTCTTTAGAACACGAGTACAGTGACATAACGCTTGCTAATGCTGATGCTGAAGCGGATAACAAAAATACGGTGAAGTGTTTTGTGAAACGAATTGTTTAAAAGCAAGAAATAAAATACATTAGAGGAACACTTGACGCGTCTGTAAATGATGCTCGAAATGCTGTACAGCAAATGAAATGCGCCAAATGTTCTCTAATCTATTTTATTACTTATGTTTAGAGAAATCGTTGTAGAAAACATTTGGCAGCTTTTGTGGATTTTTTTTATATTCAAGTGATGTTCAGAAAATATGAAAATAAAATTTTCAAATATCGATCGTTATACTATTATTCTTAAGAGTATACGAAAAAAGAGAAAACAAAGAAGTACCAGTTTATGCTGTAATTTGATGTTTATTTTATTTGTTCGCCACGAAAGAACGAATTTCACAATTTCTGCACCAGTGTAACTCTTAATGTCAAAATAACTAGTCTTGAAGAGACCTGTTAATACTTCCTTCACGCAGCTAGCAGCAACTATTCGTGAAATATTTCAGTTTTCCTCAAATAATTAATTTTTCTTAATTAAATTTATTACTTTCAAGCAATTAAACATTTTTCTTCAAACCCAGGCCTCACATTGGCCATTGTGATACACGCCCCATTTGTCCGTCTTCCACTCTCCGTTTGGCTATAAAAATTCGGACAAAAATCAATTTTCGAATTCCTTGGTAGTCTTGCGTTCGCTCCGCTCACCCGTATGACGAAATACCCGAGATGTGTGCTAAAACTGGAAAGAGAGACGGCCGAAATCGCCTGTTGTAACGTGAACACCACCAAATGAGGTGCTCGCGCCATAGTCCGTCGTCTAAAGAAACCTTTCGACTGTTTACCTGTTCCCACAAAAGCTGTTCACTTAAAAAATGAGTACGTAAACACATTTGAATAGTTTTCCTAATCTCATTCTGTTGCAGTTCCATGTAGCGATATGCATATTTACAGATGGCAGTACTATCGCGTACACAAGGTATAAACGAACAGTGCATTGGCAGAGCTCTCTCTTGTACTCAGGTGATTCATGTGAAAGGGTTTCCATCGTGACTGTGTCCGTCGCACGTTGTATTTCGTAAATCGTTAAGTAATTCGATATTCCGCGAACCACAATGTGAAGAGAGTGACGAGAATACCAGTTTTCAAGTATAGCCTCTCACCAAGGACAACACAGTGGCTAATGGACTTCACTTAACGACCTAGAGCAGTGGCGTTTGCGTACAGTCGTCAGTGCTAACAGACACGCAACACTACGTGAAATAACCGCAGAAATCAATGAGGGACGTACGAACGCATCGATTAACAGGACGACATCGCCTGCAGCGCCTCTGCTGGACTCGTGATCGTACAGGTTGGACCATACACGACTGGAAGACCGTGGCCTGGTCAGATAAGTCCCGCTTTAAATTGATAAGAGCTGACCCCACGAAGCCATGAACCCAAGTTGTCAAAAAAAATGGCTCTGAGCACTATGGGACTTAACATCTGAGGTCATTAGTCCCCTAGAACTTGGAACTACTTTAACCTAACTAACCTAAGGACATCACACACATCTATGCTCGAGGTAGGATTCGAACCTGCGACCGTAGCAGTCACGCGGTTCCAGACTGAAGCGCCTAGAACCGCTCGGCCACCGAGGCCGGCCTCAAGTTGTCTACAAGACACTGTGGAGCTGGTGGTGGCTCCATAATGGAATGGGCTGTTTTTGCATGGAATGTGTCCTCTGATCCAACTGACCCGACCATTGACTGGAAATAGTTATGTTCGGCTACTTGGAGACAATTTGCAGCTTTATAACGAAAGTCAATTTTAGAACAAGGGTTGCTGCAATTGCACGTCTATATGAAAACGCTTTGCGCATATTAAACATGAGCTACGGGAATTAGGGAGCATTTGAAATGTGGAGCTACACGAGGAAGTAGTCATTAAATGCGTGGGTAAAGCACGAAATGAAGAAATACTAGAAAAAAGCTAGGCAAGAAAAACAGCCGATGAAACTGCACTTCAAATTCGCAATCACAGAAGTATCTAGAAATATTTAACTTAACGCTCAGAAGAGAAGCAGAATGGAAACATCGGGTAGCAGATAAAGCAGATCATCGGGAGTGTTGGACGCAACAGTTATGAAAAGACGGATAGATTACAGTAGAACAGACAGATATGAAGCACGACGAAAAACGAATGGAATGACTGTGTACCCCTCGGGTATAGTAACGTCCCCAGCCTGTTTAGGATATTTAAGTATAATAGACACGCAGAAATAAGGTAATTAGAATACGGATATAGAAAACAGGCGGAGACAAGAACATTTACGGAAAGAACAAATCGAGAAAGATGAGGATAAGTTTAACAGGAAGTCCTCAGCATTTGCTGCCATCTTTCTAGTGCAGTTCAATAAATCTTTCTTCCCATTACAGCTGCTGAAATGTGTTTAGAAGGCCGTTTAAAAGTCGTGAGGGAGTGCAGTTTATCAGAAATGGCGTGAAGCGGTAAATGAGGATACTTACCCGACAACGTAACCGGTTAATGCCCCCATAGGGTAAAAATCTCTACATTCTTCGCCGTTTATGGACAAATTTATTTTCCGTTAGACATTCTGAAGTGAAGTACGTCCGCGTACACGCGAAAGGAAAAAGCGTTTCCTAATTGCCCACAGCATTAAAAATTATTTTGTGGCAGCACGTACGACAATTTTATGTTCGGCCCCTCATCTACAGTATAGAATCTTCGCGAAAGCGGATGGTGAATTAGATGAGAGAACATAAATCAGACTGTCCAACGCGGGACGATGCTAGCGCGGCATTGTCGGGTGTTGGTTCAAGCCAAAATGTTCTCAAACATCTGAGGGTCGTTTATTCCTCTCTTTTCATATTCCTTTTTCTCCATAATATACTGGAAATTCGGAAAGCTATTACACATAAAATGTGAACAGACTTTCCACCAACATATTTCAGGCTTTACGTTCGCATTTTGGATGTTTCAGAATAGCTTCTTCTATAATTTCATAATAATCTACGGACAGTATTTTTCGGTGCCGCTATAGTAATTATACTTCTTAAATCTTACCTAGTTGAAGCATAATAAATTCTCACTGATGTGTGTTTGTTACCTCGAAACCGTTTGAGAAGAAGTAATGATAATGATGAAATAGATCTGCTTATATGTGTTCCTTCATGTCTTTTCTACTTCCTTGTGATACGCGAAACGATCGGAAGCTTTTTTTTAAGATGTTGTACGAGACCCTTTTGGGTCCCTTCTTCTACGATTTTCAGAACACACACGTGACACTGAGCATTTTATCTGTCGGTCGATAGCAACAACGCGAAAATTTGGTTGACTTTACGTAGACACGTATGAGGAAGAAATAAGCAAAGGAATGTCGATATTCATTTGCTATGGTTTGGGGAAAGCAGCCATAACGGTATATGAAAACTTCCTCACCGGTATGCCGGCCGCGGTGGCCGTGCGGTTCTGGCGCTACAGTCCGGAACCGCGGGACTGCTACGGTCGCAGGTTCGAATCCTGCCTCGGGCATGGGTGTATGTGATGTCCTTAGGTTAGTTAGGTTTAAGTATTTCTAAGTTCTAGGGGACTTTTGACCTAAGATGTTGAGTCCCATAGTGCTCAGAGTCATTTGAACCATTTGAACCTCACCGATATTACTAAACTTTCTAGACCACTTGCAGCGGCGCGGTTCCTTCCGTGCCTTTACGACGGACCTACCTGTGAACATTGTCTCAGCAGATCATCAGTAGGAAAGCCGAGTGAAACCTATTGTACTTC
Source organism: Schistocerca piceifrons (assembly GCF_021461385.2). Taxonomy (NCBI): domain Eukaryota; kingdom Metazoa; phylum Arthropoda; class Insecta; order Orthoptera; family Acrididae; genus Schistocerca; species Schistocerca piceifrons. The sequence continues at coordinate 427,690,362 of NC_060145.1, forward strand.
GACGTTAACCAGGCTGCAATTTAAGTCACTAATCTACGTTTCGGGAGAAAGTTTTCACAATAATGAAAGGTTGGAAATTTTGTCCTCAATTAATATATTCTGAAACTTAGGTGAACAAGTGTCACTGCCAAGTCCGTGCTAGTCTTAACACAGTCACTCATAATCCCTTTCACTCACGTTAGCAAGTTTATGGTGTTGCATTTCCCGAAAACGTAATAGCTACAAAAATACGGATTGTTTTTGATTGATAATGCTCGCCAAATATTAAGTCTGTCGGTATCAAATGCAGTCTCAATTTTTAGCCACCGACCTGCTCAATACGCTACGCGGAATATATGTCTTTTTTCGTCACAAAATTCACTTAAAATTTCCGAAATTTCTACACGCCTATCGGAATAATTATGCCGTCACTTTACCACACTTTTGATGTATGAAACACTGCTAGATCCGGCAACTTATCGTTTCTATCGGAACTACTACTACACACGTCCGAACTGTTTCATGGCTAGGCTCCGACTCTTCTCTAGAATACTCTAAGTCTTCTCTACCAGCAGAGAAAGACGCGCGAAGAATATTGCTTTACCACTGGTCAGTTTACTCAACAGCCAATAGCAAAACAACATTCCCCCGCGTCAATTCAAGCTTTTTATCAATAACTAATCGCAAAATAGTAAACCTAACGACTGCGCTTTTTACCGACGTAATTATCTAATATGCTGAAGTTTTGCTTATGCATAAAGTTATTTACTATTGTTATTTATACCTGAATTAACTTTCCCTTTACCATAAACTTACTTTACAAATTTATTCTTCAAAAATCCCCTTTGTCCATATCCATACTTCTTCGAAATGTTCCCACATTAAATCGTGCTAAATAACTCATTAAACTATCTTCATATTAACATTAATCCACACTCACGCATCATTCATACTGCTAAAACAGATTTATATCATTTTACCTACACAAAAAGAAATAATAACACTTTATGAAAATACTAGAACAGTTTATGAAAAACATTCTATTATTTTAGTGCACTCTAGTGGGCACAATCGAAACTAAAATCAGTCCCCTATCCAATACTGGCCTCTATCGGCTGATACATAAACTACATGCGCGTCCAGTCTCGCGTCACCATGTGTCACTATCCAGCTCTGAGACACATCTCCCACTTAGCCGCCTCCAAGGCAGGATCGTTATACGGCGCTACGCCTCACACTATGTAAGACATAACAATACTTTCACAAAGATTCAAGCCATATGGACTACCACCAGTTTAAAAATACTAATCATACCTCGCTCACAGGTATTCTGAGTGAGGTATCGACACCAGTTGCCAAACATCCTTTCCATTAACGAAATCACACACTGTATTTTAAACATCCTTCACTCCCGCCACAACACGATAATGTCTTTTATATACGTTTATAAATAAAGATGAAAGGAAACTTGTGCGGCTGACGGTGTTCGTTAAGATAACTGCAGAAAATTGTCTTAAACTTAGTGAATTATTTAACTTGCACTACATAGCTGCTTCTCTTGAGGTGTCAAACTTTTCCTCCCTGCCCTCATTCTCCCGAAATGGCGTCCCATGACTTACTGCTTTTCCCTTGCCTGAAGGTACCATTGCGTGGCAGGCATTTCCATAATAACGATGAGGTGGTTTTCGAGGTGGAAACTTCCCTGAACACTAAAAAATGCAGACAACCATAATCAAGGTCTTCGTCAGCTCATTCATAATTGGGAAAAATGAGTCGCATTGAAAGTGAATGTGTAGAGAAGAGTTACCAAAATTCATGGTCATGTCTTGTTTTTGTGGAACTGACCATAAGAAAGAAGATTGGAAACCGAGAACGAATTACTCGATTGAAAAAATGTAAATAAGGGATGCAGTGTTTAGCCCTGTCGTATCGTCCACAGATAGCGGTGCCACACCAAGGTCGCAACCGATGGTAGGCACTCCTGACGAATACGCCTCTCTCTCCACATGGCATCGCCCTCAGCTGAGGTCAATATAGTGTCGAGCACGTAAGAGCACAGCCCCAGTTCGAGGTCTCAGCTACAGCAGTCAGCATCATCATGTAGGACAGTCACAATTAAAGTTTCATATGAAATGTACTTTCGTAAGTGTTGCATTTCGTATTGCAGGATAACAGTTTGTTAATCTATGACGCTTCCTTGCCTTGATAGTCAATGACACGTGTAAATTATCAAGCAATCAGGTGGAAAAGGCTTATGTCAGAGTTAAGTCAATCTTTTATTCGTTTATGTAATAAAGTGAACTGATATTTCATGGTTTCTAGTTTGATCAGACTTCTCCCAGAACAATCAAAGAACCCAGAGTTATGGCCGGACGAAACTAGTTTCATTTGGTCACAACAGACCCCTCCAATTCAGTCTGCACGCAGATAAAGCGGTGATGGAAATAAAAGGAAGAATCAGGACTGGGATTAAATTTAGAGTGGAAGAATATCAAAGAAAAGATTTCCTGATGACATCGCTGTTCTGGGTTCTTTGACACTTCAGGGAGAAGGCTTGTCAAACTAGAAAACATGAAATTTTAGTTTACTTAATTACGAGGCGTGTTTTTCAAGTAAGGTACGTTTGAACATATGTACACAACGAAAGGTTATTTCAAAAAAGCAAATTTATTTTCAGAAAGTACATACTTTACTCCATTTTTCGACATAGTTGCCAAGTTTGTTCAAACACATATCATACCTCTCAACCAGTTTTAAAATACCCTCTTTATAAAAACTTGCCGCCTGCTCCGATAACCAAGAGTTCACTGCTGTTTTCAAGTCGTCGTCATCATTGTAACTGTTGCCATTGAGGTGTTGTTTGAGGTGGAGGAACAGATGGTAATCGCTCGGCGCAAGATCAGGACTGTAGGGTGGGTGGTCTAAAACTTCCCAGCAAAAACTGCCCAATAAATTGCGGGTCTGACCTGCACTGTGAGGTCTTGCATTGTCATGGAGAATGACAATTCCCTTTGTCGGCATGCCGCGTCTTTTGTTTTGAACCACACTGCGTAGCTTTCTCAGGATTTGGCAGTATGCTTCTGATAGTGGTTCCTCGTTGCATGAAGTCGACCAACAAAACACCATGCCTATCCCAAAACACCGACGCCATGATTTTCCCCTGGGACTGAGTCTGTCTGGCCTTCACCTTTACAGGCGAGTGTGTGTGTCTCCATTCCATGCTCCGTTGCTTCGATTCGGGCGTGATATGCGAAATCTATGTTTCGTCTCCAGTTACGATCTGACTCAAGAAGCTGTCACCTTCTTCATGATAACGAGTCAAGAACTTCATCGTACACTCAAATCTTTGGTTTTTGTACTCCTCTCTTAGGAGTTTCGGAACCCAGCGGGAGCGCAGTTTCCTAAACTTTAGGTCGTCTGTAATCAAAGAACGGCAACCGGAGCGGTCCTCATCATGGACATTGTCACGGCCATCTTCGAATTCTCATACCCACTTACGCACTTTGCTTTCACTCAAAACAGTATCACCGTACACTAAGTCTGTCGACGAATTTCTGCAGCAGACAGATTCCTTGCTGACAAAAACCGTATCACTGAGCGAACCTCACAAGCGGCGGGCGAGTTGAAAGTCTTGAACATTTTGAAAGCACAGAACAGAACCGTACAGGTTAGCTACAGGGCTGAAACTGAGCACAGTTGTTCCCGAGGCATGCCGGTACACGACGCACGCGCTCGTTGGGGTATGCGCGCAAACTACTGGTGTCTAGAACAAAACGGACAATACTTAAAAAACACGCCTCCTACATAAATTAATAAAAGATTTACTTAACTTTGACACCATTCCTTGTCACAGGATTGCTTACTAATTTAAAACTGACATTGACTATCAAGGCAGAACCTGTTAAACGGAATGAACTGTCTAATGGGTACAGAATACGGATCGAGGACAACCTGAAGAAAGACGAAATTAATGTGGAGTAGCAGAGATGCGTTTAAGAGATAAACTCAACAACGGGTGGCAACGAAGTACATGAACTAATGGAATTCTGCAGACTTATAAGCAAAATAACCAAAACGGACGAAACAAGCAGGCAAAGAGGGCTTTGATGGCCAAAATAAGTCTCCTAGTATCAAACATCGTCCTTGTTCTGAGGAAGAAATTGTTGGTAATGAACGATTGGAGAACAGCATTGTATAGTAGTTCTACATGAACTGCTGGAAAATCGGAAAACGACTGGATTGAATCGAAGAGTTTGAAACGTGGTGGTATAGAAGGAAAATTAGGTGCACTCATGAGATAAATAATGAGAGAGTCCTCTGCAGAAACGACGAGAAAAAGATAATACGGAGAGCGTTGACAAGAAGAAGGAACGGGTGGTACCATAGGGAGTTGCAGAGGATAAAACTGCAGGGAGAAGACAGGGATTTGAATATATCCAACAAATAACTGAGGATATCGGGTGGAAGTGTTACTCTGAGGTTAAGAGGATGGCACACAAGAGGAAGTAATGGCGAGCCACATCAAACCAGTCAGCAGACGTATCTACAGGATGAGCATTAATAAAATCGACCAAATGCAGGGATGGATTAATGACTGGAAATTGAGGGAAAAAGGGGCTACGATCATGTGTGCGGAAATGCATCGTTGTCACAGTAGATGGCGCCGACGAATGAAAGTTCCTCTGACCACGTGCCGTGTGTTCCTTGTGGTTTGTAGGTTGTACGAACTGTAAGCAGCACAACGGTCCGTACTCATGTCGGGAACAAAACGAGATGGTTGATTGGTTGGTTGGTTTAAAGAGGGAGAAGGGACCAAACTACGAAGTCATCGGTCTCTTGTTCCTAATAAAACAATGCCACAAGGGTGCGAATAAAACGGACGAAACGTATAACACAAAACGGAAAGAAAGGCAAAGCCACAAGAACGAAGGGAAGGCAACGAATACTAAAAGGAACAAGAGAGAGTCGCTAGAAACAGAATGGAGTAAAACATGAAAGTACATTACAGTAGCTGGCCAACCACGAGGATAAAAAGAGAAAGCCAACCACTCTGCGACACATTAAAACCTCCACACTAAAAGCACTAGGGTGGAGGACACGGAGGGACAAAGGACGCGCGCTAAAACCTACACAGAAGTATAAAACCCATTCTCACAGATAAAACGTCCTGCTGTGGAGGCATTGTCGCCCAACACCGAAGGCAGGGTGCAGGGAAAGTTAAAATTCTGCCGCAGAGCGGCTAAAAGTGGGCAGTCTAGCAAGAGGTGGACGACTGTCATTTGGAAGCCGCAGTGACACTGAGGTGGGTCCTCACGACGGAGTAGGTAACTGTGCGTTAGCCACGTATGGCCGGCAGAGGGAAACTGATTCCCTGCGAGAGACCTGCATGGAACACTTCCACACATTCATAGTCTCCTTAATGACACGCATTTTGTTGTGCGCGCTGTTACGCCATTCCATCTCCTAAAGCCGGAAAACTCTGCGGTATAAGAACGAATGCAGGTCGGCTTCGGAGATACTTATCTCCAGAAGCGGTTTCCGCGTCGCCTGTTTAGCCAGCCTGTCGGCAAGTTCGTTGCCGGGGATTCCGACATGTCCTGGGGTCCACACAAACACCACGGAACGGCGGGACTATTCCAGGGCATAGATGGACTCCTGAATGGAAGCTACCAGAGGGTGGCGAGGGTAGCACTGGTCAATAGCTTGTAGGCTGCTCAATGAGTCAGTACACAGGGGAAATGTCTCGCCAGAGCATGAGCGGATGTACTCTAGAGCACGAGATATGGCCGCCAGCTCTGCAGTGAAAACACTGCTCAACATGTCCTCCATGAACATATGCGAACCCTACGTGGCCATCAGCCATTGAGCCCCGGAGACCCGGAACACGTCAAGAATCGAGAGGAAGTGACAGCGGAGAGCGGCAGGGTTAACGGAGTCCTTAGGGCCATGCAAAAGCTGGCAGCCGAAGCTGCGGCCGAGGCGTACACCATGGAGGCGTACGTGAACGGACCGCAAGTAGAAAAAAATGGTTCAAATGGCTCTGAGCACTATGGGACTTAACTCTGGGGTCATCAGTCCCCTAGAATTAGAACTACTTAAACCTAACTAACCTAAAATCAGCACACACATCCATGCCCGGGGCAGGATTCGAACTTGTGACCGTAACGATCACGCGGTTCCAGACTGAAGCGCCTACAAACGCTCGGCCACAACGGCCGGCTCACACCTTTCTTCTTTGATTCACCGTCAGTCGAACACTATACGAAAAACAAAAGTTCTCCTTTCTTTCCGACTCCATGTATTCGATGAAAAGTAAGCAAAAGTGGAAGATTAGGGTTTAAGTTTTCCATCGACGACGAGGCCATTAAAGGTCGGAGCAAAGCTGGGGCTGGCGAAGGAAATTGTTATGCCCTTTCACAGGAATCATTCCAGCATTTGCCTTGCGCGATTTACGGAAATCTACGAAAACATAAGTGTGTGGCCTCATAGGGATCTGAATCGGCGGCCACTCGAATATGAGTTCGGAGTCCTACCACTGAGCGGCACCGCTCCATGCAGGCGTCCCATCTTGATTAACCCAAATAACTTTTTGTCCAGAAGCAAAATAAACAAAAGGAACGAGCAAATGTTGTTTAACAACCGGGGAGACATTAACCGGAATGAACGCGTTTCTTGCAACTTTAGTCGATACGAAGATGTGAGCAACAGCACGACCTTCTTAAACAGAACTCTATATTTTTTAAATTCTGTAATCCACATCCCCTTCTCAAGACTAGACCAACAACGTATCACACTGTAGCATCCGTGTAAGCATGAAGCTATTAGAAACGTAACATGAAAAAGACATTGACTCTTCTGTCCCATCATGCAGTGTAGGTATCCAGGCTAACGTAACTCGTCCACTAGTTGGAGTTGATAGTAAACAAGCGGAAAAAGGCACACCGGTAATTCAGTCAGTTGTTAAAAAACTTTCAACAGCCTCGATCGCACAAATATTTCTTTATTTAGGTCAACCGGTTTCGACATATTTTGCTGTCATTTCAGGTCTGTAACAAAGTGCATATACATGGAATATGTCTCATAACATTAGTAATACGTATTGTTTGAAATATAAGTTTTATTTTGGCATCACACAAACCAGAAGTTGAACTGTATATTTACATAGTTTAAAAATCTTTTTGTTGCGAAACGTGTTCATTTCACGTTGAACTCCAGGCCAAGTTATCATGTGGATAAAAATCAGCACATTATAAAAGGTTTGTCAGAATTAAAATATTCAAAAACATGAAGCACCTCGTGTAAAATGCCATGTCCACACACACATATATATATCGCTCACATATGCTTGTTATATCACAAGAACACAGTATTCAGTAGCATATCTTTTCACATAAGCTGGACATATTGTGATGTAAGAAGCACCAGTGGGATATATATGGAAATGGCCAATTGCACAAGGTACTTCAAGTTTTTAAATTAGTGTGCTGATTTTTATCTACACGACAAGTTGGCGGGAGATTTAATGTAACATGAACACGTTTTACAAGAAAAAGATTTTTAAGGTATGTGAATGTACAGTTCCACTTATGGTTTTTTTTTGTAATGGCAAACTAAAACTTTGCAATTATTACGCATTAACTCATGTTATGAGACATATTTCATGCATATGCACTTTGATACAGGCCTGAAGAAGACAGAAAGGCAGTCGACAACGGTTACCTTAAATAAAAAAAATATTTATTGCGATCGAGGGTGTTGAAAGTTTTGTAGCAAATAAAACAGATCGCTCCTTCAGTACTCTCGAAATGAGAACATCCAATCAGTCGGTTATGTTCAGCTCGAGGTTTGTGTATCATGTGCACCAAGGAAGAGGGGTGGGGGAGGGAGGGGGGAAGCGGTACTCATGTGGTGAGGCTGAGAAAATTTGGGCTGAATGGGGGGTCTGAATTTTGCTTGTGATTCCATTTGTTTAATGTCAACGCCATCAAGTAGACGAGGTACGCTACCCCGGCTAATTGCACTGTCCGCTAGCACACAAGAGTCAAATTCAGTTTTGTGTTACGTTTTTAATAAAATCATGTTGAGATGTTGATGTGAATGGTTGACTGTCATACTTCTTTTCGATAGGTCTTGAGAAGAAGTGGATTACGGAATAAAAAAGCACAGACTCCTGTTCAAAAAAGTATATACTGCTGTTCATATATTCGTTTTGACATCTGTGGAGCTAAAAATGGATGGAACAGCCTTTATAGCGGGAAGCGAGGTGAACGGTATACGTTTAGGAGAGGAGAGCTGAGTTTTTCCTTTTGAATGTTACATTTTCGCACACCTAGCTCAAAATATTACCCAAAAGTTCGTAGGTGAATAACGTGCTTCAGCGAGAGGCGATGTAAGTGGACATAAATACGATCAGGATATCAACAAAAAGGAAACGTGTAAGACACGATTTGCTATTGTTAGAATATCGTAGATATTCTGTTCATACATCCGGACATGTGAAAGGAAAGCTTAATATATCTTTGGGAACAATCTGCTTTTTCTTTTTTTTTAACGTCAGTTTGCCATATTTTTCTACAGACTACGGAGAATGGAGAATATGTGAGGAGACGAAGAAGGAAAAAAAAAGGCATTCAGATGTTTGTGGACTTAATCAAGCTATGCGAGCAGTTACCATTCGTAGCAAAAGTTATATTGCTAAAAAGACTTTAAAAAGGAATGGAAGTCGTGAGCAACGGCGTGCTACTAATGCGTGTGCTACAAGCCACAGCAACTCACATTTTTTTATCGGACAAAAGTTGTCGTTTGGACAAAAGTTGTCGTTAAATAACGTAGGCTATTTCCTGTTAATCGACCAGTGCGACAGTGTGATGCTCACAAATGCAATATAACAAGGACAGGGCGTGTCCCACGTATGCCTGGGAGGGAGCCAATGGCCGCGCACGCAGGTTCCGATTACAGCATAACATAGCGCCTCGTCGCTCGGACAGTCCGGCAGGCGGCACACAGATTTAACCGCGGAAAAAGGGAAAAAAAAACTTGAAAAGAAGTCCGAGAAAATCGTCCCGCCATTCAGCTCTGGTTTGTAAGTAGCATCTGTGTCCCAACTGAAGCCTTACAAAGTAACAGCAGGGCGTTTGGTGAATGAGACACTGTTGCTGAACGTCAGTGTTGCAGTCTTTGCATGACGGCGAGGTTGATTCTGAAATATTATTTTTCTTCTAAAGACGTATAACTGCTTTTACTCACAGATCCATTGCTGTCGGTTCCATCAACAGTTTCTTCATTGTGTTAATACAGGAGAATGGTTTGGAATTAGTACAGCATGAATTATTCAACCGATCTTTCTCCAACGTATCATAAATTTTGATGGATATATGGACAACCTTCTCCAGAGACATTATAGCTCGCAAAAGTCCGATGGTTATTTCATACAGAGCAGTGGAAGAGTACACAACGCCAGTTCATTTACAAGGCTGTAGCTGTGTCCTCCAGAATACGTGGCACACAGCTATACATACAAGAGCGCCGAGCTAAATACAACGGAAGCTGACCATAGTTAGCTTGCTGGCATGTCGAATCTAAAGTGTGTCTAAGGGGTTGCCTGAACTCAGGTGCTGGAGCAGCAGCGGAACGCCACGCAGATGAATGAGTGTACATTTTTTAAAGTGTTCTTAAGAGGTTCACGTGTGTACCGTGGGTGTTGCCGAAAAAATGGGGGGGGGGGGGGGGGGGGGGAAGCTTAGAGGGACCACGCCACAGAATGACGCGAAACACTAGGGCTGAAAAAGCACAAACCCTTTGCTGTTTCTGATCATGTTCACATTTCGTCGAATGGCTGTGAACGGTCTCTACTGGCTCCGCCATGTAGGCCACGGAAAAAATTGCGCTAGTCTCCAAATGGGTGAGATAACGTTCCGTCGGGTTACAGACCCACAGTGCCCTTATAGGAGGGCTGAATCGTCCTGGGGATGTCAGAAGTGTCGAGCATTGTCGGGAACGTGTTTCTGATGCTCATCGCCTGCGAACTGTGGTTTTAGAGCGCGGGATGTGTTGGATTCAACGCCTCAAGAGATGGGATGGTTTCAATGACGGTCCTTATGTCATCTCTTGAGGTCTTTCCGTGTCGATTTAGAGCGGCGGAATGGCTGAAATGTTTTCCTAGGCCACCCGTATCATAGCCGCGTCATTTCAGGCTGGGTGTTGCGGTTCTGACTCCATCGCAGAGGATCCTCCCATCGTGCGACGTCTCCATGGTGGCGTTGGGTAGAATTGTGGTGAAATTTGGTGCCAATATGACATCGTTAACCCACCTTATAGCTCATATGAATTTCTGAGCTATTGCTTTTTTCCGCATGGGTCGACAACGAGCTGTTTGAAGCCTCGCAAGCCCTGCGGTGCGCCGCAGGGCGTCACACTTTTCCACCATTACAGAGGACGGTTGTACGCACCTTTCAGCTGAATTTCACACTTCTGAGTCACAATGAGAAACAATTACGGGATTTCAAAGAGGTGAACCATTAATTGTGTTTAACTGTATTTACATGATACGGCGTATACTGCATAATGAAATGCAATGTTTCTACACATACATCAGAAACAGCTCAAGTAAAAGCAAAATACCTGTGTAATTGCCTTGGCAGTAAAAGAAACAGGGCAATTTCCCTAAATCGCTTCAGGCAAATGACCGGATGGTTCCTTCCCCATCCTTCCTTAATCCGATGGAACCGATGACCTCACTGTTTGGTCCCCTCCCTCGAATGAACCAAGCAACGTGCCAGAATCTTTTGCAAACACGGAGGTTTGTAAAAAATAGAGTATAGTAAGCATTGGCGGCCGAAGACTTTCGGCATAAGAAGTCAGCCTCATTCTGCCAACGGCCTTGTCAAAGAGGGCGGAGGAGCGGATAGAGGTTCAGGGCACTCTCTTGTCCTAGGGGTGGGAAATTGCCCCTAAAGGCGGAAGAATCAACAATGATCAACGACATGAGGATGCAGAAGGCAATGGAAGCCACTGCATTAAAGACACGTAACGTGTATCCACAGGACATGTGGCCTGTATTTGAAGAAGTGTCATGATGATCTCTCCATTGGCAAAAGATTCCGGAATAGTCCCCCATTCGGATCTCCGGGAGGGGACTGCCAAGGCGGAGGTTACCATGAGAAAAAGATTGAATAATCAAGGAAAGGATAACGTTCTACGAGTTGGGGCGTGGAATGTCATAAGCTTGAACGTGGTAGGGAAACTAGAAAATCTGAAAAGGGAAATGCAAAGGCTCATTCTAGATATAGTAGGGGTCAGTGAAGTGGAAGGAAGACAAGGATTTCTGGTCAGATGAGTATCGGGTAATATCAACAGCAGCAGAAAATGGTATAACAGGTGTAGGATTCGTTATGAATAGGAAGGTAGGGCAGAGGGTGTGTTACTGTGAACAGTTCAGTGACCGGGTTGTTCTAATCAGAATCGACAGCAGACCAACACCGACAACGATAGTTCAGGTATACACACCGACATCGCAAGCTGAAGATGAAGATATTGAAAGGGTAATGCAGTATGTAAAGGGGGACGAAAATCTAATAGTCATGGGCGACTGGAATGCAGTTGTAGGGGAAGGAGTAGAAGGAAAGGTTATAGAAGAATATGGGCTTGGGAAAAGGAATGAAAGAGGAGAAAGACTAATTGAGTTCTGTAACAAGTTTCAGCTAGTAATAGCGAATACCCTGTTCAAGAATCACAAGAGGAGGAGGTATACTTGGAAGAGACCGGGAGATAAGGGAAGATTTCAATTAGATTACATCATGGTCAGACAGAGATTCCGAAATCAGATACTGGACTGTAAGGCGTACCTAGGAGCAGATATAGACTCAGATCACAATATAGTAGTGATGAAGAGTAGGCTGAAGTTCAAGACATTAGTCAGGAAGAATCAATACGCAAAGAAGTGGGATACAAAAGTACTAAGGAATGACGAGATACGTTTGAAGTTCACTAACGCTATAGATACAGCAATAAGGAATAGCGCAGTAGGCAGTACAGTTGAAGAGGAATGGACATCTCTAAAAAGGGCAATCACAAAAGTTGGGAAGGAAAACATAGGTACAAAGAAGGTAGCTGCGAAGAAACCATGGGTAACGGAAGAAATACTTCAGTTGATTGATGAAAGGAGGAAGTACAAACATGTTCCATGAAAATCAGGAATACAGAAATACAAGACGCTGAGGAAGGAAATAAATAGGAAGTGCAGGGAAGCTAAGACGAAATGGCTGCAGGAAAAATGTGAAGACATTGAAAAAGATATGATTGTCGGAAGGACAGACTCAGCATACAGGAAAGTCAAAACAACCTTTGGTGACATTAGAAGCAACGGTGGTAACATTAAGAGTGCAACGGGAATTCCACTGTTAAATGCAGAGGAGAGAGCAGATAGGTGGAAAGAATACATTGAAAGCCTATATGAGGGTGAAGATTTGTCTGATGTGATAGAAGAAGAAACAGGAGTCGATTTAGAAGAGATAGAGGATCCAGTATTAGAATCGGAATTTAAAAGAGCTTTGAAGGCAGAAGAGATAGATAACATTCCATCAGAATTTCTAAAATCATTGGGGGAAGTGGCAACAAAACGACTATTCATGTTGGTGTGTAGAATATATGAGTCTGGCGATATACCATCTGACTTTCGGAAAAGCATCATCCACACAATTCCGAAGACGGCAAGAGCTGACAAGTGCGAGAATTATCGCACAATCAGCTTAACAGCTCATGCATCGAAGCTGCTTACAAGAATAATATACAGAAGAATGGAAAAGAAAATTGAGAATGCGCTAGGTGACGATCAGTTTGGCTTTAGAAAAAGTAAAGGGACGAGAGAGGCAATTCTGACGTTACGGCTAGTAATGGAAGCAAGGCTAAAGAAAAATCAAGACACTTTCATAGGATTTGTCGACCTGGAAAAAGCGTTCGACAATATAAAATGGTGCAAGCTGTTCGAGATTCTAAAAAAGGAGGGGTAAGCTATAGGGAGAGACGGGTCATATACAATATATACAACAACCAAGAGGGAATAATAAGAGTGGACGATCAAGAACGAAGTGCTCGTATTAAGAAAGGTGTAAGACAAGGCTGTAGCCTTTCGCCCCTACTCTTCAATCTGTTCATCGAGGAAACAATGATGGAAATAAAAGAAAGGTTCAGGGGTGGAATTAAAATACAAGGTGAAAGGATATCAACGATAAGATTCGCTGATGACATTGCTATCCTGAGTGAAAGTGAAGAAGAATTAAATGATCTGCTGAACGGAATGAACAGTCTAATGAGTACACAGTATGGTTTGAGAGTAAATCGGAGAAAGACGAAGGTAATGAGAAGTAGTAGAAATGAGAACAGCGGGAAACTTAACATCAGGATTGATGGTCACGAAGTCAATGAAGTTAAGGAATTCTGCTACCTAGGCAGTAAAATAACCAATGACGGACGGAGCAAGGAGGACATCAAAAGCAGACTCGCTATGGCAAAAAAGGCATTTCTGGCCAAGAGAAGCCTACTAATATCAAATACCGGCCTTAATTTGAGGAAGAAATTTCTGAGGATGTATGTCTGGAGTACAGCATTGTATAGTAGTGAAACATGGACTGTGGGAAAACCGGAACAGAAGAGAATCGAAGCATTTGAGATGTGGTGCTATAGACAAATGTTGAAAATTAGGTGGACTGATAAGGTAAGGAATGAGGAGGTTCTATGCAAAATCGGAAAGGAAAGGAATATGTGGAAAACACTGATAAGGAGAAGGGACAGGATGATAGGACATCTGCAAAGACATGAGGGAATGACTTCCATGGTACTAGAGGGAGCTGTAGAGGGCAAAAACTGTAGAGGAAGACAGAGATTGGAATACGTCAAGCAAATAATTGAGGACGTAGGTTGCAAGTGCTACTCTGAGATGAAGAGGTTAGCACAGGAAAGGAATTCGTGGCGGGCCGCATCAAACCAGTCAGTAGACTGGTGAAAAAAAAAAAAAAAAAAAAAGCACGCGAACTTATTCCCTTTGACTTCGTAACTGCACGTCTTCATAACTACATTACTGTGAACTCATTCAACATCTGTCTTTCATCTAACACTTTTAACTTAGGTTCTTCTGAAGGTTTCTTTCACAGATATGTCGTTAACTTACATTTAATTGCAACGAATCTGACCGTCCAGCGTGTGACAGCACGTATTCATACGACGGAAGTGTAAACAACGAAATCCAAATTGGCACCTACAAAGTTCTTTATTTGTCGATTTCTATCGAGATTTTTGGTTGCGTCGAGTGTTCTGGAAGATACTTTATGCTGACGTCACTTCACAGCAAGCCTTCTGTTCAGACACAATATTGTGGCGTATACCTGTTTATTGGTTAGCAGTTTCGTATAACAGCTGCACTGTAGGGTCCGGAAATGGAAATTTGCAATATACGTATTTAGGCGTTTTAGAGATGTCACTTTTACTGACCACAGATCTGCGGTATACGACCAGATAAGCTTTTTCAACACGGACATGTATTCCATACCAGTCGTCTTTTGAAATACACTCCTGGAAATGGAAAAAAGAACACATTGACACCGGTGTGTCAGACCCACCATACTTGCTCCGGACACTGCGAGAGGGCTGTACAAGCAATGATCACACGCACGGCACAGCGGACACACCAGGAACCGCGGTGTTGGCCGTCGAATGGCGCTAGCTGCGCAGCATTTGTGCACCGCCGCCGTCAGTGTCAGCCAGTTTGCCGTGGCATACGGAGCTCCATCGCAGTCTTTACCACTGGTAGCATGCCGCGACAGCGTGCACGTGAACCGTATGTGCAGTTGACGGACTTTGAGCGAGGGCGTATAGTGGGCATGCGGGAGGCCGGGTGGACGTACCGCCGAATTGCTCAACACGTGGGGCGTGAGGTCTCCACAGTACATCGATGTTGTCGCCAGTGGTCGGCGGAAGGTGCACGTGCCCGTCGACCTGGGACCGGACCGCAGCGACGCACGGATGCACGCCAAGACCGTAGGATCCTACGCAGTGCCGTAGGGGACCGCACCGCCACTTCCCAGCAAATTAGGGACACTGTTGCTCCTGGGGTATCGGCGAGGACCATTCGCAACAGTCTCCATGAAGCTGGGCTACGGTCCCGCACACCGTTAGGCCGTCTTCCGCTCACGCCCCAACATCGTGCAGCCCGCCTCCAGTGGTGTCGCGACAGGCGTGAATGGAGGGACGAATGGAGACGTGTCGTCTTCAGCGATGAGAGTCGCTTCTGCCTTGGTGCCAATGATGGTCGTATGCGTGTTTGGCGCCGTGCAGGTGAGCGCCACAATCAGGACTCCATACGACCGAGGCACACAGGGCCAACACCTGGCATCATGGTGTGGGGAGCGATCTCCTACACTGGCCGTACACCACTGGTGATCGTCGAGGGGACACTGAATAGTGCACGGTACATCCAAACCGTCATCGAACCCATCGTTCTACCATTCCTAGACCGGCAAGGGAACTTGCTGTTCCAACAGGACAATGCACGTCCGCATGTATCCCGTGCCACCCAACGTGCTCTAGAAGGTGTAAGTCAACTACCCTGGCCAGCAAGATCTCCGGATCTGTCCACCATTGAGCATGTTTGGGACTGGATGAATCGTCGTCTCACGCGGTCTGCACGTCCAGCACGAACGCTGGTCCAACTGAGGCGCCAGGTGGAAATGGCATGGCAAGCCGTTCCACAGGACTACATCCAGCATCTCTACGATCGTCTCCATGGGAGAATAACAGCCTGCATTGCTGCGACAGGTGGATATACACTGTACTAGTGCCGACATTGTGCATGCTCTGTTGCCTGTGTCTATGTGCCTGTGGTTCTGTCAGTGTGATCATGTGATGTATCTGACCCCAGGAATGTGTCAATAAAGTTTCCCCTTCCTGGGACAATGAATTCACGGTGTTCTTATTTCAATTTCCAGGAGTGTATTTTTGTACTTGAAAATGGCTTAAGGCCGAAATATGAATCGTGTAACAGTGTAACACAAAATTATTACAAACGGCGGGGCATCCTGTAAGGGATCTTCCATTTTGACTTATGACACCGAACTTTTCAGTTATGCATTCTCCTGCATGAGTCGCCTTCCGATTTGCTACACTTACGCAACGGCTGAATTTTTGAGCATTTCTTTACATTCTATGCAAATTCTAATAGACGCTCCGCTATGCATTTAGTAGCTACAGCCGCTCGTATTTATATTTTCATCCTGAATATTGGCCTGTAGGTTAATACTCTTCTTGAAGGTATTTCGCCTGCCTTACACATTCAAGAAAAGCATTAATCCACTGGGCAAATACCCTTCTTCAAGTAGAATATAATAATTCAAATTCCAAAGAAAGCATGTGTTGACAGGCGTAAATATTCCCGAACTTTCAGTTTAATGTGTCACGGTTGCAAAGTACTAACACGAATGCTTTACAGAAGAATGGAAAAACTGGTAGAAGGCGATCTCGGGGAAGGTATAGACTTAGAGAAAGACTTTGACAATGTCGACTGGAATACTCTCTTTCAAATTCTACAGATGGCAGGGGTAAAATGCAGGGAGCGAACGGCTACTTACAATTTGTACATAAACCACATGGCAGTTATAAAAGTCGAGGTACACAAAAGGGAAGCAGAGGTTGAGAAGGGAGTCACAAAGGGTTGCAGCCTATCCCCGATGTTATTCAATCTGTATATTGAGCAAGCAGCAAAGGAAAAAAAATTGGGATAGGAATTAAAGTTCGTGGATAAAAAATAAAAACTTTAAGGCTTGCCGATAACATTATAATTCTGCCAGAGACAGCCAAGGACCTGGAAGAACAGTTGAACGGAATGGACAGTGCCTTGAAAAGAGAATATAAAATGAACATCAACAAAAGGAAGAGTAGAATAATGGAATGTAGTCGGTCAGGCGACGCTGAGGGAATTAGACTAGGAAGTGGGACACTTAAAGTGGTAGATGACTTTTGCTATTTGGGAAGCAAAATAACTGGTGATGGTCGAAGTAGGGAGGATATAAAATGTACTGCCAATGGCAAGAAAAGAGTTTCTGAGGGAGAGAAATTTCTTAACATCCAGTATTGATTTAAGTGTCAGGAAGTCCTCTCTGAAAGTATTTGTATGGAGTTGGCCATGTATGGAAAAGAAACTTGGACGATAAACAGTTTAAGCAAGAAGACAATAGAAGCATTTGAAATGCGGCTCTACAGAAAACTGCTAAAGATTAGATGGGTAGGTCACGTAACAAATGAGGAAGTACTGAAAAGAACTAGGGAGAAAAGACGTTTGTGGTACAACCTGTATAGAAGAAGGGATCGGTTCATAGGACACATTCTGAGGCATCAAGGGATCACCAATTTCGTATAGGAGGGAAGCATCTGGTATAAAAATTGTAGAGGGTAACCAAGAGATGGACACAGTAAGCAGATTCAGAATAATGTAGGTTGCAGTAGGTACTGGGAGATGAAGAGGCTTGCACAGGATAGAATAGCATGGAGAGCTGCATCAAACCAATCTTTGGACTGAAGACCACAACAACAACAACAACAACAACAACAACAACAATGTTAATACTGTAGGAGTAATTATGGAGTTGTTCTACCAAGCAGAATGGAAGAATCAGTTCGCTTGAAGAAAGAATGAAATACCGGTGTCCATTGCGGAATAGTCTTTTTTTAGTTTCGTGAAGTTAGGTAAGAAACGTGTACCGGTGTTCGCACCTTGCTCCTCGACCTTTATTCAACGACAACATTTTTCTCGTACTAAATCTACCCTTTTCCCCGTGTGCCTCGAAGTGAGCATGTGAAATCGGATTACAAGTCTCGTACATAAATTCAAATAAGCTTCGTTTGAAAAAGTAAAGGTAAACGAGAAATTTAGCGCGGGATTACTCGTTGGTAACTACAATAGCCGCATCAGCAGCCATTTTTACCCGCTACAAACGCGTTGCTTCAAGTTAATCAAACCCGGCGACTCGATATTTTCCGAAGCGGCGAGAAAAATCCGTGATTTAGAGCGATTTCAAAACTCGCAAATGAGAAGTTATGACGTCCGGAGCGACGCAAGGTGTTTTTGAGCTCGGCAGGAATTTCGTGTTCCTGTCGCGCAGCGCATAAATACGCGCTCCGGACGCCGTGCGGTGGCTGGGTGCGCGTCGCGGGAGATATCGACGCCCCTGCGGCTCGGCCGTGACTAACGACCCAATCCCCCACACATGTGCCCTCCTCAGATTGAATATTTATCGCCGCGCGGAGTCGGCGCGCCAACCTGAGGGCACCGCCGGCTTTGCGCTGTCAGTGCAGTGCGCACCGGCCGACCCGCGATGTATACTGTACGCTGATTTGTTGCTTTTTACGCACTCGCTGCGCGAATTTCTTGTCGTCGATCTTATCTGCGAGCGACAGAATTATAGCGTCGCGTATAGCGCTCTTCGTTTACAAATATCGTGGCGTGGCGTGGCTCGCTCGCTATTCGTACTCACTACCCCTCCCGACCGCTGGAAGAAACATACAGCTCTATGTATTGGTCGAAGGATACTTTTCCGATGTGTCTTTTACAGCACGTGTGAGCTACGATAACAAAGAGCAATGCTATTTGTAATGGTTCTTTGGCTTAATCGTTGTCCCTTCCTCAACGCAATATGTTAGCGATAAAATACCAATGTTTATTTTGCTGTTGCTTACAAGCAGCATAAATAGAGCTTTAGACTGTACTCACAAGAAAATGAAAAAAAAAGAAAAAAAACTGACTTTAGATGTGTGTATACCATAACTCTGAAGTTTGCCGATAACCTTGTAATTTTGTAAAAAGAGGACAAAGGGTTCGCAAGAGCAGATAAAAGCGATGGACACTCTCTAAAAAAGCTGTATGGTGAACACCAGAGTAAGAAAATGGAATGTGGTTGAACTAAATCAGGCGAATCAGGTTAGGAAATGAGGCACTGTAAGTAGCAGCTGAGTTTTGCTATTTGGGCAGCAAAATAACTGATGATATGACCTTTCCTTCGTGGGGTACCGCAGAAATATACGAGTGTTGGAACTTTAATAGTGGCAACTGTTTATTTACAGCTCGTACAAAATAGATACGTGTTTCAAATTTTTACTGACCTTCAAAGTAGTCACCAGCATTGTGTATAACCCGTTGCCAGCGATGTGGAAGTCGTAGGATACTCTTCGCAGTGCCAGTTGTGTTGACAGTTCGAGTGGCGCGGTCTATTGCCCGACGTAGCAGTTCTGAAGCGAATGCCGTTAAGTGTTTCCTTCAGTTCAGAAATCGAGTAGAACTCACGAGGGCTTACGTCAGTCGTACAACGACATAATGTTGCAGGTACAATCGCTCTTATATGTGGATACTGTCTGCAAAATGTATTGCGAATTGAGTTAGTGGTAAAGAAGTAATAAATTGAAACGCCATACATGATGCGGCATTTTTGCAGCATTAACGGAGAAAATGTAGTAAGCAGTAAACTTTACTCCTTTCATTAATCTGTTAGGCGTGTAAGGGAGAAAAAGTTTAGAAAAGGTTCAGAGCACTTGTAAGACGCCAAGTGCTGTCATTTTCAAATAATGGATCAATATACTCTGGGTAATTTGCGCACTGTGACTTCCGTTGGCTCAAGACGTATACGAGCTTTTTTTTTTTCCTCAATCTCCAATCGGTCGCGAAATCGAACCCACAGTGTAAATGAAAAATGTTTTATTTGCAGCAGTTAGCTACACCTTCCAGCTAATTCTCTACATAGTTGCTAGTGCCGACTTAGACAGTTATCGTTGCGTGATACTAACTTCCCAGTACCCTCGTAATAGTAGGCAGCCACCTGTGCTTCCCGCCATTTCTCTGTCCCAGTCTGCAGCTCGTTATCCGTGACAAACCGTTGTCTTCATAGCCAGTAATTCATATGAGACTCGAGGGAGCCAAGACCGGTCGGTATGATGGGTGATTAAAGTCTTTCCATCTCGAAAACGCTGTAGGAGCGTCTTCACTGCTCCTGCAGTGTGCGGTTAGGAAACGTCATGACAAAGGAAATGCATGACAGTCATGCTATGTGTGCTGCATGAAATCAGGCGAAATCGCTCAGCAGGCGCTCATACTGGGCGGTAGACACTATTTTCTAGGCATCTTTGCGTGGTCACTGTGTGCTCGGAAGCGAAGAAGAGCGCCGTGACGCGATAAGCGGGCATTCTGAAGACACCGGCCAGTACATCTGTAGAAAGCTTCATCGGATTTTCACTGTGGTTTTCTTTTCGCGGCCGATTGGACGTGTAATAAACGAACAGCCTTTGCAAATACGAACTCTATGACAAATACACGCTAGAGGACAAGACGCCTCGCACTCTCTTCTTTAAAACAAGAGACGCTAGAGGTCTAGTGTTGGGACGGGTGCACAAAACGCGACCTGTGGTGCGCTGGCCGAGTTCTCGCGCAGACTGGAGCCCGAGCGAGGGCGTGCTGCTCTCCTCTGCCCACACAGCCGGTTTCTCCGGCTTCCTCTCCCAATCTCAGCAGGGCCCGTGCTGTCTCTGTGTAGCCGTCCGCTGTGCCGTGTCGGCCCGGCGTTCGGGACCCGGCTAGCAAGACAAGGCGCCGGTCCATAAAGTAACGCCGAAACACGGAAAGGCTCTCTCTTCTCCTCCCTGCTCCTCCATCACGGCGCCTTACTTCTCCGCGTCACGACGCTGTCCACGACTGCCAGTGACCGCCATCGCTCTCCTGGTTTTCGAAATTCCCTGTCACTCGCAGCCCTGTTGCCGGAGACACCACAGTAGGGGGCACGGATAGGCGTCATGAGCTTGAACTGGACATCACATTTAAGCTAGAGTCACAGGGAGCTACAACAGTAACGTACTGCAGCGTGCTGCAGAGGTGTTTCTACTGGGAGAGGCAGATTTCCTCTACGCTTCCAGTAAATAATGATAACCGTTGAGGACTGAACGGAATGAAGATTTGAGTTTTAAGGTCTGCTAGGCTTCGGGCTATGACGGGTCGCGGAATAAAATGTTAGCACACAAGAGGGTGTTTTGAGTTACTGCGCCTTATACGTGGATAAATTCGTGGACAAAAATACAATAAGACAATACGATCTGTCTGGAAAACGGCACTTTCTAGTCGTACTACGTGATCCCAAAAGTAAGTTCTCCTTTTTTTTATGAGTACATAAACCTGTTTATTTCTACAATGGTTTACATCAGTTTACAGCTTGAACATTTAGCTGTTTTTCGACATAATCACCATTTCTGTCGATGCATTTTTGTAGACGTTGGTGCAGTTTTTGTATGCCCGCGTCATATCAGCTCGCCGCCATGCTGTTCAGAAAGTTATGAATCTCTTCTTTCACCTCGTCGTCGGAGCTGAATCACTGGGGTCACAATTAACGCTGACAGGTACTGTGAGACTCTGAAAAAACTGAAACGGGCAATTCAGAACCGGAGAAGAGGAATTTGAGCAAGGGCGTACACGTTCTCCATGACAACGCTCGCCCACACATCGCTCGGCAAACCGTTGCTCTCCTGCAACAGTTTCAGTGGAACATGATCACCCACCCACCCTATAGTCCTGACTTGGCGCCCAATGACTATCATCTGTTACCTAGGTTAAAAGAACATTTGGCCGGAAAGCGATTCAGCTCCGAAGACGAAGTGAAAGAAGAGGTTCATAACTTTCTGAACAGCATGTCGGTGAGCTGGTATGACATGGACATGCAAAAACTGCCACAGCGTCTACAAAAATGCATCGATAGAAATGGTGATTACGTCGAAAATGAGCTAAATGTTCAAGCTGTAAACTGATGTAAACCACTGTAGAAATAAACAGGTCTATGTACTTATAAGGAAATAAGAGACCTTACTTTTGGGATTACCCTCGTACATGTGGAATTACTTGTTACCAGCGTCTATTCAAATATATCGGGTGTCCCAGAAATGTTGCAAGAAACTGAGAATTGTAGAGTCTATCTTGAAGAATAAATCAATGATAGGAACCTGTGTCCGGAAACGTCATCCGATGACGCTACAGTTATGGGCGTCGGTGCTTACCACTAGACAATCCATTTGGCAGCAAACGTGATTTCGTACGCTGAAAGATCGTGTGCGGAAAGTCTCGGCTCTTGTTTATTATCCAGTGATCGCAGCTGATTGACACGATCGGCAGCAGTGTGCGACATCGGCCGCTATCCGAACGGCCGCACTTTCAAATACGCGCGTCGCCACGTTTCGTACAGCCACCATCGCGGCATGAGGGCGCTGCCACAAACGATTACACCGCTGCCAATGTGATGCAAGCATCTCCTCTACTGACCTCCAGCGGCGGGTGCGCTTAAGTTCGTACATTCATCCACTGAGCTCTTTTTGCGTGTTTACCTGATACTAGATGTAGAATAAATTAATATCTGAATTCTCTGTTCATGAACGGCATCTGTTCTTCGCTCTTGTACCGACTGCAATGCGCAAAGGAAACTTTAATACACGGAGAAGTTTGAATTAGTTCACTCCCGCCGCTCCGCTATCTTTGTTTCCCTTGCCCTCCAGAACACCTACGACTGTGTCTGGCATACCGGGCTCCTCTTCAAACTCCAGACCTGTGCTCTCCCCATCAACTTCGTCTGTCTCGTTGCTTCCTTCTTCACCCGTCGTCCCTCCCATGTGCCTATCCACAATTCCAACTCCCGTACTTTCTATCCCTCTGCCGGCGTGCCCCAAGGCTTTCCCCTCCCCTCTATCTCCTGTACACTGCTGGTATGCTTAAACCTCCCCCGCCTGTTCGTTTCCTCCAATTTGCTGTTGACACCGCCTTCCAAGCCCTATATCCTACCCCTCAATGGTCCCAACGTACCCTCCAAACCCACCTTGACCATTTCTTGGTGCAACCAGTGGTTTCTCTGTATCAATCCCTCCAAGGCCCAGGCGATCATCATAGGCCGCACCACCCGCTCTTTCCGTTTCCATGATTTCTATCTCACGATTTACGGCCGTCCTATCAACCTACCCTCAAATACCTTGCCCTCACCCTCGCCCGCCACCTCACCGGGACTCCCCATCTCCTTACCATTCAACACAAAGCCCACAACAGACTCTGCCTCCTGAAACTCCTGTCCGGCCGGACGTGGGGTCTGCATCCTTCCACCATCCTACACACCTTCAAATCCTTGATCCGCCCCATCCTCTGTTATGTCAGCATTGCTTGGATTTCCGACCCTCCCAGGTTCTATGAATCACTCCAAATCCTCGAACGCCATGCACCCCGCCTCGCCTTCCGCATCCACCTTCCATCCCCCACGCGCATCTTCTACTACCTCATCCCCTTCCCCCACCTTTTTTCCTTGAACACATCCGCACACTATATTTGTCCGCCGCCTTGATCCCCCTAACCCCCTGGTGTCTCTCTTCCTCTCCACCCCCAGCCCATTGCCACTCCTTTACCGTTTTATCCCACCCTCTCTCCACACCCTCCACCTTCTTTCCCAACGCAACTTCCACCATCTAGTCCTTCCGGATGATGAGCTTCGCCCTGAAAACTACCCTTCCTACCAACTCTAACCCCATCTTCCTCCTGCCTCCTCCTCAGGGCTCCCTCTCTTCCCCCTCCCTTCTCCTGAACGGCTTTACCATCCTGCACCCACTCCCTCTCCTGTGTTCCCCTTCAGTGTCTCTGCACTCCCTCCGGCCCTGTCTTCCCTTTTCCTCTCCTGCCCCACCTGTCTCCTGCCTCTTGCTGCACCCGTTGATGCGTCCTAATCTTTTCATCCCATCCCCTTCCCTGCTGCACCTTGCTATCCCCTCCTTTTCCATCCTCTCAGGCCTCTCCCTCGGCAGGTCCCACCTGGAAGTTTTAGTCTTCATCGTGTGTGCTCCAAGTGGGTTTAAAGTGTGGTGTTCTGGAGTGTTTTTAATACTGTGGCTAACTTTTAACCTGTGTGTGTGACTTCAGTGTCTTTTTTGTGTTCTATGAATCGCCAACTCTGTTTTTTAACTTCATGTCGACTTTTTAATTGTCTCCCCCCCCCACCCCCCATAAACGTCTCCACGTCAGTGTATTTATATCTCCACTATCTCTCCTTAGTATGTTTTATGTCTCCCTTTTTTATAACCTTATATGTAACATTTTATTCTTGTATTAGTTATATCACTCGGCTGAAGAGCGGCGGATTGTGCCGCTGACAGCCCTCCCCTGCCCATATGGGGCTGGGGAATGATATCGCAATAAAGAAAAAAAAATGGAACTAGCTGATGTGTGGACAGGCCTTCTCTCCTATGAATGCCTCGTGGACGCCGACGCCGATTTCGGAGACGGATTTCCACCCGCAGTTTATTTTTCTCCAGCAACCATCTAAACGTCCATTGCTTTTCAGTAAACAAGAAAAACATAAACTTCAGATGGAGACCCGTGTCCGAAACCGTCGTCCATCCACGCAACAGAGCATCGAATCCGTAGGAGACGAGACCAGCCTGCTCGACTACTAGCTGCGTCTTCTCCACTGCCGATCGTGCAAATCACTCGCGTTCGCTGAATAACTAACAGCATCGCGATACGTTATGTCTAAGGTACGTCAGCATACAAAGTCATGTCTGCTACCGAAGGTGTGGTCTAGTGATAGCCGCCGGCGCCTGTAGCTTCGACGCTGTGTAACGTCGCTGGATGACATTTCCGGACGCGGGTTCCTATCCTCGATTTGTTCGTCAGGATACCCTCTAAAAATTCTCGAAATTTGTCGCAATATTTCTGGAGCACCCTATATAACAAAGTGATCGTAGTAATCCACACTAAACTGAGGTTTACTACTTTCTCCTGTTGACCACTTCCTATCTAGAGTCATAACATCTACAAGAAATTTTATTGATTGGCGACTCCATAGTGTCCTGTGCACTACGACCAGATAGTGGGTATACTTGGAAGGAGAGACAGCATTGGTCGTATATTTTTGTTTATTATCGCAAAATCGATTTTCGGTCACTTAGTGACCATCTTCAGTGCTGTAATATATAACTTAACTTAGTAAGCACTGGTGTCAATAAGCTTACGGCGATCACGTAGACTGTCTATGTGATCGCCGTAAGCTTCTTGACACCAGTGCTTACTAAGTTAAGTTATATATTACAGCACTGAAGATGGTCACTAAGTGACCGAAAATCGATTTTGCGATCATAAACAAAAATATACGACCAATGCTGTCTCTCCTTCCAAGTATGTACAGGAAAGTCGACGAGAGACGATCTCCGACAGTTGCAGCGGGAACAGCTTCAGGTGCTTCGCATGTCTACCTTTCTACCTTAACCTATCGTGTGACGCCATTTTGTGTACCTCTATATAGCAACGTCTCTGTGTTGCCGCAACTAAAGTATAGACGACTACTGTTTTCATTTGGAGCCTTTTTCGCTTTACAGACAAAAGTTGGCAACATCGCTGCCAGCTGTCAGTGATCCTCTTTCTCCGACTGTGCTAGAAGCAATTTGCGAAGGAATACACGGAGCCTTTATGGATGAAATTATATCATCGTATCCCTGGTATCATTAAACGCAACCATAAGAGACCCAAATCGGATGCACGCTATCGCGCGGGCGCGTCGTGTGTGTGTGTGTGTGTGTGTGTGTGTGTGTGTGTGTGTGTATGTGTATGTGCGTGTGGGCGCGAGAGTGGGTTGGTGGGTGGTTCTGAGTACGGATGGGCAGGCTTTTAAAAATAACTGTGTGTTTTATATCGATTTATCGATATTAATGACATAAATCGATATCATTGGGACGAAGATATCGGTATTCGACTACCGGTCGATATTTTCAATATTTACAGGAATTAAAAAAAATGATCACAGACATGATTAACAAACATTTAAAAATTAACAAATACTTTATTATATCTGACGTTAACTAATAAATGACGCGCAATATACTATAAAAACACTTATTTACAAAAAACTAAATTATGAAACTGATAATCATCACTGATCGATATCAAGACAACTCTTTTTGTTTAACGTTCCCCTGTCAGTCTATTTCTTTTATTTGCCACAACCAAGTTTACTAAAGAAGCTACTCTTCCGTACACATCAAAAGAGGCTTGCCATATTAATTCTTCTATGCGTCTGACAAGAAATTATAAAATAAAAAAAAGAAGAAGAAGCCGAATAGTGGCAGTTTCATGGTGCTGCGGTTGCCGGCTGAATGGCACGCCGTCCATCGGTTTACTGAACTCCCCGACGAGAGTGGCGTAAACGTCTCGGGTTGCCTGCCTCTGCGGTCCAAGTTTCCACGGAGAGTCACGTGAGCTTGTTTCGTGTCACATTAGGACCAAACTCTTGTCCGTATTTTTTATCCTTATCTACAAAAAGAATTATGTCACTGGATTTTCTCAAACATATTTCCTCCTCTGGTGCAAGAAAATACCACACTTGTGGGGTATCTAAGAGACACAGCCCGCTTTCCCAGTTTCTGAACGCGCTCTGGCATCTCGAGTAAAGCTCCTCTGCGTATTTTTGCTTCGTCTGCTGGGGCCTGTGAGGAACTTGACCTTGGACTGTCGATTCCGACGCATCTTGCCAAAGACTAAACTTCCGCCAGTTGAAGTGCGATGTCTCTTCTCCTCCAGGTGGTGCGAGGGGGAATCGAAAAACAAAGCCATCTTTGATTGGCATCCTTGGAGGAATGGTGAAAGCGTGGACAGTGACTGGACCTCTGGGAACGAAAATATTTATTTACGATTGACTTGACATGTTTAAACGAACGGTTATTTTTGTGTAAAAGAATACGAAAAAAAATGTTAACTATCTCGTTGTGGTGTATGTGAAAAGCAGTATCGATATTGCAGTGTAAACGGTGGTTTAAGAACAATGAAACAACAGAAATAGGCTTGTAAATAATAGATTTCGGCTATCAGTCGTCCTTTTGATCTTTTTTATTGGCAGATCGAGATTTCAGCTAGAAACAAGCCATTCTCAATGCACTATCATTTTTTATCAATGCATGTAATGCCTGTTGGTCGGGCTTCATCCACAGTTCACTGAATTGATTTTCAGAACTTTTTTTACTTTTGCTCGTGTCTTCGTATGAGAAAGGTGTGGATTGAGACGTAATATCTTGTAAAGCACTTCTGGTTAATATCTGCTGCTACTGATAACCAAACCACTTATATCGGTAGTGCAAGCATCCCTAGATGTGTGTATGTTTTTTTCAGCCAGTCTCTGGACTGAAGACCACAACAACAACAACAACAACAACGTGCGGTACAGCGCGAGCTGTAATTTGCACTGTTGGCCGCCATTTGCAAGACGACAGTTCTTGTTCAAATTAATCTAATATTAAGGGGCGTAAAGCAAAATGGAGAGGGTTTACAATTAATTCTTCCGTAAATATACTAAAGTAAAGTTAATTTCATTCATTTTGCAAGGAGTAGTATCGGTATTAAACATTCTTGTCGTTACCGCTTCACGGCTATCTTTCGTTCAAGTGACGAGGTTTATCAGTTTTGAATTAATAATAAGTGTGCCATCCAAAAGGTGTTTCTCCAAGCGAACACACGAAAGTATAAATTATTATTCGAATGAAAAGATGTTTAATTACAACCCTGAGTTATTTCTAAAAGTAAAGATAAAAGTACTTCACCCCGATCTATCCTAATTTATTTTACATATCTATCGACACACCAAAGTGGTTTATTTATCGGTCACTTGAATATAGAAAGACTTAACAATCTCAAAAATAACAATACTCGCCGGTGATAAAAAGTTGTAGCTAATATGTTGTGTGTAGCCTTATTCTATCTTACGATGTATTATTAGCAGCACAAGTATACACATACAACATACAAACACACGAAAAAAGAAAAAAAATGTCACTATAACAGGGGAGTTCTGCCGCGGACGGGATTACTGGACGTTTAGGATGAGAAGGTGCCACATGGGAGCGTGGTCGCTCCGCAACAAGCATGCTTTACTAAATGATCATCTTCTTTTTTGTTGCGAATTCTGCTAGCTGGAGAATATATTTTTATAACGTATTCAGCGTTATTTTTCGATTCATACTAAATTTTCCCACCAAAATCTGTCGCCTGCAAAATACCAGTAAACGTTAAATAGCCAGTAATGCCAGAGAAAATTAAGTAGATAGTATTATTTCAAAAATGGTTCAAATGGCTCTGAGGCTTAACATCTGAAGTGATCAGTTCCCAAGAGCTTAGAACTATTTAAACTTAACTAACCTAAGGACATCACACACATCCATGCCCGAGGCAGGATTCGAACCTGCGACCGTAGCGGTCGCGCGGTTCCAGAAGCGCCTAGAACTGCTCGGCCACAACGGCAGGCAGTATTGTTTCAGTAAGTGTGTTTCGTCTATGTTGTGGTTTAGACATTATTTGTTTTGATGTTAAAACCGGATGAGAGAACTGTTCTATTAAACCTTTTGTGTGGCTATCAATAAGCAAATATATCATGCAAAAGCATTTGTTTAAACAGTGTTTAAGCACAGTATGGTGGCTCTCCCTCCTCCGCCCCCCCTCCCCCCCATAAAATCATGCTTTTGCTTGAAAGAAAAAGGCGTCAAATAAATATTACTAAAATTTATCTCTTCACTTTGTTGAAGATATGCCAATACCAAAACCTGCTTCCCGATTTAGTATATCACTTGTTTGTTTTGCACCGGCCAACTTATTGAATATCTAACATTTGTGATAGGTGTCTCATCTCAATTATACATTCTACTAAATTTGGGGGAGAGGAGGATGGGGAGTCACCATACTATGCTTAAACAGTGTTTAAATAAATGCTTTTGCATGCTGTATTTACTTATTGATAGCTACACAAAAGGTTTAATAAAACAGTTGTCTCATGCATATCCGTTGATCAAACAGTTACTTATGTGTATACGTACCCTTCCTTACATGTTTAGTACCTGTATCTCCATGATTACTGAAAGCAGGAAACCACAGTGGTCTGTTTTATGAGCCGCTGGTTACTATTCAACCTGACGACAAGAGATTTGAAGAATCTTTAACTACTCAAAAGATATTTGAAGTGAAAAAGTGTGTGTGTGTGTGTGTGTGTGTGTGTGTGTGTGTGTGTGAGTGTGTGTATATGTTTGTGTGTGTATGTGTAGGAAAAAAGTAGTGTCTCCAGCAGCGAACAACTATAGATTTATTCGACCAAAGGACCTACGCGTATTTTGAATATGTTAACCAAGAAGTTAATTTTGCATTTCGGGCTAGCATGCATAGACATAACTAACCTTCAGACAGCTGGATATAAGAGTTTGAGTTAAACTGTGGAAATTGAACGAGCAACTTTCTGCCCATAGAAAATGAAATTTCAAGCAAACTTCGCAACCGATTGTAGAAAATTCATATCGTGTCATGGGCCTCGACTCTCTTCAGCAGGCCTCCTCCTTCTCTATCAGAACGAAACAAACAGTCTTGAGAACCAGTGATCTGTAGAGCTTTGTGTTTGTCGGGAAGGGGTTTTGGAACCCAGCGGTCAAGGAAATGGCTTTATTTTGTTTGCGTAGTTGTCAGATGGTTGTGATACTGAGAAGCGCAGGTTTTGACGAATTTACTAATAAATTTTTTGTATCGCTTCGTACACAAACACAGCGAATTTTCTCATTATAAGCAAGATTTCTGCCTCGATTCTTGAACAGAGGACACCACTGACGCACACGACTCGTAACATCCGGTCTGCTTCCGACACAAATTTCGTGATGACTGTTAACACCTGCGACATTAAAAAACCGCATTACAGGACGGATATCATATTTTGTTAGGATCTTCAGTGTTGCGCTCTCTTTTTACAGTTGTTGTACGCCAAGGAGAAGTACTGTACTGCAGTGTAGCTGTGTCGCTGTCGCAGCTCTAAAGGCTGCAGTCACAGTGGCGCCGACTTCGGTGGACTCCGACATCGGGCGTAGACGGCCAAGCGTTTGAAATCAGTGTAAGCGCATGGCAACGATGCAGACGATGTCGTCGTCCGAACGTACAGAATTTGGACGAGAGTCGGTGAAATTCAAATGAGTTTGCTTTATTCGGTAGAATCGGTCACCTTTCTCACACACGATATGTGGACTGTGATAAACTGGTAGGTTTAGTTCAAGAAAGGAGGATGAAAAATACAGTAATCGGAATCATGAGGATGAAAAATATAGAAATCGGAATATAGGTCACGATCGTTGGTCTCAAATTGCACCTTTATTGGACAGCTAAAGTAGCCAAAACCTTCATCGGAAGTTTTCACGCGTTAAATTATAACCTCAAGAAATAATTTGTTGAAGTGAGAAGGGTGGTGTATCTTAAACATATTTTAGTGAATCTTTTCTGGGTTTTGGTAGATGGGAATTAATTGTCTAAATGTTATTATTATTATTATTATTAGTGCTTTGTGTTATCCTCATGCCACTAATGTGGTTCGCAAATGTGTTATCTCTTTCCCCACATGTCGGTGCTTTAGGTGGTCAGAGTATCTCGTTCTAAAATCTATATTTGTTCTTCAAACGTATCCTGGATGATAGTCAAATGGTCAAATGGCTCTGAGCACTATGGGTCTTAACTTCTGAGGTCATGTCCCCTAGAACCTAGAACTACTTAAACCTAACTAACCTAAGGACATTACACACATCCATGCCTTGGAAGGATTCTAACCTGCGACCGTAGCGGTCGCGCGCTTCCAGACTGTAGCGCCCTGAACCGCTCGGCCACTCTGGCCGGCGGATGATAGTCATTGAAGGTTAACTGAGTTTTGCCGGTTTATCTGAATATATTTGACGCTGTGCAGAGTGTTTGCACTGTTGCTTCTAAATGACATCACGAAACATCTCGCCTATGTATGTACAATAGAACGTTTCTCTCTTCATCTCATAGGTCAAGTTATACCAATACCTGACGAAAGAGTGTTCAGTAATCGACACGTTCTCTTCGAGACAGATAAGCTGATTCACATTCATATTTTTAAATAGCAAATGCCGCAATGTAACACTCCCCTCCAAGCATAGAGGCGTCGTGGTGTCCCTCCCATCCTAGGAATTTAAAATATAACCTACTACACTACTGGCCATTAAAATTGCCACACCAAGAAGAAATGCAGATGATAAACGGGTATTCATTGGACAAATATATTATACTAGAACTGACATGTGATTACATCTTCACGCAATTTCGGTGCATAGATCCTGAGAAATCAGTACCGTGAACAACCACCTCTGGCCGTAAAAACGGCCTTGATACGCCTGGGCATGAGTCAAACAGAGCTTGCATGGCGTGTACAGGTACAGCTGCCCATACAGCTTCAACACAACTCATCAAGAGTAGTTACTGGCGCATTGTGACGAGCCAGTTCCTCGGCCACCATTGACCAGACGTTTTCAATTCGTGAGAGATGTGGAGAATGTGCTGGCCAGGGCAGCAGTCCAACATTTTCTGTATCCAGAAAGGCCCATACAGGACCTGCAACATGCGGTCGGCAATATCCTGCTGAAATTTAGGCTTTCGCAGGGATCTATTGAAGGGTAGAGCCACGGGTCGTAACACATCTGAAATGTAACATCCGCTATTCAAAGTGCCGTCAATGCGAACGAGAGGTGACCGAGACGTGTAACCAATGGCACCCCATACCATCACGCCGGGTGATATGCCAGTATGGCGATGACGAATACACTCTTCCAATGTGCGTTCACCGCGATGACGCCAAACACGGATGCGACCATCATGATGCTATAAACAGAACCTGGATTCATCCGAACAAATGACGTTTTTCCGTTCGAGCACCCAGGTTCG
Organism: Schistocerca piceifrons; assembly: GCF_021461385.2. Classification (NCBI taxonomy): domain Eukaryota; kingdom Metazoa; phylum Arthropoda; class Insecta; order Orthoptera; family Acrididae; genus Schistocerca; species Schistocerca piceifrons. The sequence continues at coordinate 427,722,118 of NC_060145.1, forward strand.
TCGTTGAGTACACCATCGCAGGCGCTCCTGTCTGTGATGCAGCGTCAAGGGTAACCGCAGCCATGGTCTCCGAGCTGATAGTCCATGCTGCTGCAAACGTCGTAGAACTGTTCGTGCAGATGGTTGTTGTCTCGCAAACGTCCCCATCTGTTGATTCCGGGATCGAGACGTGGCTGCACAATCCGTTACAGCCATGCGGATAAGATGCCCGTCATCTCGACTGCTAGTGATACGAGGCCGTTGGGATCCAGCACGGCGTTCCGTATTACCCTCCTGAACCCACCATATTCTGCTAACAGTCATTGGATCTCGACCAACGCGAACAGCAATGTCGCGTTACGATAAACCGCAATCGCGATAGGCTACAATCCGAGCTTTATCAAAGTCGGAAACGCGATGGTACGCATTTCTCCTCCTTACACGAGGCATTACAACAACGTTTCACCAGGCAACGCCAGTCAACTGCTGTTTGTGTGTGAGAAATCGGTTGGAAATGTTCCTCATGTCAGCACGCTGTAGGTGTCGTCACCGGCACCAACCTTGTGTGCATTTCACAGCATCTTCTTCGTGACGGTTAAATTTCGCGTCTGTAGCACGTCATCTTCGTGGTGTAGCAATTTTAATGGCCAGTAGTGTAAAAATGTTCAAATGTGTGTGAAATCTTATGGGACTTAACTGCTAAGGTCATCAGTCCCTAGCCGGCCGAAGTGGCCGTGCGGTTAAAGGCTCTGCAGTCTGGAACCGCAAGACCGCTACGGTCGCAGGTTCGAATCCTGCCTCGGGCATGGATGTTTGTGATGTGCTTAGGTTAGTTAGGTTTAACTAGTTCTAAGTTCTAGGGGACTAATGACCTCAGCAGTTGAGTCCCATAGTGCTCAGAGCCATTTTCATCAGTCCCTAAGCTGACACACTACTTAACCTAAATTATCCCAAACACACACACACACCCATGCCCGCGGGAGGACTCTAACCTCCGCCGGGACCAGCCTTAGACCGCTCAGCTAATCCCGCTCGGCGCCAGTAGTGTAGATACATGGAATAGAAACTAACCAACACTCCGCGACCCCGCCAAAAACTGACGAAAGACATGGGACGTACCGTGACAAAGCTGTCGGCAGATGTTACTGGGTGACCCCTGGCGATAGCGTCTGACGACCGTTGTCTGTGCCACTGTGAACGCAGCGTAGGCACTCTGATTTACGCATTAAGACTGCGACTGTTCCTCATGCTATAGTACTTCCCGCGTTACACGAAAACTGGCGTTGCCCTCAGGGTACTTTGTACGATGCGTGTCCTCAGCAGGCACGCCTCGCCGCTACGACTGAAGACGCCGTCGGTTTCAGAAGCGCCTTGCCTGTTGCCCCGGCTCGCGCGGCCGCTTCCCCGAGCGCGTGTCGGTCCGGAAGCGCTCGGCCCGGCGACCTTGACGCCGCCTGCAGACAAAGCGCGCCCGCCGGCAAACAATGGGCACACACACGCACACTAGCGCAGCAGAGCCAGCTGCCGCGAGCACGCAACCCCCACCCTCCTCCACCCCCACCACACCACACTGCCTGTGCGCATGCGCCGTGTCGGCCGTAAATACGCCACCCCTGCTGCTGTCATTCACCTTCTGAGCGATGACGTCTCGGCAGTAGGCACTGGCGACATCGACACACTTATTCACGACGTAGGCTAATAAGCATTGCTTCGTGCGCACTAACAAGCGAACGTTTTTGCTCGGACCAAATACTTGCAGTCGGAACGCAGCCCACCACGTAAATTTAAGTGTGCCGAATCCGAAAATAACTAACATCTACTTTCCCCTCACCCTCTCCCTTTTTTAACCTGTTTTTTATGCTTTACCATTAAACAGTACAGTTATTTTAAAGACTCCACTAATCTGGAGTATGATGGTTTCTTAATTGTTTCGATATTTAGTATTATTGTACTAAAGACCGCCTGCTTAGATGGGTGGTAACGTGCACGCCTCCCATGCAAATGGGCCCGGGTTCTATTGCCGGCCGGCTTGGAGATTTTCTCCGCTCTGAGACTGGGTGTTGTGTTGTCCTCATCATCATTTCATCCTTATCACCGGCACGGAAGTCGCCCATTGTGGCATCGACTGAAATAAGACTCGCACTTGGCGGCCGAACTTGCCCGGATGGGGCCTCCCGGCTAACGATGTCGTATGCTCATTTCATTCATTCTACTAGAAAGCCTAAATAATCACAGTGAATGGCGTAAGACGTGTAACCTCCATTATTTCATGTATTTGAGTGTACCAGAACGGGTTGATAAGTCTGGTCAATGCCGCAAGAAGCAAATATTTTTGTTGACATTTATTGCAAAAGAAAAATACGCCTCCTCCCTCGGTATCAGCTGCCTAGTGAAATCGTTCAATATCAGCAAGTACAGGGGGCTGTAACAAAAACATGATATTGTAATATCACAAAAACGTGACGTTTACGTACCATATAACAAATATAAAATATCCACGAAGAAAAAAATATACAGCCACATATGACAATTTTTACGGTAAACAATTTTGATGATTGGCAGTATCGTTAGTTCAAAAGTAAAAGATAGTTATTTGAATGAGAATCCGTTTACCTTTACAAACACCACTGCAAACCCTGAAGAAACTTTGTCTTACCTGCAACAAAAGAGATCGCAATTAGTACAGATGCTTAGAGAATAAAGTTTCAGAGTGTCTTCAAAAACCATAGTCTTTCGTAATAGTAACTCGTCTTACGAATAGCTGATACTGGACACCACATAACGCAAAATATTGTCAAGATTCTGGTGTAATCTCAGTTCTCCGGTAATTTTCACAAATAAAAATTGCGTGTACAAGGTAGGCGACTGACCGAGTACAGCTGGATGGAATTTCTGAGTTTGTGACATTTGCACAGAGTGACACATGTTCGGAGAGGAATGTGTTGACATTTGCACGGAGCCGTGGGCACTGTAGGTAGTGGACAAAATGGCTCTGAGCACTATGGGACTCAACTGCTGAGGTCATTAGTCCCCTAGAACTTAGAACTAGTTAAACCTAACTAACCTAAGAACAGCACAAACATCCATGCCCGAGGCAGGATTCGAACCTGCGACCGTAGCGGTCTTGCGCTTCCAGACTGTAGCGCCTTTAACCGCACGGCCACTTCGGCCGGCTAGGTAGTGGACAGTGTTTTCCAGAAGTAAGGTACACCAGCCTGTCCGCTGCTATCTGCGATGTATTCTGTGGAAGGCCAAAGCCCATTTCCTGCATAAAGTTCTCTGTCCCCGCACCAGTTCTTAGTGTGCGTCGCTTTCTCCTAGAGTTCAGAATTGCAGTTGACCTCTGACTGGCATGTGGTGTTCCGTGTTTTAGTGCATAGATAATAGAGTTCACCGAGGCCACCAAAGGAAAGCCTTTACTGATTTACAACTGACGTTCGTATATAGTGGACTAAACAAACAAGCAAGAAGTGACTTACTGCCGTAGGTGCATTCACAAGATATAGTTCAACGATTCTGTGTATCCTTCATCTGAGAAATATTAATAATTTGTTTTCAGTGTTTATTTCAAATTTCAGACGTAAATTTTCTTTAATTGTCGATACATAAACGTGTTCATAGAATAAAAAATTACATTTTCGATAATATTACATAGACGTATGCAAACACAGGACTACTTCCTGCAAAATGTCATTCTTGTTAATATTTATGATAAAGAAATTCGCACTGAGCTTAGAAAAACTAACTTACGGTGAAATGGATTTTAACATTTTATCAAAAAAATGAATGTTGTTACAAAACACGTACCCATTAATATTCGCGGGCTCCGTAACGTTTTCCCTTCCTGCTTATATGAGGCTTCTTCTTGTAATTTAAATACCTGGGTAGCTTTTTCTTGAATTTACTAAATAAAAATTATCACTCAGTCCTCTTGAGGAGGTGTAGTGATAGTGACATGCGACTGTAAGACAATGCCTGTTTCTTTGTAGCTTGTTGATTCTACTGAACAGGACTTCAGTGTATTCCCTAAATTTATTTTTACACAGTCAACAAACCAAGCAATTAATTTCCATCGACTGGTTGCCAATTGTTGCACTTCAGATTTCCTGGAAAGCTTGCAACTTGATTTTCCTAGTTTGAGTTTATGCGAAGTTCGGAGTAAAATTGGTTCGGTTTGATGCTGACAGAAATCAAAAATTATCTTTGACATCTTGCAGTGTGCCACAGACCCTTATGCAATCCATGTTACAGACACTTCTTAGATGTACTTGTAATTCAGATAGAGCCAAATCATTTTGGGATCTAAGAGTAAACACTAAATATGTGAACTATCCACTAATATTTTTTGAAGAAAGAAACTTAAGTTTCACGGTGGAGTCTCCCCTTAAAATGAAGAGCAGCTGTTTTCAAAGGGATGAAAAGTAACAGAATGGTCGGGCTAGGAACTTCAAAGAGGTCACTTGGAAGATAAACAGCGAGTAGCTGAGAGCTTTTAAGCGACGTGACTGAAGAAAGTATTCATTATAAGGGTAAGAGAAATCAACGTATATAATTTCGCCAACATTTTCACTATGAAAATAAATTTTTATTTTCAGGAGAAACATCAGGAATGAATCAGCAGTTAGCTCAAGTCAACATATTGCTTTACAGCTTTCAAAGGGTTGCGCAGTTTCACGTCATGTTGACAGTGTGAAAATTCGGCTACAGTTACGACTTATACACTTAGTATGTGATGTTGGCGTGGTTAGTTTCATAGCAAAATTAGTCTCGTAGACTTCTGTTTCCTCAATGTAAATTTTCACGACTTAACAAATCTGCAGCTACAGTTGTATCGCTGTTTAGAATCACATCTATATGCTGCTTTTCAATTCAATAAACTTTACCAACAGCCGTGTACTTTAGGTTATTTTACTTTATTTCGAACGCAGCCAGTTTCGGCAATTCATTTTGCCATCTTCAGGCCCCATACGCTATTTTCGAATCAACAAGCTTATAATATAGAGCCACAAAACTGGATACCCTGAATCCCAATCGTCATGCAACTGATTCATACGAAAGCGCGTCACGCTTTTCCTTTTTTTCTTTGTGCTAGTGTTTTTCTAGTCTAGAAGACAGAGGAAATACCAAATATATGAAAGAAAAAAGTATTTACGTTTTACAGAGAGAAAAACCTACACTGCTCATAAATTACAACATAAATAGATAAATGCGTTTAATGAAAATTATTTCAACAGTGAAAAAGTCAAAATTATTGAACGAGAGAAATAATTTTCTTTGTTATTTGGCACTTGGCAGCAAGAAAACGAGATACAAAGGATAAAGCAGAAAGGCTCTGTTTACTGCGTCCTATATATTGCCTCATGTTTATGCAAGTACTTATTTTTTTCGGACAAATAAATGTATATGTTCTGAAGTGCTTGGATGACACTTTCACTTCTCTCTCAGTTCTCAGGAGTTTGAACAATTTAGCACGCGAATTTCGACAAGAACTTCCACAATGAATTCTGCTTTAGTCATTAATAAACTCTATTGTCATGCTTGTACTTACATGTTGCTACTATATTTCAATTTTTCCGTAAAATCGACAATCCCTCATAACCTCACTTCCACTATTCAGGTGCGAAATGCACAGCAGACAGCTGTCACAACACCGGCAATTTTGATGCTGACGTGTGAACGAGAATGGCCACTCAAAGCAGAAGAGAATCAGTACGGGGGTCAAACGCCAGACGCGCTGCAGTAGACGCACTTGTTTAGAGTAGTCGTTTCCGAAAAGAAAGTCGATCGTGTAACCTTTTACACAAACTGACTGCTCGAAACAAGTGTGCCTACTGCAGCGCCTCTGGTGTTTGACCCCCGTACTGATTCTCTTCTGTTTTGAATGGCCATTCTCGTTTACTACCACTTCTAACAATACCACCACTTGCAAAGTAGGTTACAAATTAGATTAATAACGTCGCTCACGCTACATTATGTTCGCTTTATCGGGCAACAACAAAGTTATTGACTGTGGATGGTATCGTCAGAATGGAAATAATGAAGTCACTGTAAAAAAGTCATTAATTTTGGCACTTATATTGAATGGATTCCCACGTAGATTTCGTCGAAGTTGTTATGGCTCATCTCGTTGATTCTAGGGTGATTCCACTTTGATTGCTAGAAGGTCCAAATCTGTATTTTAGCAATATTTGAAGACCTAACAAATGCGTTTTTCAGGAAATTCTTAATGATCAAACAATCCCAGAGCAGAACAATGGTATGGTAGAAATAATTTTTTTACTTCAAGATCTACATTTTTTATTAAACTTCTTGTAAATTCACATATACTTCTTCTTAATTGTCACATCATCAAGAAAACAGTTTTGTATCAATCTTCCTATATTTAATTTCCACTTTAACCAAACAGAAGACTTGACTGTTCTTTTACAAAGCGAAATAACAACTTAACTTCTGCAAAGTGAAACAAAGACTGCTCTGTGCGCATTCGCGCCAAAACGGTTACAAGTAAGTCAACGATTATGACAGTCTCACAGAAATTAATACACACAAGAACCATATCACTACAATATATCGATACATCGGAGTACCTATACATTAATAAAATCAAATGTGAATATTGTCACAAAAATATGTCTGTTACCAGAATGAGATTTTCACTCTGCAGCGGTGTGTGCGCTGATATGAAACTTCCTGGCAGATTAAAACTGTGTGCCCGACCGAGACTCGAACTCGGGACCTTTGCCTTTCGCGGGCAAGTACTCTACCAACCGAGCTACCCAAGCACGACTCAGGCCCCGTCCTCACAGCTTTACTTCTGCCAGTACCTCGTCTCGTACCTTCCAAACTTTACAGAAGCTCTCGTGCGAACCTTGCAGAACTAGCACTCCTGAAAGAAAGGATATTGCGGAGACATGACTTAGCCACAGCCTGGGAGATGTTTCCAGAATGAGATTTTCACTCTGCAGCGGAGTGTGCGCGGATACGAAACTTCCTGGCAGATTAAAACTGTTCGCCGGAGAGCTTCTGTAAAGTTTGGACGGTAGGAGTCGAGGTACTGGCAGAAGTAAAGCTATGAGGACGGGACGTGAGTCGTGCTTGGGTAACTCAGTTGGTAGAGCACTTGCCCGCGAAAGGCAAAGGTCCCGAGTTCGAGTCTCGGTCCGGCACACAGTTTTAATCTGCCAGGAAGTTTCATATATCTGTTACTTCGCAGAAAAGTAGTACGATATTACTAGTATCGAGAACTGGGGTTGGAGTGCCGTAATGGTCACACAAATAAAGAACATCCACGATATATATATATATATATATATATATATATATATATATATATATATATATATATTACGAGTGGAATATGAACGTGTGGATAATATTCATCCAATTATGTAATTATTTCTTAAAAGGATGATAATTATGTAAAACAGAGACAATATTTGTCTCACATTCTTTGTTAATCTATGTCATTCTTATCTTTTGTTTTGGTACCCTCTTGTAGTCTTCTTCTGATGTACATCGCAAGACGCGAATCGATTTGAGGTCAGTTAAATGAAAAACATTTAATGTAAAATTATTGTACTTTTACGTTCATTTGCTGATAAAAACAAATAGATTCAAATACGTTAAAACTATTTATGATTAATGATTGAAAATTCACTTGCTGTTTTAATTATAATTTTGTATTAATTGCTTTATCATAGCAGCAAGAAGCGCACCCATTGTTAGTTGCGATTATAAAGCAACTTCGTCTGTACTTCTAGTTGACAATAGCATGGGTTTGTGTTAAACTAATTTGAAAGACAATTTAATCATTTTACTTATTGGTAGCATCAATTTAAACGATTTATTGGGAAAAGGAAAATCTTAATTAAAAAAGAAATCCTCTATCTTTTGCTGGCCGCCATCTTAACTTTTATTACAGCGCCAAATTTAAATTACTTGAAACTGCTAATTTTCAATATTACGATGTGTAAGAAATAAATGTGCACCGGTGGTACTGAACTCTATTTATAAAAGAAGAAAATTAATCGAATCAGACTGCATTTTCTAAGAACAGTGCTGATGGTATTTATTGTTGAACAAGATTTCATTGCTGATGTATGTGGCCAAAATTAAACTACGCACGAATCACGGAGAAAAATATTTTTGGTAGCATACGTCAGTGTTGTGTGCGGGTAGTATTCTGTGGTTCCCTTTCATGATCAATTTGCTAAGAATAATTCAATCCATCGCAGACAAAAATTATAATAGCTCTGATGTACGATATGTAATTTTAGTGATATGAACACAGCTTACAGTCAACATTATTACACTACGTCAGGTGGAATTATCCGGGAGAAGTTGTAGTTTGAATAATGCATTACACATGTGTATGATATTGTCAGTACCGTTTACGAAAACAAATCAATGCAACTGCTAAAAAATATATAGTGAAGTCAAACCGCAGAATACCATAGAGTATCGTATCATCCATATACGATATTACTAGTATCGAGAACTGGGGTTGGAGTGCCGTAATGGTCACATAAATAAAGAACCATTACACACTGCATAATATAACATCCACGATATATATATATATATATATATATATATATATATATATATATATATATATATATATATTACGAGTGGAATATGAACGTGTGGATAATATTCATTCAATTATGTAATTATTTCTTAAAAAGATGATAATCATATAAAACAGAAACAATATTTGTCTCACATTCTTTGTTAATCTATGTCATTCTTTTCTTTTGTTTTGGTACCCTTTTGTCGTCTTCTTCTGATGTACATCGCAAGACGCGAATCGATTTGAGGTCTGTTAAATGAAAAACATTTAATGTAAAATTATTGTACTTTTATGCTCATTTGCTGATAAAAACAAATAGAGCCAAATACGTTAAATACGTTAAAAAACTTCGTCTGTACTTCCAGTACAACTTGTCGATGTTGACGATACACAAAAAAACGCCGCAATAAACTAAAAAGTTCGCCGCCTAGAGTTGTTGAAGTTAACCTGCATTTGTTTGGCGAGGTTGGTATTGTGTCTGACCTCTGTTGGTATCTTATGGAGGCACGGTTCAAGTCCCCGCTTCCCCTCCTCCCCACGAACTGCCAGCTTAAAGTATCCGTGCTATTAAAACCCGAGTGTTCAAAAAATGGTTCAAGTGGCTCTGAGCACTATGGGACTCAACTTCTGAGGTCATCAGTCCCCTTGAACTTAGAACTACTTAAACCTAACCAACCTAAGGACATGACACACATCCATGCCCGAGGCAGGATTCGAACCTGCGACCGTAGCGGTCTCGCGGTTCCAGACTGCAGTGCCTAGAACCGCACGGCCTCTCCGGCCGGCTAAAAGCCGAGTGTCTGTAACGTGTGGCGGTGTAGAGCCCGCGGAGCGCTGTGAGCAGGTGAGGGAGGCGTGCCAGCAGAGAGGCACAGGGAGGCGGCTGGGCAGCGCCAGATGGCGTGGCGAGGAATGCGCCGGCCGGCAGCTGAGCAGCTGAGGGGGTGGCGGCACCCTGGCCGGCGTCTCGCCGCGCCGCGGCTGCAGAGCGCGCCGGAGGGGCCAGGAATGCGGACGCGGCGCAGCCGCCACCTGCCCGGCCCGGCTTTTTGTGGCCAGCCGCCGCTCTGGCCGGCTCAGAAGGGCCGCGCGTGTCCACACTTCTGCACGGCAGCTGCCGCCTCCCGTCCTGCGGCTACCATTCGCCTCCCTCCTACAGCCTGTCGCTAAACTGCCTCGTCGAAGAACTTATCGTACTTTCAGAGAGGCTGTACCGCAGATCCTCCTCGGCCTCTGGAAGCCGAGAGCGCGTTCCCTGTGAAACAGTTCCCCGCAAAGGGCAACTCCTCAATCTCGCCCGAGAAGCAACGGAGGCTTGGGCAATGGAAAAACGTATCGCGCGCATTCTACTCCGTGTGTCATGATGTGTACCGTCTTCGTGCAGGGCATTCCAGCGCCGCGCGTGTCCTGAAATGGTACTCTGAGGACAGAACCTTCCGTATCAGGACTCAGCGTGTTCTCTCCTGAGAGCAACGGAGCCTAACGGGAGCCCCACGAGGTTCCGTACTCGCTCCTCCGTCGTACGTTTTGCACACGGTGTAGCGTCGCCAAGTTGTTCCGAGCGAACGTTTATTTTAGGATAGCTTGCTGCCTGTAACTTCGGGGACTGGCATCTAGCGGCCTAACCGAGAGACACAAGAGCATCTGTCACTGCCTCCCGTGGGAAAGCTATTCAAGATCTCTTACTGGACGCTTGCAATCACCACCTATAGGAACCTACATAATGATGTTAAATATTACTGAATCGTTTCCAAAATCGATACACTTTTTGTTATTCAGAAGAAGATAGTATAAAAATTTCAGCATTGTAACTATCATAGTTTCGGAGGTAAAAAATTACTAAAGAGTAAAAAAAAAACCGACATTTAGGGAACTAAATTCAACGAGGAAATATAATAGTTTATCTTTTGGTATAATTGGAAAACGCAAACCGAACTCTCAGTGGGCAGAAACAATTAATTGAGATTTTCATATTAAAACTTTAATTATTTTTCGTTTTCGAAATATAAAAATCAAAGTTATTATTTGTGTCTAATATGGTCGTGGAAGTAAATGTGAGTAAATGAGAGTGTGTATGTGCGACATTCGTTTAATTTCAATGTTGCATTATATACCGTCTTAAGCAACCTGCAAGAGTTACACAAGCCTGTCGTGGGAAAATGATCCTAGGGGATTTACTCACTTTGCTGATGTATGTCTAGGAGTGATTGCTATTGTAACAGAGCAGTCAGAAAGTCAGCTGGAGTAAAGTCTGTATCTAAAGAATATTTCGAGAATTACTGACTTTTTGTTTTCGTTTATTAAACATTTCTTTAATATTTGCATGTCAGATTGACGCAAATGCGTCTGTGTATAAGGATTGGTTCAAATGGCTCTGAGCACTATGGGACTTAACATATGAGGCCAACAGTCCGGTAGAACTTAGAACTACTTAAACATAACTAACCTAAGGACATCACACACATCCATGCCCGAGGCAGGATTCGAACCTGCAACCGTAGCTGTCGCGCTGTTCCAGACTGTAGCGCCTAGAACCGCTTGGCCACACCGGCCGGCTAAGGATTGGTGCAGGCCAGTTTTGCAGCGAGTATGATCATGAGCAAGTATTCTGATTGGTACTCAGTATGGTCAGCCAATCAGAACTGAAACAGTTCCCGCTGTTACCTGATACTTATACTGGGAGTGAGGCTGGAATAATGGAGTCTAAAATGTTCAAATGTGTGTGAAATCTTGTGGGACCTGTTAAGGTCATCAGTCCCTTAGCTTACACATTACTTATCCTAAATTATCCTAAGGACAAACACACACACCCATGCCCAAGAGAAGGACTCGAACGTCCGCCGGGACCAGCCGCACAGTCCATGACTGCAGCGCCTTAGACAGATATTCGTGTGTGAAAATTTGGCCTTCATAGTATCCGCGTGGCATGTTTCAGTATTCAACCACTGAGCATTTTTTGTTGAGCAGTTTCTGTTTCAGAAATCTACAAGAAGGACCGAATATATAACTCATATTAGTGGTGGCATTAATGACTGTGAAAACGTTGTTTAATTCGGGTCGAGTTAGGACAGATTTCTGGCTGCTGTACGTGTGAAATGTGTGTATGAATCATGAAGTGGAAGTTAATAGTCAATAGTTTAAATGTGAACTGAACAGAACCTTTTCTTCGGTTATCAAGGACAAAATAAACATTTTTGTGTGGAAATTTCGGACATTATTTTCCAGGAGTCAATCCATTTTACATTCGCCCGATAAAATTTTTAATACTGTATTTCTACAGAAATTTCTTTCATAACTAGAGTTGCGCGGCCTCAGTAATTGTAGATATCGGGTGGTGTTTTTCATCAACGCTGCTTTCACATAATCTTGTATCTACGATACCGAGTAAAGGGACATTGAGCAGACGCCGTACGCAGGTAGGTGGACTTTAAATTCGAACAGTACGACGACGAAGAGACCCAAACTCGCCACGCCGCAACGGGGCCTGCCACAGTATCCACGTACACAACTCGCACAGTACGTCGACGACACGGCAGTATGCAGAGTGAACGTTAATGAAACCCACAAACTGCAGGAACGGATTCCTGACTGCCAATGGAGAAAAAAAGTCCCATGAACATGTGTCCGGAGATGGACGGTGTTTGTGTAACGCCAACAAATCGTCCCGGAGCGCAGTATAGAGGTGCATCACATCCACGTCACAACATATGGTCAAAGTGGATTCCAAGAGATTGTAGGTGATAGGGATCGTAGCGTTTGTCATGCAGGATACACGCAATCGTACTTCGGTAATCTGGTGCACGCACAGTCCATCGCCTCCCTGCATGTTGGTCTGTCCGAAAGTCTGAAAGGACACATGACCACACACACGCCCAAAAAGAGATTGAAATGTTGTGTGATGTGGTCGGTGTCTATAAGTGTAATTGTTTTTGTACAGCCGCAGTGCTCCCGACCGTTTCGGCTTGTTCCCGACGTGGATGCCGGACCATTCTGCCGCATACATTATGCTGCGTCAATCACACAGCCTGCGGCACACCAGGAGCACGCGACACTTGGCCAGAGGAATTTCCATTCGTCAAAGCCATCTGCCATGCATTTCCGGGCACATGTTAAAAGCATCCTTTTCGCCCATTTCCAGTCAGGAATCCGTCCCTGTATACATCTTGAGTCAGGAGGAAAGATACATCCTTTGATGCGTAATAGTATTCCTGATTCCGCACAAACAACTAAATACCTATGGACGTAGGCCTTATTCCGAATGGTTTCCGAGATAGCACACATTTAATGTACACTGTTCTTTATTTTCTGTATTATTCAAACATTGTCACTGTTTACAGAGCGCCACGATACTGTAGAAGAACCTGAGATGAACAAATTGATACAGGAGCTTCTGCTCTATCATGTCGGGAAACTATCTCAGACTGGCTTATAAAAACTACCTAAGCTACCGGCTGGTCCCGGCGGAGGTTAGAGTCCTCCCTCGGACATGGGTGTGTGTGTTTGTTCTTAGGATAATTTAGGTTAAGTAGTGTGTAAGCTTAGGGACTGATGACCTTAGCATTTAAGTCCCATAAGATTTCACACACATTTGAACATTTGAACCTAAGCTACAGAGCATGTTCGTCGCGCAGACTTTTCAAAATTCTCGCGCTTCCTTCGCGCAAACTGTTAGTATTAGATGAAAAATCAACTGGAAGTTTTTTGTATTAAGTTTGATGTAGTTTACTTTAGCAGAGGTTGAAAATACCGCTTCAGGTGTAAATTATTTTATTTTGAAAAAAGAAAAAAAAAGTGTGTGAAATCTTAAGGGACTTAACTGCTAAGGTCATCAGTCCCTAAGCTTACACACTACTTAACCTAAATTATCCTAAGGACAAGCACACACACACCCATGCCCGAGGGAAGACTCGAACCTCCGCCGGGACCAGCCGCACAGTAGATGACTGCAGCGCCTCAGACCGCTCGACTAATCCCGCGCGGCTCTTTATTTTCACACGACCGGTTTCGGACTGTTATAAGCCCATCCTCAGGTGTCATAGCTGTGCAGGGGTCCCCGAGCGCCGAGTGTACCAGGCTAAGCCGGCCGTTGTGGACGAGCGGTTCTAGGCGCTTCAGTCCGGAACCGCGCTGCTGCTACGGTCTCAGGTACGAATCCCGCCTCGGGCATGGATGTGTGTGATGTCCTTAGGTTAGTTAGATTTAAGTAGTTCTAAGTTCTAGGGGACTGATGACCTCAGAGCCATTTGAACCATTTTGTTGTCTGGCGCCAGGAGGAGCAGCAGAAGTGAAGTCGAGAAACACCTGATCTTTTCTGTTTCTGGTCAGAAGAATCAAGGACTTTACCTGGAAGCACGTGTCCCGCAGTTTGGCTGGCTTTGCCCGCCACGTGACCCAAGTCCATTCTCTCCTGCCGCGAGGAGCCACTCGGTCCAGCATGCCGGCCATGTTTATGAGCGCCGTGTGCGCGGCCCGGTAAATCAGCGGCTAATTACAGACCCGCTGACAACTGTTTACTCTGCCTCCTTACTCGATATTTATCTCTGCGTTTTCACCGCAGTGCGATCTGTGTCGCCGATAAGCCGGGGCGGAGCAAGGTCGGTCGGCCGGACACTCCTCAAGAACAAAGCGTGCGGACTGCGGGATGGGGACCGGCCACAAGATGGACGATGACGGCTGCGTCTGGTCGTCTCGAGGGAGCAGCGTGTTGCGAAACCCGCTACCCGGCGTCTTATGCTGTACGACTTGGAGCTACGGAGACGTTTTGGCTGTCTCCCGCTCTGAACGGAGAGAAAGAATCGTTTCCAGTGTTTAACGTGGTCATTAGGCACGGATCACTTACACATCGCCATATTCTGCCCGCAGGTCACTGAACATTCCACGGTGCAGGTTGTTTTTCAGCAGTATTTAGGTCGCATTCCATTCGCGAATGCAGCGCGTGTCGACACGGTCGCGAAGATAGCGAAAGTGCCAGAACTACCGCACAGTCAGCTTAACAGAACAAACATCCACTTGCTGACACGAATTACATGAAGACAAATGGAAAGGTAATTGAAGATATGTTGGAAAATGTCAGTTTGGCCTTCAGAAAGGTATGGGAACCAGGGAAGCAGTTCTGACTTAGTGTTTCATAACAGAAGCAAGACTTAAGAAAAATCGACACGTTCGTAGGATCTGACGACTTGGAAAAAGCGTTCGACAACGTAGAGTGGTGCGAGATGTTCGAGATTCTGAGAAAATAAGAGTAAGCTATGGCGAAAGATGAGTAATTTACAATATGTGCAACAACCAAAAGGGAACAATAACAACGGAAGTGCAGTCCCCAGCTCGTGGTCGTGCGGTAGCGTTCTCGCTTCCCGCGCCCATGTTCCCGGGTTCGATTCCCGGCGGGGTCAAGGATTTTCTCTGCCTCGTGATGACTGGGTGTTGTGTGATGTCCTTAGGTTAGTTAGATTTAAGTAGTTCTCAGTTCTAGGGGACTGATGACCATAGATGTTAAGTCCCATAGCGCTCAGAGCCATTTTTTAACAACGGAAGACCGAAAACAAAATAGTCGGATGAAAAAAAAAAGGTCAAATGGCTCTAAGCACTACGGGACTCAATATCTGAGGTCTTCAGTGCCCTAGAACTTAGAACTACTTAAACCTAAAGACTTCACACACATCCATGCCCGAGGCAGGATTGGAACCTACGACCATAGCGGTCACGCGGTTCCAAACTGTAGCGCCTAGAACCGCTCGGCCACCCCAATCGGCAGCAGAAAAGGGATTAGTGATAAACCAAACATAACAGAGGTCACGAAGTAGAGATGTAATCCTGCTACCTGGAAAGCAAAATAACACATGAAGGACAAAGCAGCGAGGACAGAAAAAGCTAATTAGCACAGGCATTTCGGGACAAGAGAAGTCTGCAGGTATCAAAAATTGGTCTTAATCTGGGGAAGCAACTGTTGGGAATGTACCTTAGGAGCACAGAACTGTACGGTGGTGAATAATTATGGACTGTTGGAAAACCGGAAAAGAAGGGAACACAGTCGTTTGAGATATTGTGCTATAGGAGGCGTTGATAGTTAGGTGTAGGATAAAGTGGGAGGTGGTTTTGTGCAGAGTTGATGAAGAAAGGAATAGACGTGTCAAGGTAGCTGGGACTAGAGGCAAACGTACACGGTAAAAACTGGAGGGGAAAAGAGACTTTGGAATACATCCTACAAATAATGGGGGAAGTAATGTGAAAGTGCTACTCTGAGATGAAGAGTCTGGTGCAAGAGAGGAATCTTCGACCCAGTCTGAAGACAAGGTAGCGTGGGATCTCTCTTACCTTGTCCTCATACTCCGCGAAATATTCAGAGTGTACCACAATTAACGGCGAAAACTAATACCGGTGAAACTGTGCGGTAACAGAAGCAAACACGTTCCAGTAAATGAGCCGTTTCCGAGGTAATTGCGAATGTGTCGTGTCTACCTGCAACGGACTTCATTGCCCTAGTTACTGCAAATGCACTCTCAGTGTAAGCTTTTCGATTAAGGCCTCATCAAACGGGGAAGACATTTCGCCAACAGGCCATGGTACATGCATGATGGCTTGGCCTGTAGCATCACCTGACCTCAATCCTCTGGATTTACCTTTGTGAGGGGCAGTCAAATGAAAACGAGACAAATGGGGGGGGGGGGGGGGGGGGGGGAAATATGCTAGGTGCTAGTAGGACTCGCGCTCTGCGTGTTCCGTACATAGTTCATTATGTGTACTGATAGAACATCCACCCCGATTGTCGATGAATTTTGCGTGTTCCAGAACTTTGGAGACTGTTTTAATTTCAAGTCTGAAGTCGGATTACAAATGAAAAAAGAAATGTAAAACTTTGAACATAGCTGCTAAGGTTTAGTTACCGTGTCAGAATTTTATTGGAACAAATAAGCCCTCGGTCACAAATATTAAGTCAAAATTGACCTGGTTTCGACGCTACTATGAGCGTCGTCTTCAGAATTAGACTAACTGTTCTAAAACATATTAGGTATATAGTACATTAATAAAATTAAAGTTTGTACTGACTGGAAAAGATGCAGTACTTACAAGTCACATATTAAAAAAGATCTAAGCCAGAAAGGCGACGTCATGAACACTTGTGAGATGACGAGCCGCTAAGGGGTGCTCGTACTGTGAACAAGGATTTCGTGTGAAACAATTCAAAATTAACAATTTTCGGATTTTTCTTTCCTTTTGCTGTGAAATCTTGCTTCCTGTCACATCTTTTGCTTCTAGGTCAACGGGGTGTACGCTATAGGACTTAATGAGTGAGTCTGCGGATACTAAAATATATGACCTATCTTATGATTGCATTGGCTTAGAAGCCTAATTTTTCTACACCACCAAGGGACCACAGATCTTAGTATGTAACAAATTTCAACTTCACAAGTATACTCGTTCCTACGAAAAAGGGTTTTTAACAGTCGGACAGACAGACAGAGACATAGGCGGAGGACAAAGTGATTCTATAATGGTTCCGTTTTTACCGATTGAGGTGCCGAAGTCTAAAAAAATGTAAATAAACTGCGCATTATTTCAAAAATGATTGTCATAACTGTTAATACATTTATCCCACTGTGAGGCCACATGGTCAATGTCTTCTTGAAAAAAAAAAAAAAAAATTTGCGGTTGTCTATGGAATGATGATTTTGCCCACATGTGCACCTCTTCGTCCGAAGAAAATCGACGGCCAGGAATGTCTTTCTTTAGCGGTCGAAAAATATGGAAATCGCACGGGGAGAGATCAGAACTGCAAGGAGGATGTGTGAGGGCCTTCCAGAGAACCTTTTTCTGCATACTGCAAACAAACTTGGCAACATGTATGTAGGCCCATAGGCTACAATCAAGGTCCCGCAGGTAACATTTTTCCATGAATGCATTAACTATCTTGTTTCATAGTGGGATAAATGTATTAACAGTTATGGCGATTACTTTGGAAATAATAAAGCCTGTTTCACCTTGGCCAAAAAAAGCGCAACATAGGCGTAACATTAAGTGCTTGTCCATTTATTTATTTTCCTATATTGCCGGTATTGTTCATAAAGAACTGGTTTCTACTCGTCAGACGGTCAACGCAGAGTTCTATCGTGCTGGTCTAAAACGTTTGAGGAAGGACATTAGGAAAAAACGTTCACAAAAGCGGCATACGGAATACTGTTACCCCACCATGACACTGCACTACTTAAATCAAAATAATCCATCCCCACCTTCCGTATTCAACGGAATTAGCTCCGTATGACACATTCGTATTCCCTCCAGATGGAAATGAGGTTGAAGAGACAACGATTTAATACAATGAAGAAGATTTACGCGCTGTCGGGAAGGGTGTTTAGCACCCTAACAAAGGAAGACTTCCAGGATGCATTTCAAGAGCGGCGGAAACGCTGCGATTGGTGTATTCAAAGGGGCTACTCTGAAGGTCAAATGACTAAGATAAACCTGGCATCAATAGGAAATTTAGATTGAACACTACAGTGCTTAACTAGGCATAATACTATCGCAGGTGGCATGCCATTTCCTCACCCCGAACGTTGAGATTCACCTGGTCAGTGAGCCGGTGTGACCTATAGTCTGACATAGACCCTTCTAGATCGTTGATGTCGTCTAAAGCTGGTTATAGACGTTGCACTTCTGTCCCGGATTTATTTCAGTTTTCGTATTTTGCAAGTGGAAATGATGATTCTAACGTTTAAAGTTACTTTTTTTCATTTCGGTAAAACTTTTTTAACCCGATTTAGAAAACTCTTACTTTTGACTACAGAACTTGACTACACTCATACAACCCCACACTACAACTTGCAAATGCACCCTAGTGCTAGGAACACGATCGCTATACGCACCTTGCGCAGTCCAGTAAATTAGCTATTGTGACTGTTCCCGTACTAACAGGAAGGCCATCTCTGACGTTGTTTGTAAACATACACACAAGTACCATGAACGCTGTCTTCGGGTAGAACGCCTTATTCGAGTGGATTGCAGTAAAAATGGTTCAAATGGCTCTGAGCACTATGGGACTCAACATCTTAGGTCATAAGTCCCCTAGAACTTAGAACTACCTAAACCTAACTAACCTAAGGACATCACACACACCCATGCCCGAGGCAGAATTCGAACCTGCGACCGTAGCAGTCCCGCGGTTCCGGACTGCAGCGCCAGAACCGCACGCCCACCGCGGCCGGCGGGGTTGCAGTAGTTAAGTTGAAAGTAAAGTAGTAGTACGGACGCATTAGAGACACCTGTGGAACAGTAGAGAGATCCATCACTCCACGAAGGACAGTCGTGACCAATGATTGGTTCCGCATCATCAAGTTCCTCGCAGAAGGCTTGTCAATCAGAGAAGCTGATCGACTTGTGCACTGGACTCAAAGTAATGTAGTGCGAACACGGAATCGATTCCAAATGACACATAGTGTTGAGAATTCACACCACACAGACCGTCCATGTTTGACAGGTGCACAGGATGATCGATCCCTACGATTTTTGAGTGCTTCAGAACTGAATTCGGCCTTTTTTTTCTTATTGTTCATTATTGATCGTTGCGGACGTCGCAGGACATCCTGTTCATGTTCGGTGGTAGATCCTTCCACTCAGTTTTTTTATTACAGAGGCCAACCGGCTCTCTGACCGAACACGCTGAGCTACCGTGCCGGCAGCCTTCGAAGAACCTACAAGGCGTCATGTATCGCATCAAAGAGTTAGTAGACGATTATCGATTACATGATGCGAATCTCCATCCCCGAAGACAACGGCGAGTCGGACACCACAGCACCAAGGACTCAGTTACGATGGGCAAGAAATCATGGAGAATAAACGCCCCAGGATTGGCGTAAGGTGTTGTTTACGGACGGAGCTTGGCTCTGTTTGTACCTTGATAACAACGGAAAACGTGTTTGGAGACAACCTGGTAAAACTGAACACCTCCAACACTATGTATATGTGCAACAAAGCGGTGGTGGAGTGATGTTCTGGGGTGGCATTACATGGGGACGCTACCGTACACACCTCGTGGTTACTGAGAAAGATTCTGCAACCAATAGTGATACCGTATCGCCGACATTTTGATGGCCATTCGATGTTAATGGATGATAACTTGCATGTTCATCGTACTTTTCCTGTGAACACGTTCCTTCAGCAGGCTAGGAGCACCAGAATAGAGCGATCTGCCCGTTCCCCAGACATGAACTCAGTCGAACATGTGTGGGATCGAATGAAATGAGTTGTTTTTGGACTTTGACTATGACCGCGTACGGTGCGTGACTTGGGGCAGAATCACAACTGAAGAGTGTGAATATTTGGACCAAGCCTGCATCCGTTCCACCCCGTATTCTGAGGTTGCTCCTGAGTGCTGTGAACAACCCCTCCCCTCCCCTCCCCCCCCCCCCCCCCATCACAATGGGAAACGGACGATTTAGAACAAGTTTTTGTACGTAGTGATCTGGGAAAATTGAATGCGAATGTCTACCTATACTTCAGAGCCAGTTTTTTTCCCCTGGGTTTGGAAATTCCAAGTAAACTTTCGTTGGTGTGAGTGTATAAGAATGTAGGCTTTCTCGGCGAATTTCACTGGTGAAATCTTCTCGGGTCATTAGCAGAGCCATGGCGTGTTGTTACAATATTTCGGGAAGTTTCCTATTCATCATCTTCAGGCAAAGTATACGATACTCGTTGAAGCGCAGCGATCACGCATCACTACGACTTGGTTGATAACGCAAGAAGATTTCATCAACAGTCTATACTGATGTAACTGAATTCTACGTACGAAAATGCAAGACGGACAGATCGATAGATATTCGTGACGATAAAAGAAGAGGCCGATAGCAAACAAAACCAACTCCCGTACGCCTAGAAACGTTACATCGGGAGTCAAGAACAAGACCTTGTGGGAACTTTTGAATACTACCTCGTATCAAACGAGCCACGCAGGTACACAAAACGCTCTCTATGGGTGGCATACCCCTACAGAAAAAGTAAATAAGTAAATAAATAGAGGAGAGTCCAGAAAAACACGGGGGAGCATATCGCTCTCACGGAGGCCTGTAATTACGGCCAGGGAAGTCGATTCACCCCTGGGATGGGATGAGCGGGGGAGGCTAAGACAGGACAGGCCAGGACGCGATAGGGTTGGGTAAAAAGCGGAGGGTAAGGGTGCGTGGGAGTGAAGGAATGCGGAGCAGGGGTCGCGACCCCCACCACGGGTAATTAGGCGGGTAATTTATACCATGCTCCGCGGTCGGCGCTCCACGACCGTCCCGCTCCATTACGCCGGTGTGAGCCGAAATTTTTACGATTCGGCCGTCCTTCACCGGGACGCGCAGCGACGTAAATAATTACACGCTTTCCACGGTTCCTTAAATGCGTGTATTTTGTCCCCAAATTACGGGAGGCGTGTGATTATATTTATCTCTCTTTCTTTCTCCCTCTGCCCCGTCGCTTTTTTCATTATTTCGTCGGTCATTTACGTCCGGATTCTCGGCGAGGGCAGTATTTTATTCCTCCATTATGACCCGTAAAAGCGGCGCGAGCCGTCGCATCACGTCGCCAGCGGGGCGACCGCACACCGTGGCCGTTACTTCTACGGTACGGCATACAGGGTGTCACAAAAAGGTACGGCCAAACTTTCAGGAAACATTCCTCACACACAAAGAAAGAAAAGATGTTGTGCTTGTGTTGACATGCGACTCATTGCTCTACAGAACTAGCATCAAGCACATCAGTACGTAGCATCAACAGGTTAGTGTTCATCACGAACGTGGTTTTGCAGTCAGTGCTATGTTTACAAATGCGGAGTTGGCAGATGCCCATCTGATGTATGGATTAGCACGGGGCAATAGCCGTGGCGCGGTACGTTTGTATCGAGACAGATTTCCAGAACGAAGGTGTCCCGACAGGAAGACGTTCGAAGCAATTGATCGGCGTCTTACGGAGAACGGAACATTCGAGCCTATGACTCGCGACTGGGGAAGACCTAGGACGACGAGGACACCTGCAATGCACGAGGCAATTCTTCGTGCAGTTGACAATAACCCTAATGTCAGCGTCAGAGAAGTTGCTGCTGTACAAGGTAACGTTGACCACGTCACTGTATGAAGAGTGCTACGGGAGAACCAGTTGTTTCCGTACCATGTACAGCGTGTGCAGGCACTATCAGCAGCTGATTGGCCTCCACGGGTACACTTCTGCGAATGGTTCATCCGACAATGTGTCAATCCTCATCTCAGTGCAAATGTTCTCTTTATGGATGAGGCTTCATTCCAACGTGATCAAATTGTAAATTTTCACAATCAACATGTGTGGGCTGACGAGAATCCGCACGGAATTGTGCAATCACGTCATCAACACAGATTTTCTGTGAACGTTTCGGCAGGCAGTGTTGGTGATGTCTTGATTGGGCCACATGATCTTCGACCTACGCTCAATGGAGCACGTTATCATGATTTCATACGGGATACTCTACCTGTGCTGCTAGAACATGTGCCTTTACAAGTACGACACAACATGTGGTTCATGCACGATGGAGCTCCTGCACATTTCAGTCGAAGTGTTCGTACGCTTCTCAACAAAAGATTCGGTGACCTATGGATTGGTAGAGGCGGACCAATTCCATGGCCTCCACGGTCTCCTGACCTCAACCCTCTTGACTTTCATTTATGGGGGCATTTGAAAGCTCTTGTCTACGCAACCCCGGTACCAAATGTAGAGACTCTTTGTGCTCGTATTGTGGACGGCTGTGATACAATACGCCATTCTCCAGGGCTGCATCAGCGCATCAGGGATTCCATGCGACGGAATGTGGATGCATGTATCCTCGCTAACGGAGGAAATTTTGAACATTTCCTGTAACAGTGTGTTTGAAGTCACGCTGGTACGTTCTGTTGCTGTGTGTTTCCATTCCATGATTAATGTGATTGGAAGAGAAGTAATAAAATGAGCTCTAACATGGAAAGTAAGCGTTTCCGGACACATGTCCACATAACATATTTTCTTTCTTTGTGTGTGAGGAATACTTCCTGAAAGTTTGGCCGTACCTTTTTGTAACACCCTGTATACAGACATGCAGGACCGGGCAGTGATGCGGCTTGCTTCTCCCAATGCGACACTGGGGACCGACTCGTTCGTGGAGAGGCGGTCTGCGTTGGCCGGTCGTCCTCGTAATAGACGAGCCAAAACTGTCGCACTATATGAGGTTCGTTCAACAAGTACCAGGTTGGTGCATAAGTTGGTAGCGTTTTTGTTTTTACATGTTGCTATGCCGGTTGCTATGTGTTTATTTACTGGCCGTAATTTTTTTTTATTTGTAGTCCACTGTTGCTATCTGAGTTTACATATTGTCATTTTATCATTTGGAGACAGTCAATGGAGTTCCAAGTGCACAGATCGAAACATTTCCGACATATTCCTCCTTGTGAGTTCACTGGTTGGGCGACAGCAGGGGAGGCAGCCAGAAACATTTGCGCCTTGTCTGGTCATGATGTCATTGGACAGAGCACGACAGGAAAATTGTTTTCTCGTTTTAAAGGTGATCGTTTTGACATTATAGTCCGATCCACGAACGGCGGCAGTTTGCGCATATCGAGGCACGGACGTGCATTGCACCTTTCTTCCTTATGTAGAATCCGTCGATTTTGACCACCACCAGCAATGACAACTCGCAACAAATGGAATAGAAATTATCTAAGCAACTCGCTACAATCACGTTTAATGCCTGCCATTAGGAACATCATAGAGAAGACCCATCGGAGAGCAGCACGCTTCTTTACGGGATCATTTAGTAATCGCGAAAGTGTTACGGAGATGATAGATAAACTCCAGTGGAAGACTCTAGAAGAGAGACGCTCAGTGGCTCGGTACGGGCTTTTGTTGAAGTTTCGAGAACATACCTTCACCGAGGAGTCAAGCAGTATATTGCAGCCTCCTACGTATATCTCGCGAGGAGACCATGAGGATAAGATCAGAGAGATTAGAGCCCACACAGAGGCATACCGACAATCTTTCTCTCCACGAATAATACGAAACTGGGATAGAAGGGAGAACCGATAAAGGTACTCAAGGTACCCTCCGCCACACACCGTCAGGTGGCTTGCGGAGTATGGATGTAGATGTAGATGTAGATCATTCACAGCAGAGCGCTCACAACACTGCTGAACGCTCATTGGCTGTCAGAGAATGCGTGACGTAAGTGTGCAGAACAAGCCTAAACTCGCCCCCCAGATGTAGTGACTCTCCACGTTCAGCAAGACGTTCGGGGTTTGTTGAAGATCATTTAAACGCATCAATCCACTACGTCCCTGACCCGAGAACTGGCAAATGAGATGAACTGTGATTATTCCACCATCGCGCGACATTTGCATGCAATGGGAAAGGTTCAGGAATCGGGTGTGTGAGTACCGCGTTCTCCAAGCCAAAATCATAAAAATCAGCGGGTGGCCACATGTGCATCTCTGCTTTCTCGTCATCAATTGGCTCGTGAATAACACGGGCCATTCCTATCCTGTATCGTTACTGGTGACGAGAAATGGTATATTTATGATAAGGAAAAAGGAAGAAATGGTTGAGAGTTAACAATGCAACATCCCGTACAAGGACCTGCGCACGTCCACAAGATATACTATTATGCGTTTGGTGGAACAGCAACGGTATGTTGTACTGCCGGCCGCTGTGGCCGAGTGGTTCTAGGAACTCGAGTCGGGAACCGCGCTACTGTTACGGTCGCAGGTTCGCATCCTACCTCGGACATGGATGTGTGTGATATCCTTAGGTTAGTTAGGTTTAAATAGTTCTAAGTGTAGGGGGCTGATGACCTCAGATGTTGAGTCCCATAGTGCTTAGAACCGTTTGAACCGTTTCTGTTGTACTACGAATTGCTTCCCCGGAGTGTGACCACCACTGTTGACATTTCGTGTCAACAACTGAGACGTCTTGCAGACGCAATGCACGATCCGGAAGACTGCCTGAAGTGTTGCTACTTTACAAAAGACGATGGCGAAAGTAGAGGGGACATACAATGTGGAATGGCAATGGCAACAAAAGCATTTCTGAATTAGAGAAATTTGCTAACATCGAATACAGATTTCAGTGTCAGGAAGTTTTCTGAAAGTATTTGTATATGATGTAGCTATGTATTGAAGTGGAGCATGGACAATAAACAGTTTAGACAAGAAGAGAGTAGAAGATTATAATATGTAGTACTACAAAGAATGCTGAAGATCAGATGGGTAGATTATATAATTAGCGAGGAAGTACTGAATAGAATTTGGGAGAAAATAAATTTGTGGCAGAATCTGACTAGAAGAAGGGATCGATTGGAAGGACACATTCTGAGTCACAAAGGGATCATCAATTTAGTACTGGATGGAGGCGTGCGGGGGGGGATAGTAGAGGAAGACCAAGAGATGAATACGGTAAGCAGATTCAGAAGGATGTGGGTTGCACTAGTTATTATGAGAAGAAGGGGCTTGGACAAAATAGAGTAGCATAGAGAGCTGCATCAAGACTACATTAAGAACAACAATAACAAAATTTGTGGAGATAATTATTGAAGATATAGTAACGATTAAAACTATACGATTTACTGATCAAAAGAGTAATACATCGTTATGTAGTACTCGATACTGTGGTATCAGTTGATTTTGTTGTTACGTTTCGAATTGCAAAATGTCATGTCGGGCAATAAGGGTTACTTGGTGTTCCATAAAACCTACTATGACTTGCAGGTACTGAGATTGAATTATATTTCCGACTTATGCTTGAAGATGAATGTAAAACGAATCACCTGCACTTTATAAACAAATAGTTGTTCCACGAGCTTGTTTTGAAACTAATAAACGTAGAAGGATTGATATCGAAGCGAACTTCTTTTTTGCGTTGCTAATCAGTAAATCTTTTAAGAGTTTATATTATCAACAGTCTCAGAATTGTAGAATGAAATTATCATTCTACAGCGGAGTGTGCGCTGATATGAAACTTCCTGGCAGATGAAAACTGTGTGCCGGGCCGAGACTCGAACTCGGGACCTTTGCCTTTTGCGGGCAAGTGCTCTACCAACTGAGCTACTCAAGCACGACTCACGACATGTCCTCACAGCTTTAATTCCGCCGTACCTTGCCAGGTTCGCAGGAGAGCTTCTGTGAAGTTTGGAAGGTAGGAGATGAGGTACTGGAGGAATTGAAGCTGTGAGGACGGGTCGTGAGTCGTGCTTGGGTAGCTCAGTTGGTAAAGCACTTGCCCGTGAAAGGCAAAGGTCCCGAGTTCGAGTCTCAGCCCGGCACACAATTTCAATCTGCCAGGAAGTTTCAATCTCAGAATTGTGTTTTGTGCACTTAAAATATGTTTTTCCCAAATTTATATTATTATTTACAATTTTAAAAGCCCGTTCCTTGTTTCGCCACTATTCCACATTAGCTTCCAAGTGCAACTATTTTTGATTCTTTTCTTCGGTGGTAATTTTTTTTAGACTTTACGACAAGAATTACAAACAATTATTGCTAAATAGTTGAAATTTATGATAAACTGTGTTTGAGAAATAAAAATGTGATCAATTTGGAGATACAACTATACAAGTAAATGGTATTCCGTAACACCGAAACTTAATCTATCTTTATTTTATTTCCGTCACTGGACTTCGATTTACAGACGAGCAGCAGGGGCTAAAGATGGCATACGTGTGTGTTTACACCTTTTCTAATCCGTGTACTTCATTCTAGGTCTCCCACATATAGTGACGTAGGGTCCGAACCCACGCCTTATGCCTCCGCTTACTGCCAGAGGAACAAAGCAATGGTCTCCGTTCACACCACTATAAAGATACAGTTGCCCCGAAAATAAAGCGCTCCCGCACGGAGAGCACATTTAGTCTCGACACAGCGCCACGGCCACGGCCACGGCCAACACAGCACTCAGCGCGCCGTGTACAAACAGCGCCGGGAGGGCACTGGGCGTTTCCAACTAATTACGGCCGTTTGAAGCCCGGAGCGGGCGGCAACGGTCACGTCGCTCAGAACGAGCGCCGCGAGTTCTCTATTCATTTCGATTGTCGCGTCACACCTACGTCGGCGCTGCGGGAGGCTCCGCAGCAGAGGGAGGGCAGAGGTGTAAACTACAAAAGGACGCCAGCCCGCGCCGCGGCACGCCCACACGACAGCGCGGCCGCGCTCATTAATTTCTATTGTCTGTAAGGTATTATTTCGAGCGCATTCAAAGCGGCTGCAGGAGGCCCGGGTGTGATTTAGTTTCGGGACTTGTGTATTGTGTCCGCGCAGGGGGAAGAGAGACTCGCTCCTGACTCCAGACGTGGGACCGGCCCATTGTGTCCCGGAGACTCCAGGGTCCAGAGCGTGTGTCTGTGTGCGCCAGAGATGCACCACGCGCGACTCTTGTTCCCCGCGCAACGCGCCACGCATTGTTCCCTAGACACGTCCCACTCGTATAAAGTAATGCCCCGGACGCCGCGTGCATCCAGATAGCTCAGAACTCGGCGCACAGTGTTTCACTTCTGAGGCTCGTCTCGGCGTGGAAGTGGGAGCTCCTTTGTCAGAGCCGTTGCGGCGAGGTGACATCCGATACCGGTGTATATAGAGGCCACACCTAGGAATATAAAGAAACTGACACTAAAACAGCCAGACTGGTTGTTCCGTTACGTGGACGACACGTTTGGTCTCTCAGTGTGCGTTGTACCTTCCTTTCTTGTCTGCACGGCACAAACGGAGCGGTGCACGATTCGAACAGTTGGTTGTTGGTTCACTTTTGGAAGGCAATACAGCAAAGGTTCTGCGTCGATACGTCTTTGATAGGTTTCGGGAGGTACGTGGCACCAGATGTGTACGTACAGGGTCGGTGGTTTCTGGGTGTGGAGCTGGCGTCATATAACGTTCCAGATGCGTTCCATCGGAATCGGATCAAGTGAATTTGGTGGCCATGACACGGACGTGAGTTCACTACAACGCTCTTCACATTAACGTAGCACGATTTTGACCTTGTGACACGGGCACTCACCCTGATGCAAGATGCCATCACTGTAACCTAGTATGAAGGGTGGTCGGTTGCCCTCAGTTATCTTCACGTAGTTTGGAGCTGATCGTGCCTTCGATTACCACCAGAGGTGCTTTGAAACTCCAGGTGAGTGTCTCCTACGGTCTAAGTATTCCCGCCGGCCTGTGTCCGTGGAGCGGTGCTCGATTCGAACTCGTTCGCCTAGACGTTGACGTTTCCACGGACGACGATCGATATGGTGCGGTAAGAAGCGTTTCAACAGGCCAGGCGAAACATTTCCATTGATCCGCAGTTTTGATGATGTCATGTCTGCTAAAATTGTAAACGACGGTGTCGTTGGATCATCATGGCAACACATATGGGTCGTCTGCTGGCGAGTCCCGTGATCAACCATGTAAGGACGGCGTGCTCCGAAATATTTGTGATTGCAACAACATTGTACTGACGGTAGCGTCAGATCTGCTACAGATCACTGCCTATCCTGTGCCTCCGCCCTCAGCGCTCCCTTATGAGGCTCAAATGGTTCAAATGGCTCTGTGCACTATGGGACATAACTTCTGAGGACATCAGTCCCCTAGAACGTCGAACTACTTAAAACTAACTAACCTAAGGACATCACACACATCCATGCCCGAGGCAGGATTCGAACTTGCGACCGTAGCGGTCACGCGGTTCCAGACTGTAGCGCCTAGAACCTCTCGGCCACACCGACCGGCCCTTATGAGCCGTGGACGTGGCGTAGGCCTACTTGTTTCACCGTCCTTCCTCTAACGTGCCCTATTCGGGGCCGTATCGATGCCAGAACGGTTCCTCATTTGTCTCCGCTCCGCTTATACACTATGTAATCAAAAGTATCCGGACATCCCCCATTTCATATTAGGTGCAATGTGCTGCCACCTACTGCCAGGTAGCTCCATATCAGCGACCTCAGTCGTCATCAGACACCGTGAGAGAGCAGAATGGGGCACTCCGCGGAACTCACGGACTTCGAACGTGGTCAGGTGATTGGGTGTCACTTGTGTCATACGACGGTACGCGACTCCTAAACATCCACTGTGTCCGATGTGATAGTGAAGTGGAAACTTGATGGGACACTTATAACACAAAAGCGTAGAGGCTCACCTCGTCTGTTGACTGACAGAGACTGTCGACAGTGAAGAGGAATTCCCAACTGCATCAGGATCCACTGCAAGTACTATGACAGTTAAGCGGGAGGTGAGAAAACTCGGATTTCTTGGTCGAGCGGCTGCTCATAACCCACACATCACGTCGGTTAATGCCAAAAGACGCCTCGATTGGTGTAAGGAGCGTAAACATTGGACGAATGAACAGTGGAAAAAGGTTGTGTGGTGTGACTAATCAAGGTAAGCAATGTGGCGATCCGATGGCAGGATGTGGGTATGGCGAATGCCCGTGAACGCCATCTGCCAGCGTGTGTGGTGCCAACAGTAAAATTCAGAGGCGGTGGTAATATGGTGTGTTTTTCATGGAGGGGGCTTGCACCCCTTTTTGTTTTGCGTGACACTATCACAGCATAGGCCTACATTGATGTTATAACCACCTTCATGATTCCCACTCTTGAATAGCAATTCGGAAATGACGATTGTACATTTCAACACTATTGAGTACCTGCTCATAATGCACGGTCTGTGGAGGAGTGGATACACAACAATAACATCCCTGTAATGCACTGGCCTACACAGAGTCCTGACCTGAAACCTATAGAACACCTTTGGGATGTTTTGGAACGCCGACTTCGTACCAGGCATCGATACCTCTCCTCAGTGCAGCACTCCGTGGGCTGCAATTGACCATGAAACCTTCCGGAATCTGATTAAACGTGTGTCTGCGAGAGTGGAAGCTGTCATCAAGGGTGGGCCAACACCATATTGAATTCCTGAATTAACGATGGAGAGCGCCACGAACTTGTGAGTCATTTTCAACCAGGTGTCCGGATACTTTTGATCACATAATGTAATTTTCTTTACCGCACCACGTGCCCTGTACGCCACCAGGAGGAATTCACTCTCGCGTTTGGCAGTAGCCGTAATGCTACTGCTTCCTCCCACGTACATTTAACTAAAAGACAATGTAGATAAAATCAGGGGGAGTCTACCCCACATGGAAGCTTATCAGCGATCGTTCTTCCCGCGATCCATACGCGTATGGAACAGGAAAGGTATGAAATGACCGTGTACGCAAAGTACCCTCCGCCACGCACTGCAAGGTAGTGGAATATGCGAGGGACGCTCAACAATCAATGCAAAACATGTTTTTTTTTTCTGAAAGCACATTAGTTTTATTCAAGATTCCAATAAACCATATTATTCCCCACTTTTCTGGCTACAAAATTCTATTTTTGAGGCTAATCTATGTTCAATGCGACGGCCTTACACCACCTTACTGAGAAGGCCTGTACGATCGCACGGTACCGCTCTGCTGGTCGACGTCGGAGCCAAAGTCTCGCTGCATAATTTGCCCTTCATCGACGTACTGCTTGCCAAGAAGTGGATCCTTCTTTGGGCTGATCAGATGGAAGTCGGGAGGTGTGAAGTCTGGGCTGTAGGGTGGATGAGGAAGAACAGTACATTGAAGTTCTGTGATCTTCTCTCGGGTGCGTAGACTTCTGTGAAGCCTTGCGTTGTCATGGAGAACGACAAGTTGGTTCGCATTTCTGTGGTGACTTTCCAGCAGTGCATGAGTCACAGCTATGTGCGGCTGGCCGGCACGCGGGAGATCGGACAGGTTTGTGCAATGATGACTGACGCCTCACCCAACGACTCACCGTGCTTTTGTTCGCAGGCAGCCTGCCAGGTATCCGTAGACATTACGCAAGCGCATGTGAATCTCTCTCATGCTCTGGTTTTCCGCCAGAAGAATCCCAAGTGATATCTCCCTGCTTGGAACGCACATCCCTTAAGACGCCATTTTGAAGGCTACATACAGCGTCGTCATCTATCAGAAGTTCATGAAATTACAGGGGCTGAAGCGGGACTATTCCAAAATGTCTCACAAGAAATTCGACAACTTTTTTCAACAGACACCGACAGAGAAAAAAAAGTGTTGTATTACTTATTGAACAACCCCTTGCCGATGTAGATGTGGTCCCGATCTTCCGAAATTTTTATTATTTTATTTAACTTGCTGGTTACTGGTTACAGATCTAAAGGCAAACGCGGGAACGTTCATGAAGTTGTCCGCAGATGATGCTCTGGGAATGCTGCGAAGCCAGAAGACTGTAGCAGAATGCACGAAGACCTACAGCAGATCGACTCTGTGGGCATGGACTGGCTGCTGAACCTCACCGAAGACAAATATAGAGCATTGAAAATTAATGGCGAGGGTATCTATAATTGTTCCGTTGGTATTGGCGCTAAAATGGAAACAGTAACTCCCGCCAAATGTGCGGGGTGAAACAAAACCCCATTGGCAAGCTTTCAGAGGTGGTAGTATGGACCAAAGCAAGAAAACAAAGTCTCGTAAAAATAAGCTCTAGAATGCGGGCCTTAAGAGCTATGACCGTAATTCATTTTCTATACTGTCAAACACACCTCTTATACTGAAAACTCTTTCCTTTCCATGTTTTGCAAGGACTTACCATACACCGAAATAAGAAACAAATGTGAAATGAGTATGGGCTCTAAACTGCACACTTTAAGAGCTATGAGTAGTTCGGTGGAACAAATGTGAGACCTAAGTTTGTCCCTGCGTATGAAGTGTTCAGACAGCTTACAGGAATGCAGCCGTGTGCTGCCACATGGCTGTCATTTCAAATGGAAAATTGCAGCCAGTATGCGCTTTGCAAGTAAATTTAAAACCTCGGTTTGCAGAGCAATTCCGGACACACACACACACACACACACACACACACACACACACACTAGCGCTACCACACAACCAAATATGACCTACACCAGAAGTTATCAATGTTGAAAATTGCTAAACAACTGATGTGGTAGCATTAACTGTGTCCCTCAGTGTTTTTGACAAGGGAGAGAGCAGAGTTCCATGCAGAATTTGAGCAAACACCTCCATCTCTATTTACAAGTTTACCTGGTAATTTAATTTCAACTGCTTCCTTAGTAACACAATCCGAATAGCTGGAAGTGCGTGCCAGAATCTCTGTGTTGTTATATTCCATAGGGTGCCAAGACAATGTTCTCTGCAATAGCCGATCTGCCTGGTTGCTGCAAGTATGCCTGACGCTTATGCTTAGTACAGCGGTCCTGACAGTCTTACCAACATACGACATGCCACAG
Organism: Schistocerca piceifrons; assembly: GCF_021461385.2. Taxonomy (NCBI): domain Eukaryota; kingdom Metazoa; phylum Arthropoda; class Insecta; order Orthoptera; family Acrididae; genus Schistocerca; species Schistocerca piceifrons. The sequence continues at coordinate 427,753,933 of NC_060145.1, forward strand.
TTACAAGGTACATGGTAGATACCCGCCTTATTCAAACCAGGATCATTCTTAACGGAACCTAGAAGTACCACGATCTTAGATGGAGGTCGGAAACTACATTTCACATCAATTTCCGCACAATACTACCAATATTCTTGGAGATGCCCCTGCCTAAGGCAGGGGGGGGGGGGGGGGAGGGGGGGCGTAGACATTGGTGCCAACGCGGTACTGCAACAAAGCGACAGAGTTAAAGCTACCTCACCCGTTGTTTAATAATTTCACTGTCCATAATTGGCATTGTTCATCTCTGGTTGTGTGATGGTGCTAGTGTTTACTGTGTATGTGTATGTGTGTGTGTGTGTGTGTGTGTGTGTGTGTGTTATCTTTCCGGAATTTCTCTGCAAACCAAAGTTTTAAATTGACTTGCACACCGCTTACTTCCTGAATTTTTGTCTTGAAAATGACCTGTCGAGATATCGTCGGTTGTCCACCACGTCAGCCGACTGGATTCCAGTAAATTGGCAGAGCACAGTAGTGAAGATGAACAAGTGCTCGTAGTTCTTAAGGCATGATTGTTAGAGCCCATGTATATTGGACACGTTTTTCTTGTTATGAACCATACTATCACCTCTGAAAGTTTGCTGGTGGAGTTCTAGTTCACCATATACAAGGTGAATAGTAATGAAAACGACAACTTGCAAGGACGTATTCCTGACTGGAAACGGAGAAAAAAAAAAAAAAAAAGATTCTACGAACACGTGTCCGGAAATGGACTGTGCGCGTGCAACGACAACAAATCGTCCCGGCAAACAGTACAGAGCTGCATAGCATCCACGTGACACCAGTGGCCTCAGCGGGATGCAACTCACGTATTATGACGTATCTGGCATGCAGGATACACATAGTAACACTTCAGCTTACACTATATTGGCAGGCCACTTGCCTGGAGCTTGCACAAGGGTTCGTCTCAATATCCTGTGAAAAAATTGATCAAATGGCTGTGAGCACTATAGGACTTAACTTCTGAGGTCATCAGTCCCCTAGAACTTAGAACTACTTAAACCTAACTAACCTAAGGACATCACACACATCCATGCCCGAGGCAGGATTCGAACCTGCGACCGTAGCGGTCGCGCGGTTCCAGACTGTAGGGCCTACAACCGCTCGGCCACACCGGCCGGCTATCCTGTGAAACCCGGTTCTCCAAATATAGCGTATAGTGCACAATCCTCCGCCTCCGTGCACGTTCGTCTCTCTGATAGGGTCCATCATCACACGAACTCCCAAAAAGGGCTTGAAATGTAGTGTGATGTGGTTGGTGTCTGTGAGGATATTTCTTTTGGTATAGTCGTGTTGCCTCTCGACCGTTTCCATCAGCTTGGCCGTACACAAACACCATCTCGGCTTGCTCCCGACATGAATACCAGACCATTCTGCTTCTCACAGTTCGCTGCGTCAATCACACAGCCGCAACACACGGCACATGGTCAGATGAACTTTCATTTATGAGCGCCATCTACCTTAGCAACGATGCATCTCCGGACACGTGTTCATCGGACCTTTTTACCCACTTTTTCCGTCAGGACTCCATCTCTGCAGTTTGAGGATTTTATTTCTGTTCACCATGTATAGGATTAATCGAGCATTCGGAGCGACCACGAAGAGAAAATCAGGGAAATAAGGGGGTTACCGTAGCCTCGCCAGCACACCGCTAGAAGTGCCAAATCAAAATGGCACAGCCCATCGATAAAACTATCGCACGGCGATTCGTTTCCTGCATTTGAAAGGGAGCAACGCTGCAACAATCCATGCTGAATTTCGGAAAGTATACGGCAAAAATTCACCATCACTTCATATCGAGTGTAGGTAGCGGAACACTTCCAGTGTGGTCAAACAAGTCAGAAAGACGGAGAACCAAGTGGTACAGTATTTTTTTTTTTTTTTTTGAAATTTCCGCTACCAGTCATAAACTTTGTCAACTATTGTATTACTTATTTAGCGACGTGTTTCGAGGTAATACCTCATCTTCAGGCTAAATCGCATTACAAAAACAACTTTACAATAAGGCCATACTGATGTTACATAGTCTTTTCGTAAATGCTGTGGTACAGCATTTTCTTAATTTTAATTTTAATAATTAACAGCCTCAGTTGCACAGTTTACCTAGAATTTACCTATGTTTCAGTCGGTATAACCCAGCCTCTTTCAGAATAACAGTAATTAGCGTTTGTCGATAGTGGACATCGTCAGGCTAAAACTACAAATTCATTAATCATCGTGAGATCCAGTACAGCACTAGTGGCTGCCGCATCGCGGTCGCGAAGTGAGACCGGGGCAGTTCCAGGTAAGTTTTATAGTCTGACGATGATTTATGGATTTGTAGTTTTAGCTTGACGATGTCCGCTGTGGACAAACGCTAGTTACTGTTATTCTGAAGGTTAGGTTATCCCGACTGAAACCTACGTAAATTCTAGGTAAACTGTGGAACTGAGGCTGTTAATTATTAAAATTAAAATTACTATTTACACAACAGTTGCTGACAGGGCCGTGAAATGTTGAAGACATTTATACAGCGTCTTCTGTCTGTGGAGAAGAGGTAATGGCAAGAGAAGTGGGAGGCCCTGATACTCGGAGATAAGCGCACCATAATCAGAGCGACGGTGGAAGAAAGTAAAAATCGATAGTGCATCGTTTTCAACCACTTGCACGATATTTTCGGCTCTACATAAGTCCCGCCTGCTGAGTTTCATGACTTGCTCGGACCGCCGAAATAGCCCTCAGCTGCGGTAGTACTGCAGCTGTGCCAAACCAAACCGGATGTCGCATTTAGCTGTCTAATCATCGTGGAAGAATGAATATCAAAATGGTTCAAATGGCTCTGAGCACTATGCGACTTAACTTCTGAGGTCATCAGTCGCCTAGAACTTAGAACTAATTAAACCCAACTAACCTAAGGACATCATACACATCCATGCCCGAGGCAGGATTCGGACCTGCGACCGCAGCTGCCGCTCGGCTCCAGACTATAGCGCCTAGAACCGCACGGCCATAGCGGCCGGCAGAATTAATATCACTATGACCCCAACACGGAGGGGAAAAGGAAGGCATGGAAACATGTGGATTCACCGCCGCCGAAGAAGGTGAAAACCCAACCACTATCAGATTCTTTGTGGTAGGGACACTTAAAAAGTTCATGGAGGAACTAAACCTCAGACTTCAGAATCTAGCTGAACTTCACGTGATCCATGTGTCGCATTGGAGTATGAATATATAGAGAGGGGTTAACAACGTCACCAAATGATACAGTTGCAGCTTCGTTTTTCGATAGTTAAAACTTCTTCACTATGCATCGTAGATATAGGTTGCCACCTAACAAAAACGGAACTAGAGATCGTGTTCTTCATCTTAGTCCGTATCTCTGCATCTGTTGCTAGAGAATTCGTGAAGCCCAAAGCAATTCCCGCTCTAGACTACACGTTCCAACACTGCGGCCACTCCGCGGTAAGTGCACCCATTCCTTTATTTTATTCTGCATGCCAGTCTTCTCCAGAAACGAAGACAGGCACTTAAGAAATAGAGTCGGCTGCACAAGTTCTACTTTCGCATGCAAGTTTTGTTCAAAAATAATTTCCCGTTTTGCTATAGCACAGCGGCCGCCGAGAGCTATGTTATCCGGCGACACGCAAACGCTCTCAGCAGAGCCTGAAGTTTTCACATCCCGGAGACGGCGCGCAGAACTAATTAATCGCGAATTACTGCGGCGCGGGAACAATTTGCGGCGCAATAACTGCCAGGCCAGGATGTTTACGGTTGTTGCCGGGCCGAGACGCGGACTCTGCAGTGGCGGATGTGGGACCTGAGCGCATCTAGCAGTCCGCTCCGCCATTGCACTAGGGTGGCGGCCGAGCTGCGCTACCGGGTCTCCATTACATCTATCAGGTTGGTGCATAAGTTCGTAGCGTTTTTTGGTTCGCATGTTGGCATTCCAGCTGCTATGTGTTTATTTATCGATCGTCATTTTCTACTTGTAGTTCTGTTGTTATGTGTCCGCCCCGATATGCCAGCACGGTAACTCAGCGTGTTCGGTCAGAGGGTTAACTGCCCTCTGCAATAAAAAACTGAGTCAACGGCTCAACACTGAAATTGAATGGGTGTCATGAGACATCCGCACCGAACAAATGCAACGAACAATATCGAACCAAAAACGATAGCTGAGTGGTCAGCGCGGCGTTTGTCATGCCAAGGGGCCCGGGTTCGGTTCCCGGCTGGGTTGGAGATTTTCTCTGCTCAGGGACTGGGTATTGTGTTGTCCTCATTATCATTTCATCATCACCAGTGGAAGGTAACGGGAAACCGCCACTGAAATCACTTCCCTAGACGCTCATGCGATGGACCTCTATGACGAGGTTTCCCCCATGACAAGACCTGCCGTAAGGCAGAACACAAAGTTAATTTAAGTTGTTATGTGAGTTTACATATTGTCAGCTTTTGATTTTTGAGACAGTTAGTGGAGTTGTGGACGCTAGGAAATGGAGTGACAATTGGAAAAATCGGATCATTTCCGACATGTTCTTCTGTTTCAGTTAAATAGAGGGGTGACAGCAGAGGAGGAAACCAGAAACATTGTCCGCCCCTGATAGCTGAGTGCTCAGCGCGACGGAATGTCATACCTAACGGCCCGTGTTCGATTCCTGGCTGCGTCGGAGATTTTCTCCGCTCAGGGACTGGGTGTTATGTTGTCCTTATCATAATTTCATCCCCATCGACACGCAAGTCACCGAAGTGGTGTCAAATCGAACCAGGTGAACGGTCCGCCCGGCGGGAGGCCCTAGTCACATGGGATTTCCATTTTACCAGTAACATTTGTGCCGTGTATAGGGATAGTGCCATTGGACAGAGCACGTCAAGGAAACGGTTTTCTCGTTGTAGGAGAGTCGGTTTGACATTTTTGAATCTCCACATTCAGGAGGATTTTCAGGGTTAGTTGGAGATCGTTTAAACGCATTAACCCGCGATGGAGAACTAACAAATGTGATGAACTGGTTCAAATGGCTCTGATCACTATAGGACTTAACATCTGAGGTCATCAGTCCCCTAGAACTTAGAACTACTTAAACCTAACTAACCTAAGGACATCACACACATCCATGCCCGAGGCAGGACTCGAACCTGCGACCGTAGTGGTCGCGCGGTTCCAGACTGAAGCGCACAGAACCACTCGGCCACACCGGCCGACTGATGAACTGTGTTCATTCCTCCATCGTGAGACATTTCCATGTAATGGGGAAGGTTGAACAGCCGGGCGTATGTGTATCGCATGCTCTAAACTAAAAATAAAAAAAAATTACCTTATGGCCATATATGCATCTCTGCTTGTTCGTCATCAGTTGGCTCGTGAACAACACCGACCGTTGCTATCCTGTATCTGATGGCGCGAAGTCATGTCTGTATGCTAACCAAAGGAAAAGAAAGGAGTGGTTGAGCCCAAACAAAGCAGTATCTCCCCGTAATGAGACCTGCGCGCATCCACAAAAGATAATGTTATGCATCTGGTGGAACAGCGACGGTGTGGTGTACCGCGACTTGCTTCTTCGAGGTGTAACCATCACTGCTGACATTTACTGTCAACAACTGAGACGTCTTGCAGACGCAGTCCAAGTACAACGATGAGGAAGACTGCGTGAAGTGATGCTGCTCCACGATAACGCAGGCCCGCATTCTGCTGGAGTTGGGTGGTAAGTCATTCCGCACGCACCTGTTTCACCTAAACCTGCGCCCTCAGGCACTAACCTTTTCCGCTCTCTATCTAACAGCCTTCAAGAAACTTCCTTAACGGATGGAAATGTGCTTCGAACATGGCTCGACGAGTTCTCCGTCTAAACAGCACGTGGAACCGCAGTGTTACTCCAGCGCTGTGTTTATTAAGCTTATGTAAAAACGCTAAGAACTTATGCACGAACCCAATACATCTGCGCAAGCCATCCTAGGGTGTGTGGCGGAGGGTATTTCGTATATCAAAGTCACTTCCCCCTCCTCCCGTCATAGTCGCGAATGTTCCGCGAGAAGAACAGTTACTGGTAAGCTTCTATGTGGGCTCTGTAATTATATCTTCTTGATCGTTTCGTGAGATATGTGTAGGGGCCAAAAAAATACATTGGTCGACTCTTCTAGTAACGTAGCACACCATGACAGAGAACGCCTCTCTTGCCGCTGGAGTTAGCGGAGCACCTCCGTGACGCTTTTGCCTTTGCTAAATGAGCCTGTACTGGAACGCTCTTCTTTGGTTCTTCTCTATTTACTCTATCAATCCTGTCTGGTACGGGTTCCATACTGACGAGCAATATTGACTTAGTGGCTGAACAGCTGTTCTGTAAGGCACTTCCTTTGCTGATGGAAAACATTCCCACAGAATGAATGCCAGTCTGTCATCTGCCTTACCCGCGATTAATTTTACGTAGTAGTTCCACTTCAAATCGCTCAGTACGGATACTCCTGGATATTTTATGTAAGAAACTGTCTCCAGCAATTCTTCTGCAACTGTGTAACTGTTCAATAATTGCTGCGTGAATTCCTAAGGGACCAAACTGCTGAGGTCATCGGTCCCTAGACTTACACACTACGTAAATTTAAACTAACTGATGCTAAGAACAAAACACACACCCTTGCCCGAGGGAGGACTCGAACCTCCGGTGGTACGGACTGCTCAGTCCGTCACATGGTGCTTCAAACCACGCGACCACTCCGTGAGGCTCTACAGTAATGGGTCTTTCTGCCTATTTATTTATCAGTCGCCAACTGGAACAAGTGGCGACTCTCCGCGGGTCTTTCTGAATTTAGCAGCAGTTTCATAGCGTTGCGGCGTCTCTGTATACAACAGCGTTACCCGGGAAAAGCCTCACCGAACTTTCTGCGTTATCTACAGGTCATCTACTTGCAGGTGTTCCACCTAAATTTGCCTCCTCATATATTTCCAAAAAGAAACAAAATGTGAAAAATTCAATTCACAACGTATGGACCTATGGCAGGGGCTCACACAATGGACAGGAATGTACAATTCCTGCAAGTAAACAAACATCCAACACAAGATCATGGCTGTTTTCTTAATGGCACATGTATGTTTTTCCTACTTGAATGAAAACTAGAGGTACAATTAGAGATAGCCCACTTGGTTTCACTGCTCTAAGTCTTATACCTTCTGGAATACTTAGACTTTAAATAATGGAAACAGTCCCACGGTTTCTGCCGTAATGCGGGTTGCCTACACTGTCCTGAAGCCTGCGGCAGACAACCCTTGCTCTGCGTATTGCGGTAGGAACTGTGGCACCATTGTCATCCTTCTAAATCTATGGATTTCAGAAGATATCAGGTTTAGAAGAGTTAAAAAAAAGTCTGCCGTCACTAATTGTACCTCTGGTTTTCATTTCCGTAGAAAAAAACATGTATGTGCCATTAAAAAAAAAAATTGTATTGAAATTGATATTTCTTTACAATAATGGATTTGGCATTCCTGTCCCTGACACAGGTGCATCGCTGGTCACTTGTATTTTCCACATTTCGTTTCGTTTCGGAAACATATGAGGTGGCGGAATTAGGTGGGACACCCTCACAGGAAAGCTTCTGTAAAGTTTGGAAGGTAGGAGACGAGGTACCGGGGGAAGTAAAGCTGTGAGGACGGGGCGTGAGTCGTGCTCAGTTGGTAGAGCACTTGCCCGCGAAAGGCAAAGATCCCGAGTTCGAGTCTCGGTCCGGGACAGAGTTTTAATCTGCTAGGAAGTTTCATATCAGCGCACATTCCGCTGCAGAGTGAAAATCTCATTCTGAATATATTGACGGTCTGACAATTTTATTGGACGTCGAGTGGGGAACCACGAAGATGGCAATAGAACTGGCCGCTCAGCATAAACTTTACGCTACAACATCTCTTTGCGGCCAAGCACTGGCAGTGAAATTTTTTTCCCGAACCTGCTGTCTCTGAGTCAAGCTCCGCCCCACATTTGTACCTTAGCGCAAGTGTAGTGTAAATGAATGTTAAAATGAAACCTTGTAAATTAATACTTTTGTCCCAGAGAAACAAAAGCTTGTAACGATGCAATGCAACAATAGCACCTATGTGTAGCATTTCATTTAATTGCTAACGTTTGTAGGAGCTTTTATGGACCCGACCGGATTGCCGTTAGTGTTGAAATGTCGCTTCAGGGACGGGGTGGTGCACCGGCTTCGGATCGAACCCAGCTACGGATTAATGACGAGGCTCAGTGCGTCGGCCAGTCTGGATTTGGTTTTTAGGCGGTTTTCCACATCCCACTACGTGAATACTGGGCTGGTACCAAAATCTTGCCACAGTTTCATGATTGACAAACATTAGGTAACTTTCACTCACATTCACACGAGACAGTTGCGCTACACATATTCCGTCCTAGGGGATAACGCAGTACCGACGCGAACGGCGCCCGGCCACCGCTTAAACTACAACATCCGTTACTAATCATGCCGACCCTGCACCGATGTGGGCAAACGCGCAAGAAAAAAAGTTTGATTTCATTACCACGTTGCTTCATGAAAACAAGTCATAACTACTAAGCTGCTCAGAAAAAATTGGGGCAATATGGCTTTGAGCGTCTCCCATAATCCACTGAACAACAATTGAGGACTGATTATGTTATACCTTTATCTTTCAGAAGTATACAACAAAACATCATTACATCCTCGATCGTTTACATAAAAAGAACTGAAATGTCCGATAGGTGTCGACAATAATGTGGAAGCAATCACTTATCCCGTAGTTCTGGGTGCTTTTCATTGGACTTTGAGAGTTTCCATAACGTGTATGCCCCCCTCAGTGCTTATCACTGCCTGACATCTGTGTAAGTCTACGGCGATCACGCTGTGGTATCCGTTTCCGTTCTGAAGTAAGGGCCAATGAGAGTGTTTAGAGAATGTGTGGTGGAAAGGATCTCCACGAATACGCTCGTCAAGCGTGTTCGACACCGGCATGGAGGATATTAGATCGGGACTCACCACCGGGCGTCCCATTACTTCAATGTCCCGGCTTCCCGAGACATCCCTGCTGACGCCCGCCACGTAGGTCCCGGTATTAGAAGGAATTCAGGGTCACCAGCGATGCAGTGGCCACCAACTAGTCCAACAGGGTCTGTTCGATAAGGCCACCATGGACGACGACAAGATCCGCATGACTGTCAACCCTGAAGCCTCTCTAGAACATTATAGAGCGCCGGAAATCTGTCGATTTCCCAGATAATATTTGCTAGGTACCGCTCACTACGGGTCACTAGACACGTACCCAGCCGTCACTTTGCGTCAGAGGATATCTGGACCCGTCTCTGAACAACACGTTTGGCCAGTGACGAAGCTGACACGGAAACGGCACAACTGAAGGCGAACTGCAAGATGTCGTGTCAAACGGGGTACTCGAACAGGACGACCGGGTTGTTAAGTCCTCTCTCGTATCCTGTTCATTACAGTTTGATCGGACACAACGGCTCCAGTGGCCTTCCTGAGATCGTCTTGCAGTGCTTTGGAGGTAGCCGTACAACCCCGCAACACAGATACGGCCAAATACCGGCCTTCGTGTGGGACTGTAAAACGTCTGCGACCTCGTCCAATACGCCTTGTGTACTGACCTGTATCCCTGTAGCGTGCCCACAAACTGTGGATGACGCGTGGAGAAGCATTGATATCTGCGGCAGCCGGCCTTAGTGGCCGAGCGGTTCTAGGTGCTTCAGTCCGGAACCACGCTACCGCTACGGTCGCAGGTTCGAATCCTGCCTCGGGCATGGATGTGTGTGATGTCCTTGGGTTAGTTAGGTTTAAGTTCTAGGGGACTGATGACCTCAGATGTTAAGTCCCATAGTGCTCAGAGCCATTTGAATTTGATATCTGCAGCAAGACGATCGAAAGTCCATTGCATAAAATAGACCTCCCTTGCAACTTGCATTGCGTTAAGACGTCGCACTGCATATGCTTGGCGGAATACATCGACCATAAATGACAACTGCACTGTGTGTACGTCACCAGAAAACACTGGGAAGCCGGCGCTACTTTCCTTCTGAGGGCTCAGCTGGCACTGCAATGCATAACACAGCCACTAGATAGAGAACGATTCACAGGTGCCGCATTTATTAAAATAGAAGCAACGTGCCGGATGTTTGATACGTGTTCCCCTAATTGTTTTGAACAGTGAATATTCCGCCTAGAATTCTAAGGTAAAAAGTGCGCAAATAATCAGTATGTTGTAGTATTGCCTGTATTGGTGCTTTTACTCCGATATTGTCGAGGCATGCTTACAATATTAGGCAGTCACGTCGACACGTATTAAAACTAGTGAAAACACCAGGGCACATTACGATTCCCTGACCACCCGAGATTGATGTTGAAGCGAGTGTTGAGAGACAGGCAAATCAGAGCTTTGAGCTTCTGGTAACTTGCCGTGATTGACGTGGTACAGTTGCAGGTAGTAGGATGTCTGCGTAATTGCGAGCGTGAAACGCGCGGACAGTTACGGTGTGGCAGTTGTATGGTTAATGGCGCCTGCTTCGTGTGTGCAGCTAGGCAGAGATAATTGCACGGCTTGTGTGTCACGGCTGCACGGCTGAGGGACGGGTCTTACAGGCACAAAGCGACTGCCGCCGCCGTTGCCTCGCAGCAAGCGCTACGCCCTGCTGGATTTAACGTCGACATTCCGATGTCACCAGCGTGTGGAAGTGCACGCTAGACATTTTATACAAACGTATGTATGTATATATGTATGTATGTATGGCACATTTCCTCCTAAGCTACTGAATCGACTTGAACAAAACTTTGTACACGTATCTGTTACTGCCTGGAAAGAAGCGCTTTTTCCATACTGCTATCTAATTCATCAAGAAATACTGTGTTTTCGAATTAATGAACAGAGCTGTGCCATAATGAATCCTCTACGTTATGAAGTTTTGTAATATGAGGTCGGAGGCGACAATTTAAATAAAGGCTTTTGTATTGCAGTAAATGTCTGCGTTGGAGTTATTTTACAAAAACTGGGAATACATCCGCTACTTCCCTGATTCAGTAAAAAGAGCATGTCTGTTCCCGAACGACGACGAAAGAGTTCAACAGTTTAACGCGTTTTGGGCAACAAGATTAATTATAGCGCTAGAGAATTAGTTTTAGAGGGACTATGGTACTATAAACCCAATGGAGATGTACTGCTAGAGGCCTTCAGGGAAGCGTACACACTCTTACGCGACAAAATTAGTAAGGTAACGTGAGAGTAAAATTTTTTCTAAGTTCAAAGAGCCAGCGTTACTCCATCCCGCGCAAGTGTCGCTAATCGCCAGCAGTGAAGCGTAAGCGTTTCAACACCGTTGCTGGGTCGGGAAGGCTCTTAAGAGAGACCGCAAACAACGTAATCGTAACGTTACGCAAGAGACGCTAGGTAGATCGCAACAGCGTGTGGTGGGAGTTTGATAAAGCAGTAAAGACCGTGTAACAAATTCGTTAAGAAAATCTTGCGGAACTGAAGACCACTGACGACTCGGGAAGAGCAGAATCAAATCGGTCATTACGAATGACTTCGTAGAGCACAGTCTATTCTCGGCGACGCAAACACTCCTCACGCAGTAGCTTTTGGCACTCGACAGTGTCCATGTCGTTTGCACTCGATTCTCTGTTTATGGTCTCCTAGAACTTAGAACTACTTAAACCTAACACACATCCATGCCCGAGGCAGGATTCGAACCTGCGACCGTAGCGCCTAGAACCGCTCGGCCACCCCGCCCGGCTTATGGTATGGTAACATGCTGCGTGATAGCTTGTTCTAGTGCTCATCTTGCTGCCCTACGAGACGAGCAGCGATCAGAAGCCACGGCTGATGCACTTCGGTGTCCAGTACTGGCGTCGGAACAGCAGCCAGGGCAGACTGGTAGTCCGAGGGTCTACCAACAGGACTCCGATCCAGGGCAGAAGCTGCCCTAAACTCCAGCTTCGCACGGGTATGAAGGACTACTGTTCCGGCAGGCCAGGTTCAGCATTTAGCACGACTAGGCACCTGACAACGTGGTCCACTTGAGGGTACAACGCGGGCAGTGGTCTGGGAACGTCATGTGAGTCAAAACGCACACGTCGTGGTCACGACTACTTCTAAGCACAGCTACAGAAGGGCCGTGACTACTCGCCAGCGGGAGGGAAAGCCGCCGAGTCAGGGTGTCATCGACTTCCACTCCCTCGGCAGCGAGTTCGCTATTGGATTCAGTGGATTCCTCTCCGGATTACGTAGCCGCCAGTCGACGCAGAAGCAGCAGCAACGACTTGTATCTTCAGTAATAAATAAAATTATTTTGAATATAACGACGACTAACGAATTAGTAGGGGTTACCAGCCGGGCAGAGGGTGCCTTCACAACATATTAATCGCGAATGCTCACTGGTGTTAGGTTTGAACATCAGTTCTCCAGTATTAGGACTGGTCTTGTTAGAGCTCCATGATATAATTACCGGGGTCTCAATAGTGCAAAAAAATCCTTCACAGACACACAGCGAAGGAAGCTTAGCAAATATCTTCTCGGGTAAAGAAGGCTCCCAGCCGAGATAGAAAATACATTCAACCTGACCACAGAAAAGAGAAAACGGACATGTGTAATTTGCATAGAGATAGATTAGCTAACTGAGCATTTTATGTTTCACATTTTGCAGAATAGCGTCTAATACGCAACCGCCCATGGCTAGACAAAAGCACATTGGGAATTATTGGCAGTTTAAAACAATTTGACCAACAAGACTGCCAAACTTGAGGTGGGTATGAAATTTCGGTTCCACCAGCCGAAGACGGTGAATGGCATCTGCCTGTGTCACGACCGCCGGGCCGCCTACTTGCTGCTGCTGCGGGAACATCCACTGAGGTGCGAAGCGCCGACAGTCGAAGAAAAAGAACGTAGCCCACGACGCGCAAATACCCAGACTTTACTCATCCTGTATTTGAGAATGAGGGCACTTAGTCCCTAGCAATAAACTTAACACATAATTTCAAACCTTTACGAGCACAAAATGATGAAACGAAAAAGTTAATCGCTTGCTATGTTTCCACTTATCATACAGTAAAACTGCCGCATCAGGCATGACGTTTTAATTTATTACTTCTTCACTACTAACTCTACTCCGACAGACGATATTAATATATACCTTTGAAAATAGGGCTTACCTGCAAAATTATGTTACCGTACGACAAATAATTCAGGAGATATGACATCATAAACACCGAGGTGTTTAAGTTTATAACGTCCCTACTAGTAACTTTATTCACAATGGGTTGCGCAGACAGTACTCACAACCTGCACAGATGTTGCATCTTTTAACAAATTCAAACATGAAATACCAAGAGGGGCTCAAATTGAGAGACATGCTTGCAAAAAATTTACGGCGGATACACTAACCCGAAGATGATAACATATAAAGCCCAATCACAATAAAACAGAAACGGTTGGCAATAGGAGCCAAAGTGAAAACAAATTACATGCAAGAGGGAGGCTGAGCATACCGCTGCTAAATCGACATGAACACGCCAAAGGCACAATAAACAAGAAATATGGGCAAGTGTCGAAATAAAGAAGAAAGTGATGCACCACAACACGGCAAACGGGCAAGCTGCCGAATAATATTCCAACAACTATGCTAAACATTCCACTGCCAGGATCTGAGGAAAAGCACCAAAGCACGAGGATAATTACGGCGCTCACTCAATCTTAAGAAGTCCAGGAGCGGGGAGGCTCCGTCCTCCGGGCAAACCAGTACAAACAGCTCTACATGGCAAGGGTTGGATGGATGAGGCTGGTATGAAATTATGGATTAACAGACTGTGTGAGAGGAGGAAAGGTGCCTTATTGAAGAAGAGTTATCTTCCTATACTAGATGAGTTTAGTAGTCATTTGAAAATTGTGCGAAAGAGGAACTGAGACAGGGAAACACAGAGCTTGCTGTTGTTGCGGGAGGGCTTACTTCTGAAGTGCAACTTTTTGATGTCTCGATAGATAAACCATTTAAGTGTATGTGAGAGAGGAATGAAAGAAATGAATGAAGGATCAAACCGAATATGAATTCACACCGAAGGGAGCTTTAAAACGACCTACGAGCAAACAGGTGTCTAGAGTGAGGGAAGACACTATAGTTAAATCTTTCTGGAAGTAACGCTCTCGATGGCAGTGAAGACCATGTTATACGAGTATATGAAGAGGACAACAATGACTACGAAGAAGAAGAAAAAAGTTAAAATGGCGATTTTCAAAGGTCAGTTCGGTTTTATAAACTAAGATTTTTTTAGTCTGGCTTTGCAGTATAATACGAGGCGTGTTTTTTTAAGTAAGTACCGTTTTGAAATCAAAAAAGACGTGCTAAGATATATCAATAATTTTATTTTTACATGAAGGCCTGTACCTTAATCTACGCACTGACGCCATTACAATCTAATTCTTCCTTGTTTACGTTGTGTACTGAGTGTTTAAGATGCCTCCGATAATCGTGAGTCCCGCCGACTGTGAAGTAAGAGAGTAAGAGCTGTTACAAGATTTCTTAGTGCTAAAGGCCTAAAAGCGATCGATATCCATCGTGAGATCTGAGCAGTTTACGGAGAAAACATTATGAGTGATGGAATGGTAAGAATGTGGGTGAGAGCATTTAAAGATGGCCGCACAAATGTGCACGATGAACAACGGAGGGGGCCTCCTTCGGTCGTTAATGAAAGTTTGGTGCAGGAAGTGGACAATAAGATGAGAGAAAACAGCCGCTTTACGATTTCTTCCTTGCGGGATGACTTTCCTAATGTTTCTCGTTGTGTTTTGTCTGACATTGCGACCGAGCACTTGAATTACCGAAAATTGTGCGCACGTTGGATACCGTAAATGTTGACGGATATGCACAAAAGCAAACGTTTAGACAGTGCATTGACTTTCCTTGAGCGGTACCACAACGACGGTGATGATTTCTTAAGCCGAATGGTTAGGGGCGATGAAACATGGGTGGCCTACGTCACACCAGAATCAAAGCAACAGTCGCCGGCCGGTGTGGCCAAGCGGTTCTAGACGCTTCAGTCTGGAACCGCGCGACTGCTACGGTTGCAGGTTCGAATCCTGCCTCGGGTATGGATGTGTGTGATATCCTTAGGTTGGTTAGGTTGAAGTAGTTCTAAGTTCTAGGCGACTGATGACCTCAGATGTTAAGTCCCATAGTGCTCAGAGCCATTTGAACTATTTTTTGAAAGCAACAGTCCATTGAAGTTGAGCAAGGGCATCGTTTTGCTGCAAGACAATGCCCGTCGGCATGTGGCGAATCAGACCAAAGATCTCATCACATCTTTTCGATGGGAAACTCTAGATCATCCTCCGTACCGCCCCGATCTTGCGCTCAGTGACTACCATCTGTTCCTGCACTTGAAGAAACACCTGGGCGGTCAGCGTCTTCAAGACGATGACGAAGTCAAAACAGTGGTGATGCAGTGGTTAACAAGTCAGGCGACAGACTTCTATGAGGAGGGTATTGGTTCAAATGGTTCAAATGGCTCTGAGCACTATGGGACTCAACTGCTGTGGTCATCAGTCCCCTAGAACTTAGAACTACTTAAACCTAACTAACCTAAGGACATCACACACATCCATGCCCGAGGCAGGATTCAAACCTGCGACCGTAGCAGTCGCATGGTTCCGGACTGCGCGCCTAGAACCGCGAGACCACCGCGGCCGGCGACGAGGGTATTCAAAAACTGGTATAACGTTATGACAAGTGCCTCAATATCGACGGAAATTATGTAGAAAAGTAGATTGAGGTACAGGCTTTCATGTAAAAATAAAATTATTGAGATCTCTTAGCACGTCTTTTTTAAATTTCAAAACGGTACTTACTTTAAAAACACGCCTCGTAATAAAAATGGCAAAAATGTTTTTTTTTTTAATTGCTTAAAAATTAAGGTGCGTCTTGTGGTCCGTATCGTCTTGTAGTCCATACGATCGCGTAGGGCGCGAGGTATCGACCGTGCAGCACGGCTCAGATGTTTTAAAATGATAAATGGACTGCAATGGCGAGGTGCAGCGGTGTACGATTTCGGTGTTGGCCACGTACACGCTCTGTATTAGGCAGATACACGGTCGTGTGGCCGCACGGCATCGTTTTCCAGCTGGGCGTCGCTGGAAAGTCTGCAGCAGCGCGGAGCAGCAGTGCCGAGGAATCCGGGAGTTCTTAAGTGTCCTGTGCCTGCTGCGGTCTGCGGCGCTACGCAGTGGCAGAGGGGGGCCGGGGGAAGACGGCGCGACGCGCAGCGGAGGCGGCTGGCCCGGGCCGCAGCGGCCGGAGAAAGCACAGCCGGCGTGTCTTTGCTGCGCCCGCGGCGGCAGGCGGCGCCTCAGTCGCTGGCGGCGCCATCAGCCGGCGCGGCGCTCATTAATCGTGAGGGCAGGCGACGGGGGACGTTCGCCCCGCCTCGTCCACACACACACACACACACAGTGGCAGGTTTCTCTGCCGTCCTTTCCCCGCGCTGCTGCTGCAGCAGTCGGGGCTTCTTCCGCACTGCCTGCTCTGCGGCACGACGTTTCCGGGTTTGCAGACAAAAAGGCTTTGCCAATACTATATGATGGATATTCGGAAAATTTTAATTACTATCTCGAAAATATCAGGCTACGTCCATGAAAGATGGCGACAGTCCTTCTTTACATATTCACCCTTCAACCATTCGAATCCCTCCAGTACGAAAAGAAATATAAATTTATACGAATATAAGAAGAAATTAACAAAAAGTAAACAATCAATTGTTTTAAGGAGGTGATTTCACTTTACAGATACTATGATATACGCTTTTCAACCAACCATCATTGCATGTGATAAATTGCCAATCAAATTTCTCAGTTAAAACGCAGAATTGTACAAGTATTTTCTTTGGCTGCGTCCCACACCTTGAAACTTCTATAAACACATAATGCCTAAAACAAATTATAGTCCCAATTAACAAGCAAAAATTGACCTAAAATTTAATAAATTTTGTATCTAAACCATTTACTGCCCTAGTGGTTTCATTTCAAAACCACTCACAAAACTATAATTCGAACTCAGATTTTTGTTGCAACAACTTTAGACATGAAACTTACTGGCAGATTAAAACTGTGTGCCCGTCCGAGACTCGAACTCGGGACCTTTGCCTTTCGCGGGCAAGTGCTCTACCATCTCAGATGGTATCCTTTCTTTCAGGAGTGCTAGTTCTGCAAGTTTCGCAGGAGAGCTTCTGTAAAGTTTGGAAGGTAGGAGACGAGATACTGGCAGAAGTAAAGCTGTGAGGATCGGGCGTGAGTCGTGCTTCGGTAGCTCAGATGGTAGAGCACTTGCCCGCGAAAGGCAAAGGTCCCGAGTTCGAGTCTCGGACGGGCACACAGTTTTAATCTGCCAGGAAGTTTCATATCAGCGCACACTCCACTGCAGAGTGAAAATCTCATTCTGGAAACATCCCCCAGGCTCTGGCTAAGCCATGTCTCCGCAGTATCCTTTCTTTCAGGAGTGCTAGTTCTGCAAGTTTCGCAGGAGAGCTTCTGTAAAGTTTGGAAGGAAGGAGACGAGATACTGGCAGAAGTAAAGCTGTGAGGACCGGGCGTGAGTCGTGCTTCGGTAGCTCAGATGGTAGAGCACTTGCCCGCGAAAGGCAAAGGTCCCGAGTTCGAGTCTCGGTCGGGCACACAGTTTTAATCTGCCAGGAAGTTTCATATCAGCGCACACTCCGCTACAGAGTGAAAATCTCATTCTGGAAACTTTAGACATACTTACTTTCACTCTCAGTGACTTCCTCAGAATGGCCACTATAAAAAATGGTCGCATATCAGCATATCACAATCTTCTACAATCACATAGCACAATCGCGCCTAGTGTTGCTCTGAACGCTATTAACTGACTGCTACAGTGCACTAGACGCGTAGAAATATCTCAGTGTACCTCCGCATGTCGGTCTCGCAACAGCATCGGTGGTGTTATACTAAAAGCCTTGGTTTTTTATGTGGTTTCAGAATATGTTACATAGCGAAACTCACCTCATCGCCACTCTCGAAATGCCTGCCACGTAGTGGTTTCTTCGTCATAGGGAAATCAGGTCCAAAAATAGAAAATCCGCCTCGGCGCCATATTTGGCCACACATTTCGCCCTTAACGGCGGACTATCTGCTTTGCATAGAAAAACTGTCGGCTGGGTATTTTCATTCGCTTATTAAATAACAATTACAGTCAGTTTATTGCGAGGTAAACCTTAAACGAAAGAAATTAGTAAAGTCACTCACGCTTGTTTGCGTTCACTGGCACCCCTGCGTCACCTAACCACTGTGTCGCACCCTGGAGCATTGTAGATCTGCACTTGTGCTAGCTCGGCCACTTGGCTCTGCTCCTCCACGAGATGCACAGAGCTGCAGACGACGGCGCCCAGGTTGACGCCGTTTTCCTTGATATCAGGAAGGCACTGACAGTGCCCCGTACTGCCGTTTAGTGGATAAAAAAAATACGAACTTCCCGAGTATCGGACCACGTTTACGACAGAATCCAAGACTTCCTTGCAGACGGAAGTCAACATGTCGTTGTTTATGGAACAAAATCGTTAGATGTAAACGTAATTTTCGGAGTACCCCAATGAAGTGTAATTGGTTGGTTGGTTGATTTGGGAGAAAGGACCAAACAGCGAGGTCATTGGTCCCTTCGGGGTACAGAAGGATTGCGAAGGAACTCGGCCGTTCTATGTCAGAGGAGCCATCCTGGCAGTTGCCTGAAGCAATTTGGGTAAATCACGAACACCTGCATCGAGACGGCCGGACGCAAGTTTGAACCGTCGTCCTCCCGGATATGAAGTGTAATAGGACGGTTATTGTTTACAACGTATACAGATAATCTGGTAGAAAGCGTCGGAAACACTTCAAGACTGTTCGCAGATGACGCGGTTGTCTATAACAAAAGAGTCAATATAGATTTGCAGAACGACCTGCAGGGGACTGATTAATGGTGCAGGCTCTGGCAGTTGAACTTGAATGTAAACAGATGTGACGTTTTGCGCATGCATAGAAAAAGAAATCCACAACTGCACATGCGTACTGTTGGTGAGAAACTGCTGGAAACAGCGTGTACCGTAAAATATCTAGCAGTAACTATCCAGAGCGACCTTAAGCGCAATGACCACGTAAAACAAATGGTGGGAAAAGATGCCAGACTGAAAGTCATAAGAAAAATCTTAAAGAAATGTGACTCAACCACTAAGGAAGTGGATTATAAGGCACTTGCTCTACCTATTCTTGAGCACTGTTCATCAATATAGGAGCCTTACCAGACAGAACTGATAGAAGAGATAAAGAAGATCCAACGAAGAGCGACGCGTTTCGTCACGGGGTCGTTATCTCGGCGCGAGAAGTTGATGAGTTGTTCAGCAAACTCTACTGATAGACGTTACAAGAGAGACGTTGCGCATCACGGAGAGATTTATCACGTCCCAGGAAGAGTCGGACAACATATGGCTTTGTCCCACATACATCTCAACTAATGTCCGCGCCAAAATTCCAGAAATTAGAGCCAATACACAGGCCTACCGACGATCATTCTTCCCACGCGCAATTCACGAATGGGACAGGGTAAGGAAGGATCGGTTGGTGGTAGCGTAATTACCCTCCGCGACACGCCATTAGGTGACTAGCGGAGTACGATGTAGACTGTGGCAGGGTTGTTGTCCTTCAAATGCTGAAAACGAATCAGCGCACGATACTCTACGTCATCAGTATTTGTTCTGGCCCCTCTATCAGCCTGCAGCGGTGCCGTGGGAAAAATCTCCCAGTGAGTGCCTGGACTGCAGATACGTATCTGCAAACACATAAAAATGTAATCACGTAATATTATATTTTCCAAGTGATAATTAGAACTTCGTGACTACACGTCTTATAAGGCCGCTCAACCGCGTATAATGTGAAAGTATGCCTCCCCTCTACGCTACCCACTCTCCGTCTGAAAGCTACAAACGCAGCGGTGATGGTCCACTCATTCTGATCCTGCCTCCGCCAGTAGGTTTCCCTATTAGGAGAAACTGGTACTAAACTGCGGCCGGCTGCCTGCCATTCCGTCGCGACCTCCTCAGATCGGTCGTTTTCACCATATTTGGCACAAGCATTTCATAGAGAGAGAGAGAGAGAGAGAGAAGAGGGGGAGAGCAAACGTAATTGCCTGCATCTCCGGACACTAGGGCATCAGCAGGCAAACGGCGGTACACCTATCCACAGATCCTGTGTTTACATCCTTGGGCCGTCTCAGACACTTAACGCCGCTTTCACCGGTGGCAGTCCTCTCGACAAGTAAAAAAAGCCAGACATGATAGTCACTTAGCAGATGGTATCAGTTACAACCTCAGCCTTCATGATGTTACACGCTCTAAGAAAAAAAAAGAAAAAGAGAAGGACATACCACGAAGAAATTATCCGAATGGGTCGGATATCAGTAAATGTGACCCACATGTACAGACGATCAGATGATTACAATTTAAGAAAAAAATGGATGATTTACACAAGAGGACAAAGATTTAGGAATTATTCTGCAACGCGTTGGTCCACCTCTGGCCATTATGCAAGCAGTTATCCATTTGACACTGGTTGATAGAGTTATTGGGCGTTCTCCTGAGGGATACCGTGATAAATTCTGAGCAACTGGCGCGTTAGGCCGTCGAAATCCCGAGCTGGTTGGAAGGCTCTGACCATAATGCTTCAAATGTCCTCAGTTGGGGAGAGATCCGATGACCTTCCTGACGAAGGTGGGGCATGAGGAGCGCGAAGAGGAAGTATAAACTCTCCCCGTGCTGAAATGTAAGCCAGTAAAGTCCCGCTCCGATTGAGCCCCAGTGACCGGCGGAGATGCGCCTGGAGATGCCTCGGACAGCGATGGGATATCAACCTGACCGTCCCTGGCCATACGGTCCGATAACCAGGAGTGATGATCTGGGTAGCTGTTTCATCCATAGAAGGACCCATTTGGTAGTCATGCGTGGTATACTTACAGCACAGTGATATATCGACGAAATTCTACCACCCTACATTTCAGCAAGATAACACCCGCCCGCACACGGCAAGAGTTTCTACTGCTTGTTTTCGATGTTGCCGAGCTGTACCTTGGCCGTCAACGTCGCCGGATCTCTCCCCAATTGAGGAGGCATGGAGCATTATGGGCAGAGCCCTCCAAACAGCCCGGGATTCTGACGATCTAACGTGCCAGTTGCACAGAATTTGGCACGGTATCTCTCAGGAGAACGTCCAACAACTCTGTCAATCGATGTCAAGCTGATAAGTTTTTGCATAAGGGACAGAGGTGGAGCAACGTTTTATAGACTTGCTCAATTCGTAAATCTCCTCTTCAATAAACCATCCATTTTTTCTGAAACTGTTATCATTTTATTTGTCTGTACATGTACATCACATCAGTCTATTTCCGTCCCATTCGGATAATTCCTTCGTTGTGCATCTTTTTTTAATCTTAATGTGTATATGAGTAAGTATTATAGGATTAAAGCCGGCCGGAGTGGCCGAGCGGTTGTAGGCGCTATAGTCTGGAACCGCGCGACCGCTACGGTCGCAAGTTCGAATCCTGCCTCAGGCATGGATGTGTGTGATGTCCTTAGGTTAGTTAGGGTTAAGTAATTCTGTTCTAGGGGACTGATGACCTGAGAAGTCAAGTCCCATAGTGCTCAGAGCCATTTGAACCATTTATAGGATTAAAAGTATATCAATGTTCAACTGCAAATGTACAATAACCAAACGAAAATCATGGGCACACTTGGACAGGTGAATGATGCGAGATGGACCAAAAAAGTTCTTTGCTCGAATCCAACAGAGGAAATACCATATCTGCAGTGGGTAAGACCGAATAAAAATGATTGAAAAATACGAAGATTCGTCATGCTCAGTTATCTGTAATACACAGCATTTGTCCACAATTGACGTTCGAACGTTAAGGTATTTAAAGTCTACAGAAGGAAAAGTCGCTAATGCCACAATACCATGAAACAGACAACTATGACCAGCAGTTCCAGAAGAGTCATAAACGAGATATTAATTGGGGGAAAGCTGAATGTTTTCTTGAAACGCAGACAGTAAGTTTCAGTCATATTTCTCTAAGCAGGAGCTGCTGTGTTGTC
Source organism: Schistocerca piceifrons (assembly GCF_021461385.2). Taxonomy (NCBI): domain Eukaryota; kingdom Metazoa; phylum Arthropoda; class Insecta; order Orthoptera; family Acrididae; genus Schistocerca; species Schistocerca piceifrons. The sequence goes on from NC_060145.1 coordinate 427,776,070, forward strand.
GTACGTTCTTTGCTTATTCATCATGGAAATGCAAATGTGGGTTTGGAATGAACTGATCAAAACACTGCGAAATTGACGTAGCACCTGCAAATGTTGTCTTTGCCATGCGTTTACCCGTTCCACACCGCTGCGTCGTGTATAATTCGTCGAACTGACGCACAATCACGAGGACGAACTCGATAACTTTTAAAACCCACGTTCGACCGATTCCTGATTGTTGCTGATCAGCCTAGGACTCTTATCGGATAGGATTACTAATGATAGAGACAAGAACACCTTGACTGATGCGTAAAACTTGTATCAGTACGCGAGAGAAGGTTGTGAACATACTCAACAAATTCACTCGCAGACACTTTTTAAAGTCGCCTTGTACATCACCGTCTGGTTTAGTAATAACGTCACTTGAGCGCGCGTTCCTAGGACATACAAACATCATACACACACACACACATATTTATCACAAAACGCCAGCCGCTGTGGCCGAGCGTTTCCAGGCTCTTCAGTCCGTTAGTTAGGTTTAAGTAGTTCTAAGTTCTATGGGACTGATGACCTCAGATGTTAAGTCCCATAGTGCTCAGAGTCATTTGAACCATTTTTGAAAAACGGAACACTTCGGGTAACCTTGGTTACGGTAGCATCCACCATACGAGCACCAACAATTTGCCCACGTCCGAATTCACTGAGCTCCGACATGGTGCACTAACAGCTAAACGGAACACTGTTCTGAGCACCACTGACACCTGCGCCGTACTGAGGACAGTGCTCAGGTGCTTCTCGTGGTCAAGTACGACAGCGCCACCTGCAAGCTTGGCAAACGTGCTTCATTTAAGTTAAACCATGCGTTTCCCGCGATAGCTCCACATTATTGTCCAACCATTGTAGGCCTAGCAGTGCTCTGTCAACTCATCTTCGTAGTAACGTATCACCGTTTCATCTTCAAGCTTTCTTCCTTCATATAGCTTTTTTTACACTGTATTCCTTACACGTTTCAGCCTTCTCTTCTTTGCACAGTAGTGGCCTAACATTTGAGATCACTATGTTCATGCAGCTGCTTCTCTTTTCTCTATAGGAATTTTTCGATACGCAACATCGATGTTTTGTATAGCAATGCATGCTTCAACAGTCTGCATTTCTCCAGGAGTCTTTCCTGATTTGTGTCAACGTCACTTTCTAGACGCCCGTATTACCTTTTGAATGCTTCATTTGCTGAATTTTTAGTGTTTCACTTGTTAAATTTAAAAATACGCGCCTTATACAAGGTGTATTATTAAGCCATGGCCGTTTTGTCCAAGAAAAAGGACTAGGAAACAACGAAACAAGTTACAGTTACAGTCCGTTTTCGTGCTAAGTGAAAAAACCACTCCCTGACAAGGTTCTTACGGAAGCTGGTAAAGCACGATACTTTCCACTTTCCTGGAACAGTTCTAAAAATCTCTTGTATTTTGCAATTCACACTAACACTTACGGCGGAAGTGCTCATGGCATTTCTTAGGCTTGCGTTATTTGCTTTCTGGCAGATAGTTATGTCGTGCGGGTGAGGTCAAGTGGCCATCGATTGTGGGCCCCCGCGCTGTGTCTGGCTGCTTCCCAGCGTGTTTGTCCCGACACGTGCAGTCGTCACCACCCTGTTTGTGACAGTCGAGCGGAGATGGTATGTGTTGACATTTCGGCGGAGCCGAAAACACTTCAGGGAGTGGACCTCCGAACAGGCTCTTCCAGAAGTAGGATGCACCGGCCTGTCTGCAGCAACCGGCAACGCACAACTGGGGAAGGCCGCTTCGAGCGAGTAGCTTTCACAGTTGTTTGTACTTTACGCCGATCTTAGAAACTTTTTGGAGGAAACAAACATTATTCCAGCTGTCTAAGCTTTGCTAACGGCCGGCCGCGGTGGCCGAGCGGTTCTAGGCGCTTCAGTGCGGAACCGCGCGACTGCTACGGTCGCAGGTTCGAATCCTGCCTCGGGCATGGATGTGTGTGATGTACTTAGGTTAGTTAGGTTTAAGTAGTTCTAAGTTCTAGGGGACTGATGACCTCAGATGTTAAGTCCCATAGTGCTCAGAGCCATTTGAACCATTTTGCTAACGAACAAAAAGCGGGAAACGTGTGGTATTTCTTTTATTCTTTCTAAGCTAATGAAGCAAACGTGCCAGTATGAAACCCCGTGTTTCTTATGACAGACTTCAAAATTACTATCGTCCAATCAGGGAGAAGTTTGGTTTCTGAAACTGAGTTTATGTATGGCAATTACCAAGTTAACCGGTTTTTGTGGAAAGACGTTGTGTTGCGGCCACGGGTTTATTAAGATAGTATGATGAGGAGGAGGAGGAGGAGATTAGTGTTTAACGTCCCGTCGACAACGAGGTCATTAGAGACGGAGCGCAAGCACGGGTAAGGGAAGGATGGGGAAGGAAATCGGCCGTGCCCTTTCAAAGGAACCATCCCGGCATTTGCCTGAAGCGATTTAGGGAAATCACGGAAAACCTAAATCAGGATGGCCGGAGACGGGATTGACCGTCGTCCTCCCGAATGCGAGTCCAGTGTGCTAACCACTGCGCCACCTCGCTCGGTAGTATGATGACATACATGTGATGTTTCAGAACAGAGAAAGGAGCCTCAGAGCCGAAGTTCTAACACAGTCACGCCATATTAATCAACATAGACCTCCCTAACGATGGAAGTTGAAACTTTGAAAATGTGTGGTACAAGTAAATAAACAGTGACTTAACAGTAAACCTTTGGGCATCCGATATCAATAAGAGTCACAGGAGGATCCGTCCGGCCAGCCGGAGTGGCCGAGCGGTTCTAGGCGCTACAGTCTGCAACCGCGCGACCGCTATGGTCGCAGGTTCGAATCCTGCCTCTGGCATGGATTTGCCTGATGTCCTTAGGTTAGTTAGGTTTAAGTAGTTCTAAGTTCTAGGGCACTGATGACCTTAGGAGTTATGTCCCATAGTGCTCAGAGCCATTTGAACCACTTTGATTTGATCCGTCCGGTCAGCAGCGCGTTTTAACGCAACCGCTGCCGGCACAGGGACGAAAGTTAGTCCTTGAACGAATCCACCCGCCGGATTAGCGACCAAGGTCCGGTATTCAGCACAGCATTGATAAGATTTTTAGGCGGTTTACCACATCCCACTATGTGAATGCCGGGCCGATTCCTATGTTCCACATCAGAGAAGTGCTACGCATGCATTTAGTAAACTTTCTCACATCTGCACGCCGAATTTACTCCATATGTAGACAGAATGGGTACTCTGCTTATGTCCTGTGGGATAAATAGCAGATGATGACCATCGCTGTTTGGTCTCCTTAAATACTCAGTTATCAACAATAGTTACGGTGAAGCCTAACCAAAAATGTTCGTATTTAAAGGAAAAAAAATTAAGAGCTGAGCAGTCTTTTCGCAATGTATTCGTTTGAAGTGTAGCTTTGCAGATGTGAAAATTTCTAAATTTGTGCTAACTTCCTATTGAAGCAAACTGCTGAGGTCATCGGTCCCCAGACTTACTCACTGCTTAATCTAACTTACACTAACTTACGCTAAGGGCAACACACACACCCATGTCCGAGGGAGGACTCTAGCCTCCGGGGGAAGGGGGGTGGGGGAGCCGCGCGAACCGTTGCAAGGTGCCCAAGACCGCACGGCTACACCGCACAGCCAGAAGTGAAACTTGGGGATGTACAGTTTACACAAGAAGAGAATAGAAGCTATCGAAACGTGATGCTACAATAGAAAGCTGAAGATTAGATGGATGAATCGGGTAACTAATTTGGAGGTACTGAATCACACTAGAAAAAAATAGATTTATGGCACAACTTGACTAGCTAAGAGAAGGCAACAATTGACAGGACTCATCGTGAGGCATCAAGGAATCGTCTGCTTGGCAGTAGAGTTAAGTGTGGGGGATAAAAATAGTACGGAAAACCAAGGCCAGAGCACATTAAGCAGGTAACTTGCAGCAGTTACGCGGAAATGAAGAGGTGTGCACTGGATGGTACGGTGCGGAGATCTGCATCAAATCAGCGTTCGGAGTGAAGTCCAGAACAGCGAGTTGGAGAAACAACGGTTCATGACGATGCGAGCTACAATCTTGGCCGCAGTTCACCGTTCCATCATCAGAGATACGAGTGGTAACTCCTGACAGCAAACTAGTAATTATTCCGCTGCTGCCTGTTTCCTTTCAGTGTGTCGGGAATGCATCTGCAGAAAGCGCAGTATCACTCACGCCATAAAATGTAAGTGCTAGGCGAGGAAAACAAAGAACCGGGGAACGCAGGCGCCCGGTTGTCCCGCACGCCGGCTTCGCTTAGGCCTGCCTGCTAAGCACGAGGAATTTACGCAACAACTTTGCCCGCCACTTTCCCTATTAACCGCTGTTAAAGTGAAAGCCGTGTATCGACGCAAAAAGTAACTGGAGCGACAGATTACATCTCGAAAGGATTCTTTCTTGTTTTAAGAGCTCCGTATGGAGCTACGTATCAAAGGACTCGTTACAAAAAGCCACGAAAGTATTGAGTCCTGAACGGAAAAAATGGCGAAAGCTGAGATAGTACCGCCCAGCAATTAACCCCTGTAACACTACTAACTCGGCTTTCGGACCACAGAAGTGATGAAAAAGCTAAGCGGCCAATGACCTGAAAAGTGATTTAAGCGCTCTGTAGTACGCTACTAAATAAAACCGGGTCTGGCCAACAGTGCAAGGTCGAGGATGTAAAGACAATACATTTGAGAAATGTATAAATCATGTATATATGTACAGTAATTATCAGTCGCTTTCTCAGTAACGCAGGCGAATTAAATTAAAACTTAATTTGTATGGGGAATGACATAACTCTCTTAGAAAACGGCTTTCTAAGACTGCAATCTAAAATTCACCTCCATGATACTGACAAGGGGGAGATTGAGACAGTAATTAAATCGCTGAAGACGAACGACTCTCACGGATGTGATGGGGTATCTAGAAGAATACTAAAGCGCTGTGCTGCGAATGTTAAGACTAGCAATTAACCACATCTGTAATTTTTCCTTTCGGAATAGTCGGTTTCCCGAACGATTGAAATACTCAGTAGTGTAGTAATGAAACCTCTTTATAAAAAAGGAGAAAAAGTGTAATTTAGACGATTTTATACCTCTTTCTATGCAATCCGTGTGCACTAAAGTTATTGGAAAAGCTGTGTGTATAAGGGTAACTGATCAAACTTGCTGTCGCTTGGCTTGAATTTAGAAGTAGTTTAACAACTGAAAACGCTGTATTTACTTTTCTCTGTGAGGCACTGGACGGATTAAACAAATGTTCCGAACACTGGTCGCCTTCTTTGCTTTAGCTAGAGCATTTGATGGTAATTATCACAAAATATCACTGCAGAAGTTGGACTGTTATGGAATAAGAGCAGCAGCTCACAACTGATTTGTCTCATACTTAAAGAACAGGCAGCAAAAGGTCATTCTCCACAGCAACTGGACAGGCTATGAAGTGGAGTCTAAAGGGGTTCAGTGGCGGGAACTTCAGGGGTCAGTGCTGGGACCGGTGCTGTTTTTTATATATGATATTCTTCCTGATATGACAGGTAATTCTAAAATATTTCTGTTTGCTGATGACACTAGCTCGACAGTGAGGGATGTTGAGTGCTACAAAGGTATTATATCAAACAGTGTAGCTAAAGACATAATTTCATGGCCTGTAGAAAATAAATTCACGCTAAACTACAGTACCCACTCCGTTTTTACAGTTTCTAACACACATTTCAAGTAAAACTGATATTTTGACTATACAGAATGTGCATATGACTAGTGAGTCTGAACAATCCAAATTCCTAGGTGTTTCAGATGGTAGGCTGTCATGGAAATCCTATGTTCAGGATCTTGTTCAATACTTTAATACTGCTGCATCTAACCTAAGAATAGTATCTGTAGTAAGTGATAAACCAACAAGGAAATTAGTCTACCTTGGATATTTTATTCGCTTATGACAAATGGCATTATATTCTGGGGTAACTTTTCCTATTCACGAAACATAGACTCAGAAGCGGGCAGTTCGAGCAAAATCTGGTGTTCAGTTCGTTGTCCTCTTGTCAGCAGTCTAGAAATTCTAACACTGACCTCTCAATATATATTTTCTTTGACGTCGCTTATTCCCAAGAATTAGCCTTCACTTATTTAATACGAGGCCAAAATCTAATCTGCGTTTGGATTGCCGCTCCTTGCAGAAACAGGCACAGTATTCTGCATCTGCCATTTTCTGTAAGCTGCCACAATAATGAAACAGTCTTAGAAGTAATCCAAGCACTTTCAATGATAAACTGTAGAAGTTCGTTACGTATCACTACTTCTATTCTGCTGGCGAGTTTCTTAATCTAACTCCTGTATTGCATTGCCGATTATGTTAGCATATATTCAGCAGCTTCTTGTCTGCATAGTTATCGCGTAAATTCTATTTTATTTGTTGCTACCTTTTCTGATGTTAGTTTCATGTACTGACTCATACCATGACCATGGACATTTGCCCTTCAGTTTTGTCCTACGAAAATGGACGGATAAAATAAAAAATGAAACGACCTTATTACAACAGGCATAAGTCTGCTTACCTCTTACTGGAGAAACAGCGATCCTATCTTAAGTATTCGACACCAATGGCAAATTCTCCAATGTGATAATCCAGTACATATCCAGTTTCCTTCTACCAGTTGAGGTTATATCACTAGCTGGTTGATGTAATTGTGGAGTGTCCATGTAAACGGGCCACTACAATGTTACAGAATGTTCCAACAGATCATATCGTGAAACTTCCGACGATTTTCTGGTGGCTACAAATGACGCAATTGATAATCATAAAAATTAAAATGTGTTTGTAAATTACATTTGTTATAGTTTGTAATTTATTCAATATTATGCTTGAGAACCAAACGATATAAAAACAAACAAATTTACAACGCATATAGAGCAAAGCAAAATTACAAAATATTGGAGTTCTCCCCACGTTTGAACACCACAGTACTTCACCAGATACGGTCTTATTGAAGGTTGCAGGCATTTACATTCTGGCTTTTGAACTCACGTAACCAGCCTATTCTAAGGCAGCCATAGTTTACTGCCGACAAGGAACCTCGGTGAAGCTTTACTTTTTTCAAATACACACACAATTAAGGTCAACGAAGTGACAAGTGAATGGTAATAATCCTAGGACTAGTCAAGATTAGAAACGATGGACTTTCAGCCCCCAAACATCACTCTCAGATTACACACACACACACACACACACACACACACACACACACACACACACACGAACTAGTCTTTCATGTTTTTATCTGTCTAGAAACAGCTTAAAAACAGGCACAATTTCTTTGTTCCGACCAAGGAATTCAGGTGGTTTCTATTCGTTCCAAGGCAAATGCTGAAATTGGTGATCACTTAACTAATATCCCCATTCGGGTATCCCCTGAACCTCTCTCGTCTCGCTTGTGTTTGATTGAAAAGATGCGTGCTCTATAACGAGTCCGATCTCAAAAAGCCCTTGATGCCAATCAAAAACTTAAAAGCACAAAAAGTGTTCTATATCTTGATCGTCCTCTTCCAGCGATTGCGAACACTTCTAACCGTGTTTCATGTGGCATTGTGTTGATAAAAAATATAATGCCACGGAAATATCATCCAGACCGGAACTCTGACAAAAACGTTGAGTTCTTCCAGCAGTGCATGCAGTGCGTTGGGTTACCGGAAACAGAGACGTAATTCAGTCCCATGAAGCAGTAAACGTGACTTATTTGACAACGGTACTCGCTGGAGCTGCCGACTAATGTCCTGCGAATTCGAGCCTTTTCCGTAGATTCACTGGTGTTGGTGTTCGTATCTGATGTGGATCTCTGTATGCATCAGGCTTGACCGATCTGTGATGCTAAGATACCACTCCGATTATCCTTTACTTCAATTGGACGATTAACTTCTCCAACGTAGCATACAGACAATGCTGAACTCTGTTATCAGTAGCATATGGAGATACACAAACCACTACAGAGGCTCATCACAATGATGTTACTAGATCGTAGACGATACACTACTGACTACACTCTGTCAAATCCTTTATTTCGCCGCAACACGTCATGTGACAATATACGGTAACGTCAGTGGACTTCCAGTGCTTGATGCTGACGATGATACCACGATATATCCAGTATCCAGATCTTCGAGGTGATCGTAATAATGTTTCAAATGGTTCAAATGGCTCTAAGCACCATGGAACTTAAAATCTGAGGTCATCAGTTCCCTAGACTTAGAACTACGTAAACCTAACTAACCTAAGGACATCATACACATCCATGCCCGAGGCAGGATTCAAACCTGCGACCGTAGCTCGTAATAATGAGTCATAACAGTGTGAAACCAATAAGTTTCTGCTGCACTAGCATCCCAACAATCACATCTACATCTGTACCGCGCAAACAACGTTATGATTGTACTCGAGGGTTCACCTGGCACCAGTAACATTCATCCTCCGTCGCCTTCTTTTCCTATTCCTTTCAGAAGTGACGCGCAAGAAACATTCTCTATGAGCTGCAATTTCTCTGATTTCTCATGGTCGTACTGTGGGGCGCATGTGGGAGCAAGTAGTACGTAACCTGTGACTTGCTGTGAGCGTACACTCTCGAAAGTTTACTCATAAACTTCTCCATGACACCTCCGCGATGCAGAATGCTTGTCTTGCAGCGTTTGCGTTGGGAGTTTTGTAAGGATCTCATTAACGCTCTCTTGCCGGCTAAACACGCCGCTCTTCGTTGGATCTTCTCTCTCTCTCTCTCTCTCTCTCTCTTATTAAGTCAAACTTGTTAAAAAGTCTCAGAGTGGTAAACAATGCACAAGAATCGGACAAACAACAAACAAGTCTAGTATAAGTCATTTCTTTCGTGAAAGAATCACATTTCCACATTTTAGGTTTCTTCCAGTGACTCTTAGTCTTACACCGCCTTTTTCTACTGTTTGTTTAATACGGTCAATCAACTTAGGTCACTGTGAATGGTTACTCCTAGGTATTTTACTGCAGTTACTGTTTCCAGTGATTTGTCACCAATAGTATAGCCGTACAGCAGTGGATTTCTTCGCTTATTTATAATACGTTATCCACAATATCATTTATATATACAGGGTGTAACGGATATAAGTGCAAATATGTCTAGTGGTGACTGAGGACGGCGTACTGAACAAAATTACATCACTATTTACGTCATTTGTAGGCTAATAATTATAGCTATTACAAATCGTATGTTTTTAGTTTGGGTGGTTCCTCCAAGGGAATGTGGCAAGAACAAGCCATTAATGCTTATTTTCTCCTGTGCAGCAGGTGAGGTGTGGAAGTGTAGAACGTGGGATGCAGAACGTTTAGTCTATACTAACAGGCGTAGTCCACTTAGTTGCGCATTATGGCTAGGCAAAAAACATTAGGTTGTAAAGTTTGTGATGCGTTAGTGCGAAAACTGTCCAGTGCAGAGAAAAACAACAAACACAGTGATATGTGTACATACTAAGGTACTACCTACAAAAATATCTGCACTTACATCCTTTCCAACCTATACGTGTATACAGGTATCAGTACAGCGTACTTGCCCGTACCGTCACCAATCAAACCCTGTATAAACATAAGAACAATAACGGTCCTACTACACTTTCTTGGATATTTCTGAAATTACCTTTACACCTGTTTGGCTAAGAGCAGCGTGTTGAGTTCTTTCTACAAAGATGTAAAGAATCGAATCACAAATCTGGCCCGATGCCCAATAAGCTTGTATTTGTCATTTTTTTGGCTAACTGACAGTGCAGAACTATGTGTAATGTTTTCAGGAAGTCAGGGAAAATGGCATAAATCGCATTATCTGTCATTATTTGCTTTATTTCACGTTATGAGGATTTTGTGTATATTTTTTATATTTAGTTAGGAAATGGACGCAACCGAATAGGATACTGGGAACTTTGTGCATAGATTTCAACTAAAAGTGCAACTCGCCAGATTAACTGCTATATTTTGGACAAATGACGTCACATTCCACAAGCGACCCTGTAACTTCTACAAGCCATGTTGCCGATTCCCAGAAACAGATCACTAGATATTGTGCTCACGCCTGTACAATGGGGCGTGAGTGTGTGTGAAGTAAGTTGCTTGATCGCCTGCTGTCGAACAAGCTGGACCGGCCCTACTGAGCTGTATAGAAGTGATAGTAAGAGATAGAGAAGGTCCAACGAAGAACGGTGTGTTTCGTCACAGGATCGGGTAGGCGGCGCAAAACGCTGAACGAACTCCAGTGGCGGACACTACAAGAGACCGGCGCTGGGCCCCACGGAGAGAGTACTTTTCGGGAAGGGTCGTGCAACGTATCACTTTCTCCCACATACATCTCGCGAAATGAGTACGATGAAAAAAATTCTAGAAATAGAGTTAATACAGAGGTATACTGACTATCATTCTTCCCAGTGCCATTCGCGAGTGGAACAGGGCAGGGAGTGGGGGATCAGTTACTGGTCCCAGAAGTACCCTACGACACACGTCATCAGGACTCTTGTAGAGTACTGATGCAGATGTAGATTCCTTGACTAAACAATGTCGTCCACACAAGATAAATTACTAAATCAGTCGCCACTAGACTACAGGCCTAATGTGGACCAACGTTCGGCGACAATCGTTCTTGCCACGCACCATTCAAGAATGGGACAGGGACAGGAGTAACCCGTTGTGCCATGAGTACCCTCCACCAGCGGCCGAGAGGTGTGGATGTAGACGAGCCCCGCATAAGAGGCGGCCCTTACCAGAAGTCGCCAGCCGGAGAGTGGTCCAGCGCCGCAGCGGGTGCCGTGTGAGGTCGCCTCAGCGGCTCGAGAGCAGCTGGTGGACTGTGGCGCTGGCGCTGCCAAAGCAGTGCTGAGGTACACCTGCAGCGCGCCTGCGCGATCCGGGTCAGCGTGAGTACGCGCGCCCAGACAGGAGAATGGCGCACTTTCGTTGAGGCCTGCCCCGCCCGTGACTCAGCCGTCGACAGGTGGGCGGGGGGGGGGGGCGAAGGGGGGGGAGGTACTTGCCGCCCCCCCCCCCCCCTCGCCCTCCGGGGAAAAGCGGCCCCTGCGCTGTAATTCTGCTGCACCTGTTCCCCAGGAAGACGCGTCGCTGCGCCGTCCACCCGTTCAGAATGACTGGCTCAAGAGTGGTTACTCTGGGTCAGGCACCGCTTCTTACTTGAAGACCCCGAGGCGGACGCGTCCCTAATTACATATGTTCGTACATCCATATTTAAGGTGGATGATGATGGGACACAGGTGGTATAATTTTTATTAAAAATGAAACTCCTCCAACTGTAATTAAAATTTTATATTTATTTGGCTACTAGTTTCGACGTTGCGTCAACGCCACCTTCAGGCCCGTACACTTTGACGAAATAAATTGTGTGTGGCTGAGTACTAGAAGTCCGCGGTGAGTCCAATACTATACCACTGGCCATTAAAATTGCAACAACACGAAGATGACGTGCTACAGACGCGAAATTTAACCGACAGGAAGAAGATGCTGTGATATGCAAATGATTAGCTTTTCAGAGCATTCACACAAGGCTGGCGGCGGTGGCGACACCTACAACGTGCTGACATGAGGAAAGTTTCCAACCGATTTCTCATACACAATCAGCAGTTGACCGGCGTTGCCTGGTGAAATGTTGTTGTGATGCCTCGTGTAAGGAGGATAAATGAGTACCATCACGTTTCTGGCTTCGACAAAGGTCGGATTGTTGCCTATCGCGATTGCGGTTTATCGTATCACGACATTGCTGCTCGCGTTGGTCGAGATCCAATGACTGTTAGCAGAATATGGAATCTGTGGGTTCAGGAAGGTGATACGGAACGCCGTGCTGGATCTCAACGGCCTCGTATTACTAACAGTCGAGATGACAGGCATCTTACCGCATGGCTGTAACGGATCGTGAAGTCACATCTCGATCCCCCAAGTGCATTTACACGGGCCATCTTTTATAGCAGTGTGTGGATGTACTAGTATTGCCGTCAGCATTGCTGCAATGTGGCGACCATACATGGTAATACCGGAGTATGGCCGGCCAACATTGCTGATTATGCAGGTTCTGGCAAGTAGTTGCAGGTATGGCAGAGTTGTCATCACTCTCGTCTATCGAGAGTAGAGAATATTTCGTATGACCGGGCAGTACCTATCCCTCTCCTCGCCTGCAAATGCTTCCTTATTACGCTCAGACTAGATTCCTCTTTCTCACGTCGACAGCGCTGCCATACCAAGTCACACGACAATATTATTTCGCTTGAATTCGGCATACGGAGCACTTAACGGCGCCTGCTTTGCAAAAATGGCTCTGAGCACTATGGGACTAAACATCCGTGGTCATCAGTCCCCTAGAACTTAGAACTACTTAAACCTAACTAACCTAAGGACATCACACACATCCATGCCCGAGACAGGATTCGAACCTGCGACCGTAGCAGTCGCGCGGTTCCGGATTGAGCGCCTAGAACCGCTAGACCACCGCGGCCGGCCCCCGCTTTGCAGAAGGAGGCAATCTAGAGAATCACGAATTTTGTCAACATGCTTCGTACGCCTTCGATCAGAATTATGGAACAGAAAGTAATGCATATATAAAAAGATCTTAATCGGAAAATCGACATTCTCGCTACTATTGTCGTAGCGGAAGAACATCTGCAGCAGTGAGCCGTACTTGCATTCTACCTCTATATAGGTCTTAAGATTTCTAAACTTTTTTTAAAGATTCATCACTTTTGTTCCATGTTCATGGTTCATGGACAGTAATTTGTCAGCTATTTTCGTTTCTTTTATCGTTTTCTCACTGTACTGGCGAACCACAAATAACCATTAATTTCATTGTTATTTCAGACTGTCTTAATGAATTCCTTGAGAACTTCCACTAAAGTGTTGCAAACGTCTGGTGCCAAGAGGCATACCGATGAGGAGTCCACTTTTATAACGTACATCAAGACTTTCAGCACCCAAAAGCTGAAGGGTGATAGCTAATCTGGTTGTTAAACAGGTACACAGTCTTTTATATTGCTGTTAGCCTTACCAATTCTAGGACCAATTGCCTTTACGACATATTCAATACCATGCTTCAGTATTTTAGAAAAGGAATATATGCATCATTGGTTCATGTGCTAAAGTTTCGGATGCCTTTCGCTTACTTTAAAAAGAACGCATTCACTAAGTTCGAATTCTCTTTTTCTTGCTAACGTTTTTCTTTCTGAAATGCAAATGAACGACAACAGCACTCGCTTTCTGGTGCAATACTGTGGCTCTTGTAAACATTGTGGCACGAAAATGTTTTCCCTCAAATATTGCCGGGTAACTGCCACTGACAACGTTGCCGACAATGTGACTGAAATTCGTGTGGCCGACGATGTTGGCGGTCTACGTTCAGGAGATATTGTAACGTTACGTGTATGCAGGCGAACGATTTCGCCGCTTGGAGGTAGTTTGAGGGGAGGTGAAATTGTTGGACGGCTGAAATCTAGCGCGCCAAGGGCTTAAGTCGCGCCGGAACGGTTCCGGCTAAGCGACCGGCACGGGCGAATCCAGGTAGAAAAGGCGAGCAGCGTCGCAGAAAATGGGAAAATCACAAAGCTGGGAAAAGCTGAAAGATGGCTTCTTTCAGCTCTTTGATAATCTACACTGAAGCGCAAAAGAAACTGGTGTAGGCATGTGTATTCAAATACAGGCGGAATACAGCACTGTTGTCGGCAACGCCTATGTAAGACAACGAGGGCCTGGCGCAGTTGTTAGACCACCTACTGCTGCTACACTCGCAGGTTATCAAGATTTAAATGACTTTGAACGTGGTGTTACAGTCGGCGCATGAGCGATGGGGCATAGCATCTTGGAGTTAGCGATGAAGTGGGGATTTTCCCGTACGAACATTTCACGAGTGCACCGCGAATATCAGGAATTCGGTAAAACATCAAATGACCGAAATCGCTGCGGCCGCAAAAAGATGCTGCAAGAACGGGACCAAAGACTACTGAGGATTATCGTTCAACGTGACAGAAGTGCAACCCTTCCGTAAATCGCTGCAGATTTCAGTGCTGGGCCATCAGCGTGCGAACCATTCAACGACAGATCATCGATATGGGCAGTAATCAATCTGGGACGCACGACGAACGTATCTGTCAGGGCAGAGCGCCGAAATTTGGCATTGACGGGGTGCGGCAGAAGACGACCGCCGCTAGTACCTTTGCTAACACATCACTTGCAGCGCATCTCCTGGGCTCGTGACCATATTTCTTGGACCCTTGAAGAGTGGAAAGCTGTAGCCTGCTGAGATGAGTCCCGATTTCAATTGCTAAGAGCCTATGGTATCGTTCGGGAGGGCGCAAACTCCACGAAGCAAATGTTCCCAAACAACAATCGAATTTTTATAGATGACACTGTGCCACGTTACCGGTCACAGTTGCTCCCAACGGTCAGAGTTGTTTCCAACTGATTTGAAGAACATTCTGAACAGTTCGAGTGAATGGTTTGGTCACCTAACCGCCCGAAATGAGTCCCATCGAGCCGGCCTTAGTGGGCATGCGGTTCTAGGCACTACAGTCTGGAACCGAGCGACCGCTACGGTCGCAGGTTCGAATCCTGCCTCGGGCATGGATGTGTGTGATGTACTTAGGTTAGTCAGGTTTAATTAGTTCTAAGTTCTAGGTGACTGATGACCTCAGAAGTTAAGTCGCATAGTGCTCAGAGCCATTTGAACCATTTTTTTTTTTTAATCCCATCGAATATTTATGGGACAAACTCGAGAGGTCAGTTCGTGGGACTTGCAACGACTTGTTCCGTCCATGCCAAGTCGAGCTGCTGCACTACGCCGGTCTAAATGAGGTTCGACACGATATTGGCAAGTGACCCATGACTTTTGTCACATCAGTGAACAACAATACGTCTACAAATACATTTATTATATGCATACACCAAACATGTATTACGGCGCACTGGGTATGCTTCGCAAGTAAAAGGAAGCGAAACGGGAATTAAAGACAAAAAGAATTTTATTTCGTCGCACAGACGAACCTCGTTTCCAAGGTTGTAATAGCAATAATAGTGTGGAATCAACTAAGGAACGACACAAAACATGAAAATAATGATACTGCAGAACTGTTGATAGGCGAGTAAAACTATTAACTGTTTACGCTATAAGTGGGGAGATTTCCCAGAAAAAAACTTGAAACATGTATTTTACTACTCTCTCCGGGAAGTGTACAATATAAAAGCCTTTAATTCCACCTGTTGCGGTACCATAGGAGAAACAGGTAACTAGCAAAAGGAAGCAAAACTGCCTTCGCTAGACCCACTCTAGGTAGCGAACGGCGCTAATAGTGCGGTATGCGTCGTGAGTATAGTATTTACGTGGCTTTCCACAGCACACCAGGCCGGTCACGAACGCAGAAAGTGACACGCAATGCGCCGACTGACAACGGGGTGCGAAATTCTCAGCGCCTGTCTTTCACTGCATGCTAGCGGAACCAGAAATTCTTCCGCAGGCTAGGGCGGAATAACACACTGCTATCACTTATTGTTTTATGCATCACCTGACAGGAAATTGGCTACATCAACGAGATGTGATCTTGTGTAATAAACTGAAACATACGGAAAGTAGCAGCGGCGAAATAAGGGTTCTAAGTAGTTACTAGCGAGATAATAAAAGAGTCACGCAAGCAAGTTGGCAACCTGAAAAGGTGCTTGTTAGCAAGAGCAATGCTTCATTGCGTCTTATAGCTATACGGTGTGAACCCCTAACCACACCGACAACATTTTAAAGATTGTTCAGGTATATTTTTACAGCATCATTGAATAGGACCTCTGGTCTTCGGTAGCTTGTTACTGAGTAATAACATAATTACGTTTTGTTTGGTTTGTTGCCCCAATTAACACTCTTCTGTGAAACTACCCTGACAACGCTGAAAAAGCTATAATATACAATCGCTGGAATGTACAACACAGCACACACAGTACTGCAGCAACCCTAAGACAGATTAAAAAGCATTGCTCTGTGGTTGCACTGGCTTTGCGGACAGATCAGCCTGCGTTCAGTGAACCCATTCACAAGGTGCATATCTGGCTACTCTTTATCAGTAAATCTTTCCACACTGCCGTGAACACTAACACCGACAGAAGAAAACAAGTCTGAAACATAAACGAGCAATACGGACTGTAAGTTTTAGGGCGAAGAGTAAAGTGGGCGTTTTGACGACAGGAAGTGAGTGAATGGAAACACTTAGCTTCGAAGAAACACACAACGCATGCCGTCTTCATATGCTCTGTTCTGCAATATAGTTACAATGATTAACAGGTGTAAGAAAGTAAATGACATTCGTCTTCTACAAGACGTCCCAGGATGAATGGTCAATATTCAGGGATATCGCAGGAACTGTCAATGGAAGCAAGAAACTTCATACGGACATACGCCCTATTCCGAATCATTTCTGAGATAGAACATATTTAATGTACATGTGAGAGAACATCTGAGCCGCACTTATCCTAATACCTGAACTGGTCGTGTTTGTACATTTCCCTGGCCACTAGGAACGCCAGTCGTTATGCCGTTAGATTTTTTGTTAACTGTGTTGGGTGAAGTGTGAAGTGTGGAAACAATAGGGGAATATGCGAGATGAACTGCTTGCTTGCTTGCGTCATGCTTGCGCAGCTGCCCCAATTAGGGAATGTGCAGAGGCAGCCAGACAACCGACCTATGTTCTCCCAAGAGTGCACAAACTCCCTCAAGTTCGAACATTTATTGTGACCCGTACAACAGCTGTAATGTGAAGTGTACGATGACGCTTAGAAGTTAATGCGTTAAAAATATATATTTTTCAGTTGATACTTTGTAAATCGCATGCTGTAATGTTTACCAACTTTTGTACATTTGCAAACCTGACTGTGTATTGAATAATACAGCAATTAAACAAACTTGTACATTGACTGCGTTCTGTTTCAGAAACTATTCGCAATAGAACACATCTCCAAGTGAAGTTATTTGTGTCAACTGATCGTTGCTGTCTTATCGCTGAATCTTGGCCCTTCCGTCTGGGACACCATGCACGGTATTCCATACTCCTGTTTCCATCAATCGTTGCGTAATGTTCTTCCTGAAACTCTCAACAAGCTGTGGTTCTTTCAATTCATCGAAGTCCCATTTCTTTAATTCGCAGCCGTCTGCGATTTTTTCAGTTTTAATCTGCAATTCATAATCAAAAAATTATGGTCAGAGTCCACATCTGCCTCTGTAAAAGCCCTGAAGTTCAAAATATTGTATCGAAATCTCTGTTTCACCATTATACAGGGTGTTTCCCAATTACTGTTGCTGGCTTTTAGGGATTGTAGAGAGGACTTACAAAGTTTTGAGAAGAAAACCATTTCAGTAACGTATCGTTTGGATACAAAATGTATTTCAAGATGGAATCACTTTCAGATGTCGCACTTCATAGTGCGCACACACACTGACAACAGGATTCCTTCGTCGGTAATTCATGTGATAAAAGACACCACACACTGCGACTGCAACAACGGCTGCGAGAAAGCTGTCCGTTCACAGCTACAAGTTGGGCTGCCTGCGGTGCTGTACGGGTGCGCCGCATTCTCGACTTTGAAGAAGACATCATTCGTCACGTAGAAGAGAACCCGACAACGTGTACTCGAAACATTACCCAGAGCTCTACTCTGTGCGTACAGTGAAGCAGGACGTTCGAAAGTGATCCGACCTCTTGTGTCATTTTATGTCCAAAGGGTACATTTCCGGACGTGGGTTCCCTATCAGAACTTTATCTAGTAAGTCCTCTCTGAAAGCCCTAGAAGACTTTGATGAGAATTTTATGACAAAATAAAACACCTACAGCCGTCCTTATGATTTTATTTTATTTTATTGCGGCCAGTTTCAACGCTTCAGTGCGCCATCTTCATGCTGTTGTTGATGCGGTACGGATCAGTCAGTTGATGGTTGGAGTGCTGACTCAGTTGGTAGTTGATGGTTGGAGTACTGACATATTATCTGCCTATCCAGTTATGCTGTCAACTGATGTGATATACGGTATATAGAGATCATATCAACCCGTGCCGCATCAACAACAGCCTGAAGATGGCGCATTGAAGCGTTGAAACAGGTTGCAACAAAATAAAATAAAATCACAAGGACGGCTGTAGGTGTTTTATTTTCTCACAATAGTAAACGACTGTCGTCCCAAAGACCTCCTACCAAAAGGATGGACATACAAAAAAACTTAATAAGAATTGTGAAACGCTGTGTGTAACATATGATAAACCTTCCGGTGCCTCCAAGTCTCTTATATATATATACAAACTTCTTTTATGATTCTTCATCGAAGTGTTAACAACCATCAAATTGTGCTGTCCAACATTCTACAGGGCAGCTTCCCCTGTCATTCCTTTCCGACAGTCCATGTTGTTCTACAACTATTCCCTGATTACAATATCACAAAAAACTGGATGACTTACTTAGGAGAAAAAGCTTCACAAATTCAGCATATCAATAACGCTTTGGTCCACCTCTCAACCTTATGCAAGCAGTCATTCGGCTTGGTATTGACTGATAGTTTGTGATCTCATAGATATCGTGCCAGATTACAAATATGACTAACTGACGCGTTACAACGTCAAAATCTCGCGACTGTTGGAGGGCCCTGTCCACAATGTTCCAATCGTTCTCAACCGGCGACAGATCCGGCGTCCTTGCTCGCCAAGGTACGTTTTGGCAAGCACGAGGACAAGTAGCGAAAATTCTCGCCGTGTGCGGGCGGGCATTATCTTGCTGAAATATAAGCCCGGGATGGCTTGCCATGCAGAGCAACAAAACGAGGAGTGGAATTTCGTCGACGGTTGGTTGGTTGGTTGTTTCGGGGAAGGAGACCAGACAGCGAGGTCATCGGTCTCATCGGATTAGGGAAGGACGGGGAAGGAAATCGGCCGTGCCCTTTGAAAGGAACCATCCCGGCATTTGCCTGGAGCGATTTAGGGAAATCACGGAAAACCTAGATCAGGATGGCCAGACGCGGGATTGAACCGTCGTCCTCCCGAATGCGAGTCCAGTGTCTAACCACTGCGCCACCTTTTCGTCGACGAACCGCTGTGCCGTAAGGGTGGATGACAACCAAAGGAGTCCTATTATGAAAAGAAATGGGTTCCAGAGCATCACTTCTGATAGTCGGGCAGCATGGCGGGCGACAATCAGGATGGTATCCAACCGCTGTCTGGGCAATCTCCGGACACATTTTCACTTGTCGTTGTTGTTGTTGTTGTTGTGGTCTTCAGTCCTGAGACTGGTTTGATGCAGCTTTCCATGCTATTCTATCCTTTACAAGCTTCTTCATCTCCCAGTACCTACTGCAACCTACATCCTTCTGAATCTGCTCAGTGTATTCACATGTCCGACCAACCGGTCCCTTCTTCTGGTCAAGTTGTGCCACAAACTCCTCTTTTCCCCAATTCTAATTAATACCTGCTCATTAGTTAAGTGATCTACCCATCTGGTCTTCAGCATTCTTCTGGTCATCGGGCACAATTCGAATCGGGACTCATCAATGAAGACCATTCTACTACAACCAAAGATATTCCAGGTCAAAGACGTGTCTGGAGAGGCCCCAGACAGCGGTGGTATACCATCATGAGTGTCTTCCGCCATAAGGGCGATGGGGTGATGGTCTGGATGCCATTTCATTTCATAGGAGAACGCCTTTGGTTCTCATTCGTGGCACCCTTATAGCGCAGAGATGCGTTGACGATATTCTACGGCCCGTTTCTTTGCCGTTCATTTTAGCAATATAATGCCCGCCCACGCACGACGAGAGTTTCTACTCCTGGTCTTCGTGATTGCCAAACTCAACCTTGCCCACCAAGGTCGATCTCTCCCCACTTGAGAATGTTTGGAATATTATCTGCAGGGCCCTCTAGCCAGCCCGAAAGTTTAAAGATCTAAGGCGCTAATCGGACAGAATTTGGCACGATATTCCTCAGGAGGACATCGAATAACTCCATCAACCAACTTCCATAAGGTCCAGAGGTGAACCAAAGCGTTATTGACTTACTCATTTTGTGACGCACTTTTTCTTGAAAAATCATCCAATTTTTCTGAAACTGTAATCATTCGTTTGTCTGTACATGTACATCACATCTACCGATCTCTGTCGCAATTGCATAATTCTTTCGTGGTACTCCTGGTTTTGTTTCTCCTTAGAGCGTATGATCGATGTCTTCCCGTGAACCGGATGACAACAAATAAACTACTGGTAAAGTTGTGGCTTCGATACTGCGTTCGCTATGCCGTTCGAAGTAAGTTGTCTGTATTCGATGTACAATGCAGGAATTATTCTTAACTGAAATGGATAGTTGGCAAACAAGAGTACGGAAGATCCAACCGTAGGGTTGCTGACCGAAACACTATTATAGTTTCATTGCGTCTCAGTTAAAGAGGTCAGCCTATTATCTCCTAAGTCATTTAAACAGCAAAAAATAGTCGTTATTGCCGACATATTTTAAACACAAGTAACCCATATCGACACTGTGTGTTTTTCCCGCCTGAAGATGTACAAATACACTACTGGCCATTAAAATTGCTACACCACGAAGATGACATGATGCAGACGTGAAATTTAACCGACAGGAAGAAGATGCTGTGATATGCTAATGATTAGCTTTTCAGAGCATTCACACAAGGTTGGCGCCGGTGGCGACATCTACAACGTGCTCACACGAGGAAAGTTTCCAACCGATTTCTCATACACAAACAGCAGTTGACCGGCGTTGCCTGGGGAAACGTTGTTGTGATGCCTCGTGTAAGGAGGACAAATGCGTACCATCACGTTTCCGACTTTGATAAAGTTCGGGTTGTAGGTTCAAATGGTTCAAATGGCTCTGAGCACTATGGGACTCAACTGCTTAGGTCATTAGTCCCCTAGAACTTAGAACTAGTTAAACCTAACTAACCTAAGGACATCACACACATCCATGCCCGAGGCAGGATTCGAACCTGAGACCGTAGCGGTCTCGCGGTTCCGGACTGCAGCGCCCAGAACCGCACGGGCACTTCGGCCGGCTCGGGTTGTAGCCTATCGCGATTGTGGTTCATCGTATCGCGACATTTCTGCTCGCGTTGGTCGAGACCCAATGACTGTTAGCAGAATATGGAATCGGTGGGTTCAGGAGGGTAATACGGAACGCCGTGCTGAATCCCAACGATCTCGTATCACTAGCAGTCGAGATGACAGGCATCTTATCCACATGGCGGTAACGGATCGTGCAGCCACATCTCGACACCTGAGTCAACAGATGGGGACGTTTGCGACACTGCAACCATCTGCACGAACAGTTCGACGACGTTTTCAGCACCATGAACTATCAGCTCTGAGACCATGGCTGCGGTTACCCTTGACGCTGCATCACTGACAGGAGCGCCTGCGATGGTGTACTCAACGAAGAATGGCAAAACGTCATTTTTTCGGATGAATCCAGGTTCTGTTTACAGCATCATGATGGTCGCATCCGTGTTTGGCGGCATCGGGGTGAACGTACATTGGAAGCGTGTATTCGTTATCGGAATACTTTCGTATCAACCGGCGTGATGTTATGGGGTGCCACTGGTTACACATCTCGGTCACCTCTTGTTCGCACTGACGGCACTTTGAACAGTGGACGTTACATTTCAGATGTATTGCGACCCATGGCTCTACCCTTCATTCGATCCCTGCGAAACCCTACATTCCAGCAGCATAATTCACGACCGCATGTTGCAGGTCCTGTACGGGCCTTTCTGGATACAGAAAATGTTCGACTGCTGCCCTGGCCAGCACATTCTCCAGATCTCTCACCAATTGAAAACGTCTGGTCAATGGTGGCCGAGCAACTGGCTCGTCACAATACACCAGTCACTAAATGACTGTGGTATCGTGTTGAAGCTGCATGGGCAGCTGTACCTGTACACGCCAGCCAAGCTCTGTTTGACTCAATGCCCAGGCGTATCAAGGCCGTTATTACGGCCAGAGGTGTTTGTTCTGGGTACTGATTTCTCAAGATCTATGCACCCAAATTGCGTGAAAATGTGATCACATGTCAGTTCTAGAATAATATATTTGTCCAGTGAATAACCGTTTATCATCTGCATTTCTTGTTGGTGTAGCAATTTTAATGACTAGTAGTGTAATATGGGCAACACAGCTAATTTTCAATTACGAAACTGTCAGTGAACGACAACTCTAATTCGTACAGCTCGCCCATAACCGTATAAAAGTGAACGAGCATTGGAGTTGGCGGGGTACGAGTTGCTACAGAGGCGGTAATAGCAGAGCTAATGGCACGGCCAGTAGCTCATGGCCTCGCGGCTCACTGATGCTCAGGCGGCCATTCTGTATTCGCGGCGCGTTCGCTGCAGGGCGGGTATGGTTGTGGTCCGGCGGGTACTACGAGCTCCGTAATCACGTAGCCAGGCAACCTGCCCCCCCCCCCCCCTGTCTCCCTCCCAGCAGAGCAGCATCTGTCGTCTCGGGGAGGGGCGGTGTGATGTGATGGGATGTGGGTCAACGGCACAGCGGGCAGCCGAGCGCTGATTTACGTGGGTACTGACTACGCGAGGGGGTGGGGGCAGAGGGGCAACTTTCATTGCCGCAACCAGAGCTGGTCAGCAGATCAGTTGCCTACCTTCTCCCTAACCGCGCCGTCTAAAACACACACACAAACGTCGTGATTGAACACGGACCTGTTTTTTAATTGCACTTCTTTCCAGCGCCGTACAACCAGATCTAAACGATATTTCATAAACAACAACTCCTGTGGCTCTTTTTTTTCTGACATGTCTTCTGACTGGTTTGACGCAGTCCGCCACAAATTTCCCTTCTGTGCCAATCTCTTCACCCTGAGATGAAGTACGAGGGTTGCCCAGAAAGTAATGCACCGCATTTTTTTTCTCAGCCGAAAACAATGCTACGAATGCGAAACGTTGACGTATGTATTATTCGAAGTCTCCTGAGTGAGCACACCAAGTTTCCATCACGTCCGACAGATAGCGTTGCTGCAGGACAGTTCCAAAATGGCGTTTGTAGCTGATGTACGGTACAAGTAACGTGCATTTATTTACTTTCTCACTGCAGAGAGAGAGAGAAAGTGTGGGGAATAGTCATTGTGAAAAGTCTATGGACCATCTGCTGTCGACAGAAGTACAGTTAGTCGCTGGACACGGAGGGTGAGGTCATCAGAAGGCGGCTCGGCGGAGCTCCACGATTTGCAGCGGTCGGGGAGACCATCCACGGCTGTCACACCTGACGTGTTGCAGCGAGCTGATGTTGTCATTCGCGAGGACAGACGCACGACGGCGAGGCAGTTGGCGCCGCATCTCTCAGTCAGCAAGGGAAGTGTGGATGCAATTATCTGCAGTTTTCTCGGATATTCAAAAGTGTGTGCAAGATGAGTCCCCTGGTGTTCAGAAATGGCTCTGAGCACTATGGGACTTAACATCTGAGGTCATCAGTCCCCTAGAACTTAGAACTACTTAAACTTAACTAATTTAAGGACATCACACACATCCATGCCCAAGGCAGGATTCGAACCTGCGACCGTAGCCGTCTCGCGTTTCCAGACTGTAGCGCCTAGAACCGCTCGTCCACTCTGGCCGGCTCCCGTGGTGTCTAACAGTGGATCACAAATCGTACAGAACAAACATTGTTCTTGATTTGTTGCAACGTTCTGAAGCTGAGAGGGAGGCTTTCTTGTCCCGGATTATGACAGGTTATGAAACCTGGGTTCACCATTTTGAGCCCGCAACAAAACGACAGTCGATGGAATGGCGCCATTCCCACTCCCCACAGAGGAAAAAATTCAAAGCAGCTGCTTCCGCCGTTAAGGTTATGATCACCGTGTTCTGGGACTGATTCTCGTCGATGTGACGCCATTCAGAAGTGTATGTCAACAAAACTCAAGATACGCTTCCATCGACTTCAGCGCCCCAGCAACCCAGGAGATGTCTTCCTGCAACACGATAAACCTTGGCACCACAAAGGTCTGAGGACTGCTGAACACCTCGCAAAACAAGGCTGGACAGTGTTACATCATCCACCCTAGGGCCCTGACCCAGCCCCCTCTGACTTCCACTTGTTTGGGCCATTTGTGGAAAACCCTTTGAGGACGATGAGAGGTGATTCACACAGTGAAGCACTGGCTTCATCGCCAGGACAAGTACTGGTACTGACAGGGCACAAACGCCCTTGTTTCGCGCTGGAGGAAGGCCATAGAACAGGATGGAGATTACGTGAGAAAATCGGATTTGTAGATAAAACACCATTCTTTCGTCTGAGTAATTCTCATTATGTTCAATAAAGAATTGTTGAAGAAAAAAATACGGTGATTTACTTTCTGGGCAACCCTTGTACTTGCGCCCTACTTCGTCAATTATTGGCTGGATATAGTTCATTCTTTGTCTTCCCCTACAGTTTTTATCCTCTACAGCTCCCTTAAGTGCCACGTAAGTAATTCCCTAGCGTTTCAGCATACCTTCTGTCACCCTGTCCCTTCTTCCAGCCAAAGCATTTACAAGACATCTTCTCGCATGGTTCATGTGTAAGTAGGCTGTTGGTGACGCCATGTAGCGCCCTGTATTAAAATCGCTGACTGCGCTGTGTGCAGTCTGTGGCTGGTTGGACTCATTGTTGGAATATTCGCTATTGTAGTGTTGGGCAGTTGGATGTGAACAGCCCGTAGCGTTGGGCAGTTGGAAGTGAGCCGCCAGCAGTGGTGGATGTGGGGAGAGAGATGCAAGAGTTTTGAGAGGTTAACATGAGCGAACGATCAGGACGTGTGACCGTGAGAAAAAGGAAATTTGTCAATTTTGATGTCACGAATTTATATGTATATACTATGACTTTTGAACATTATTAAGGTAAATACATTGTTCTCCATCAAAATATTTCATTTGCTAACTATTTGCCTATCCGTAGTTAGTGCGTTCAGTAGTTAGAACCTTTTATTTAGCTGGCAGCATTGGCGCTCGCTGTATTGCAGTAGTCGGAGTAAAGAAGATTTTTGTGAGGTAAGTGATTCATGAAAGGTATAGGTTATTGTTAGTTAGGGATATTCTTTTGTAGGGATTATTGAAAGTCAGACTGCTTTGCACTAAAAATATAGTGCCTCAGTTTAGTGATGATCAGAATAAGTTAAGAGAAAACTATCTGAGTACGTTCAGTTTTACTCACCTGTTTCTGTATCAAATAACGTAGAAGTTTAACAGCAAAGTCATTCTTTACATTAAAAGGGGGAGTTTCACATGTAGCCACATATACCACAAAAATATATGAATATGTGTGTGTTTTTTACTTATATATTACAAAAATATATGAATGTGTGTGTGTGTGTGTGTGTGTGTGTGTGTGTGTGTGTGTGTGTGTGTGTGTGTGCGTTCCGTATCTTCTTCTAAACCATTGGAGCGATTTCAACCAAACTTGGTACGCATACTCTTACTGCCAGGCAACAATCGCTGCGGTGGTGAGAACTACCTACCACACATAGTTCAGGACATATTAGTCACAAACACTGAGATACCTGAAAAATTGTCGCACCATGCTTGAAGTTTTAACACGTCTATTCTTTATTACTAAGACAGTTGTGCAGTCGAGTCAAATTACGGAAATCTCTGCCACTTGGCAGCGCCCTTGCTAGCTTTCTATTGCGAAGCGGAAACGGCTGTAGCCGAAAACATTAGTCGGTTATTGTTCCGGCGTAAAAGTGAGACGCCGGCACGACGGTAAGGAACGTTAGAGAGGGCTGTGGAGACGACGTCAGCCGATAGTACGCTGACCGACCCCTCTCTAGGACGACACCGAGACGGCAGCGACCTCTAGGCGAAGAGGACGTAAGCACCGCGCCACCTGGCCGCTGCCCAGTTGATCGCTAGCCGTTCTACGAGCTCTACAGCAGCGACTTAGCAACTTTATTGTTTCACTTGTATTACGAGTTGTGTATACTGAACAAGTTTTCTTATCGAGTCTGTCGTCCATTTCTTGCGACATATCATTGTAAATTCTCGAAGTTAAGTATTGTCATTTATCTAACTGTAATAAAAATTCATTAATACGATTTGCTTGGACACAACAGTTATAGTGCTACGAAGAGGCGTCGCCACAGTGACGTTTACAAAATCGCTTTGTAGACACGCGAAACAGCTACGACCAGCGTACAGGAACAGCCCGGAATCATATTGGAAACTGCACTTCTACATTGTACATTATAGATTTTTCACTGTACGACTGTTTCATAACTTCAAAAGTGTTTTCACGAATACATAGAAATGAAACTTTTTCGGTACTTCACTACAAAAAAAGTTCAGTTTTTGTTTTCGTTTCTAACAGAAAATAGGCAAAATGAATATCCGGGCAATGATGGATTGTAAGCTGTTATATAAACTACGTCTTCGACGAGGGAGGATCCTATAAATGACTTTAAGCAACACGTGATGAATGAATAGAAATTAGAGAAATGTTTACTGTTTATATATCTTACTTAAATTTTGTATTTTAAGAAAATGTAAAGGATTCTTACTACCTGCTGCTGAATAAATTCAGTATTTGCTGGAAAAAAGTCAGTAAGAGCAGGCCAAGGTTCCGATATAGAGTCTCAATTCGCCACGCACTTTTAACCTACCGCGAAGTTCCAGTTGAACCTTTAATACCACAAACGAAAATAATCTTCAGAATGAAATTTTCACTCTGCAGCGGAGTGTGCGCCGATTTGAAACTTCCTGGCAGATAAAACTGTGTGTCGGACCGAAACTCGAAGTCGGGACCTTTGCCTTTCGCCGGAAAGTGCTCTACCAACTTTTTTTTAAATTCTCATTTTGTTCTATATTGTTCGTTGAATTTGTTCGTGGCGGAAGTCCGATGACACTCGTTCAGGTTGTTCGCTGATCCGTTGACTCAGTTTTTTTTTTTTTTATTACACAGGGTAGCTAACCCTCTGACCGAACGCGCTGAGCTACCGTGCCGGCACCAACTGAGCTACCCAAGCACGACTCACGACCCGCCCTCACAATTTTATTTCTGGCAGTACCTCGTCTCCTATCTTCCAAACTTCACAGATGTTCTCCTGCGAAACTTGCAGAACTGGCACCACTGGAAGAAAGGATATTGCGGAGACATGGCTTAGTCACTGCCTGGACGATGTTTCCAGAATGGAATTTACACTCTGCAGTGCGCTGATTTGAAACTTCCTGGCTGATTAAAAACATAGGCAAATGCTTCACCTTTGCAGTTATATTACACTGAATTTATAGATTTTCAAACAGTTAGAATGGGAAGCAGAACCTTTGTATCACCGACAAGGTACCCACGCCTTTATGGAGAGAGTGGACGATGAAACAAACAAACAGAGACACCTGCGATGTTTTCTTAATGGCTATGAAGTGTGCCTGGAAATCTGACTTTTGAAGCACATCATAATACGTAGTATAAGCGCCAAAGTCGTAAGTTAGCTGGTAGTGCCCATGTGTAAGCTGCCAGAAGTTTCAAAATGGTTTCAACCTTTAAAATATATTTGAGTGCCATTTATTTAGATATGCCGGGTGATTATAATTAAGGTGCAGCTGCTCCCAAAAGTCCAATATTGCCTGTGATTACACTACGGCAGGGAACCTTTGCAGATATTTTAATGCCTCAGTTTTGACCACCAGGCGAAAATTTGGAACTGTGAATGAAAGAAAGACGTATATTAATGTTCCGATATGCAATGGATCAGCAACGGGACATGGGAACAAAAGCACAAACATGTGGGAAACGCATAATGTTGACTTCATTGTTAACTGCAACTCACGCAGTTCGTTCAATACGAGCACTGGATACATGAAAGAGATGCTGTACAGCGCCAGATTTGAACTTTGTGGCCAAACTCGAAACTGTTTTTTTTTGTTTTTTTTTTAATGTAAAACGATTCCGCATTAACGCATTAGTATATCTATTAAATTTCGCTGCGATACTATAATTGCAGCCCGCACTGGACCTCCATGAGTTACTGCACTTTAATAACAACCACTCGGTATCAGCACATATAGTCTACGAACCACCGTCAAGTCCATAGCAGAGGGTATTTCGTATTGTGCCAGTTGTTCGGGCTTCTTCCCGTTCCATTTCACGTACTAAACGAGGGTGACTGCTTAAGCCCTTCTGTGTGTGCTGTAATTAGTCTTATCTCGTGCTCGTGGTTCCTGCGGAAGTGATACGTTTGGAGCTTTTGCTATGTTCCCAGTTTCCTCACTTAATAGCGTTTCTTCAGATTTTGTAAGTAGACTTCTGCATGATAACTGGCATCTTTCTCAAGTGCCTGCCATAACAGTTGTCTCGGTATCTACCGTAACACTCTGTCATAAAAAAAGTTACCTCATATGCTACTCTTGTGTGTATACGTTCAATATCCCCAATTTGAAATACCGTCCTTTACGGGCTATAAGACGCACTTTCTTCTTGCCTCCAAAATTCAGATGCATCTTATACCCGAAATTAATATAAAAATGTGCAGTGTTTGATTTAAAATTCGCGCCAGTCTTAAAAATAGCCATATATTCGATGCCGCGAGAAACCGATCTGTATCTGGCAAAACTGGATTAAACTGGCAGCAGCAGTGCATCGATGCGACGAACATGAATTGCGGGATTCCCAAGCTTGCTGCCGGCCGGTGTGGCCGTGCGGTTAAAGGCGCTTCAGTCTGGAACCGCGTGACCGCTACGGTCGCAGGTTCGAATCCTGCCTCGGGCATGGATGTGTGTGATGTCCTTAGGTTAGTTAGGTTTAATTAGTTCTAAGTTCTAGGCGACTGATGACCTCAGAAGTTAAGTCGCATAGTGCTCAGAGCCATTTGAACCATGCTTGCTAACACGGTCTCCCGCCCGCCTCGACATAACAAACCCAGAACACTGTCTGCCTATGGTGGGTAATTGCAGTGTACGACGCCAGTGAACTTGAACTAAGTGATTTTTGTTAACGGTAACAGTACAATATTTGTTAGTAGCTGGTTTCGTAATGGAAAAAAAAAAGATATTCACATGGTGCGGGCTATAAATTGAAAGTAATAGCATATGCAGAAAAAGGAAACAGAGCAGCTGAGCGCCATTTCGGCCCTCCATCAACAGAAAAAAAACCATTCGAGATTGGCGGACTAGTAAAGAAGAACTGAGAAAAATGAGGAAGACTAAATATGCAAATAGAGGACTGAATGCAAAATGGCCAAAACTAGATGACGTATTGAAAAGGATTCAAGGACACCGGCAAAATGGGATTGGAATTAATAGGAAAATGATTCAAATGCCCGCTGGTAAGCTAGCGCTACAGTGGAACTTAACAGACCTTAAAGGTGGGGTTGGTTGGTGGTACAGGTTTATGAACCTTCATGGACGTTGTATGCAAACCAAAACCAAAATATCTCAGAAAAGACCACAAGAGTATGAAGAGATTGTATTTCCATTCCTTTATTATTCAAAATAGAAAGAAAACCTGTGTGGAACTAAGCCAAACAGCGAAACTCCTCTGACTTTGGATGTGTTGAGTAACAGAACAGTTGCCGTGAAAGGTGCTGAAACTGTAACTGTAAAAACAAGTGGACATGAAAAAATACACTACACTGTTATCCTTTCATGCTGTGCTGAACGTACTTAACTTAATAATAATCCGCAAAACCTTCTGAAATACCAGCAGGAATAACAGCTTGCTGTTATTCCGGAAGAACTTACTTCACAGCCGGCCCCTGTGGCCGAGCGGTTCTAGGCGCTTCAGTCTGGAACTGCGCGACCGCTAAGGTCGCAGGTTCGAATCCTGCCTCGAGCATGGGTGTGTGTGATGTCCTTAGGTTAGTTAGGTTTAAGTATTTCAAAGTCCTAAGGGACTGATGACCTCATATGTTAAGTCCCATAGTGCTCAGAGCCATTTGAACCTTACTTCACAAGCGCAACTTCTTGATGTCTCGATAAGTAAACCATTTAAAGCTTATGTCTGGGAGACATGGAACAAATGGATGATGGATGAAACCCAACACGAATTCAAAACGTGTGTCAGTGGATAAAACAGTCGTTGTGTAGAGTCTAGAAGGCATTATTATTAAATCTTTCAAGAAGTGCGGCATAAGTAACGCTCTGGATGGCAGTGAAGACCACCTTGTGAATGAAGAGAATAACGGTGGCGAGGAAGAGGAAGGAGAAGAAGAAGAAGAAGATAGCTCAGATGACGATTTTCAGGGATTTTATAGGTTAGTTCGGTTTAATAAAAATGGTTCAAATGGCTCTGAGCACTATGGGACTCAACATCTGAGGTCATCAGTCCCCTAGAGCTTAGAACTACTTAAACTTAACTAACCTAAGGACATCACACACATCCATGCCAGAGGCAGGATTCGGACCTGCGACCGTAGCAGCAGCGCGGTTCCGGACTGAAGCGCCTAGAACCGCTCGGCCAAAGAGCCCGGCTATTCATTCCATTTGACGTCTCTACAAATTTTTACTACCGAGCGTTTGTATGAGTTGACCGATTCCAATTGTGACTCACTGATACTATACTCGTAGGAAACCTCATTTTTTTTCGTTTTGTGACGAGCATAATTTCACCTATCTGAACATTTAAAGGAAACT